>NC_133652.1:183453584-183762333 GCF_009905375.1 Apium graveolens | reverse complement strand
GGATTACGGTTTAACCCGTGCGCGGCCCGGCACAAGATTTTCGGTACGATAACCATTTCGATAAATCAACAAAACCCGTATTCTCGAGAGACGGGATATTATTACATTATTTTCGTATAAAGTATTTTATAGTTACTTAGCGGCTAAGTAATCTATTTTTGGATCGTTTTGTAGTTACTTAGCGGCTAAGTAACTAATTTATCGTTCCAAAACGATCCAATACAAGCCAACTGGTATTATTTTTATATAACTATAAATACCCTTTATTTACTATTTAATTATTATTTTATTATATAAAAATCAGGAATATAAATAAAAACCAGAAATTCCCCTGAATTTTTTTCTTGAATGCTCTTGAGAATCAAATCCACATTTGAAGGTGATGGGGATTTCAGAAATCAAAGTTGGGGTAACCAAAATGAAGCCCAGATCACCCTCTATCTGTTGGTGTCATCAAAATCATCGAACAATTGGTAAATATATAATTCTAATTTTAGGGTTCATCTTCGAATTTGGGGATTTTCGTTTAACTGATTTTTGGGTTACTTTGATGATATAGATTGCTTCACTATGTTGTTTACAGTCGAATGATGTATAAAATTGTCTTGTTTGATTCTTAGAATAGCTAATCGAGTTCATAGGTTTCTGTAAAATTTTTGATTCATTTTCCAGGAATTTTTATCGATTGTTTGTACATTTTGATTATGGGAATAAATTACTATAGTCCCAAGCTTCATTTTGTGATAAAAATCTTTAAGTTCGGTTATGGATTTGTGTCAATCGATCTACGACCCGGAAAGTCATCGGAGTTTTGATCGGTTCTTGACGGAATCGAGATATGAATGATTATCTGTTGGTTATGTGGTGTTAAACGTATTGATGGCTCGTTGATGTTGTTGATTAGGCTGAAAAATGGGTTCAATCGGTTGTTTTGGCCGGAATCGCAGCTCGCCGGCGTCAGGCGAACCCGCCGGATTCTGGGCGGTGTTCAAGGCCGACACGGAGCCGTTCTTCGCGACCCGGTTTCAACCCGATTGAAACCCGGGTATGATCCCCAAAACTCTTAATTCCCAAATCAGTTTTTGTTTCTGAAATTACTGTTTTAAAAATAATTCGAAATTCATTATTTTAATTTCAAAAATTGTTTTTAATTATCTAAATTTCCAAAATTCATTATTTAATTATTCTGAAAATATTTTAATTATTTATTTATTTAAAAATAAATCGAAATTATTTTATTAATTAATTTTAATTAGTTTTTAATTATTTTAATTATTCGATTAATTTGTAATTAATCGATTAATTAATTTAATTAATTATTAATAAATTTAATCGATTTAATAATTAGATTTAATTATTTAAAATTGATTTAACAATTCTGAAAAACAGTTTCGAGCTTTAAAATATTATTTTAAATTATTCTCCAAGCTCGATAATTCTTATAAAATTATTCTCGGGTGTCTGAGCCCTATTATTTAATTATAAAATAATTCAGAGACCCGTTTTAATTCTGAAAAATATTCAAAAATTTATAATAAATCAACCGTTCGTCCGTTTAATACGAAACGAACGCCTCTAGACTCAGAAAAATATTCTGCTTTCATTAAAAATACTTTTGAGACCCAAATCCTTTTGTTTCGAAAGGCCTCTTATTTTACAAGTAATTCTGAGTCAATTATTGATCGATAAATCATATTT
Organism: Apium graveolens; assembly: GCF_009905375.1. NCBI lineage: Eukaryota > Viridiplantae > Streptophyta > Magnoliopsida > Apiales > Apiaceae > Apium > Apium graveolens. The sequence continues at coordinate 183,760,635 of NC_133652.1, read as the reverse complement.
TTGATCCGATTTCAGTTTTAAACCTTTTGACGAACCGAGGCGTATGTGATATGAATTATGTAATACGTGAGTTACGTTCTTATGTGCTATGTAAATTACGTGTGTACGTGGGTCAAGAGTCCTGTGTTTGACTGTTATAGTTATGTGTGGGCTATCGTATGGGTAGACAATAGGGTGTTGACGCGCAGTTCGTTGAGTAATTATCGTTTAGACGATTATAGTTATATCTTTTAATTATAGATGCGGATTATTCGAGTTGATCAGGACAAGACATTGGATAAAGAATGAGATGCAATGGTATTGGGTATCTTGCTTCTAGCAATCGCAGGAGCAGCATATCAGTAAAGTGTTAAAAATAAAGGCGGTAATGTTTTGAGACCGAATGTTAGAATAGATATGTCTTTGCGAGTGTGACTAACTGCTAAAAACCCAAAGGCAAGTATCCCTATCATCACTTATTGTTTAAGTGATATTTATTTTGAATATTATCATGCAAATATTGCTTTCCCTATTCTCAGTTCAGAATAGATAAATGTGTTACATATCGCTGAATTATCATGCAAATACACTTCTGCTATTCTATGTTCAGAATAGCTAAGTGATTTTACTTATCAAATGAATGGATTTATAATTGTTTTGGGTTTTGAGAAAAATAAGTTGGTTTTGCGAGTAGTCTTGCCCAAGTAAATGGGGGAATAAAAGTTTATAAGGGTGTCGAGTATTATGACCCCATTCAATAAAATGTTTTAAGATTGGATGGTTGCATAAGAGGCCGTGGTGGCGGTCCAATGAAGATTTAGGTATTATACAGGATATAGTACCATTAGGCCGATGTATGCCTTTGGTACCCCTTTGTTTAGTTGGATATGCTTTGGCATACCGGTGTTGCTCCGTGGCTGATCACCGACGGCAACACATCATCGTTCGAGGATTCCAATCTAAATTAATATATTGCTTTTGATAATCTTATAAGGAATAATTTATCAACTGTTTCTGTTTTGGAATAATAGTAAAATATAGTTTTGATTCAGATTCTGATTTATGCCGATACTTACGCTGTTGTTAAATATCAAAGGTGGTATTAGTATAAATGATTGATGTTGACTTTAATAGAGAATGTTGTGAGCATCAAAGTTCGTATTGATATCTAATTTGATATGACAGCATAATAAGTATTAATTTCAAGGGTTCGGTTTTGAGTAAAGTTTATGATTCAATCCATAATCAGTGTTTCATGTTATTGTGGTTTACGATATTTCTGTAAACACTGTTTTACGAGTTTTATTCTCGTCACGATTCAAAGTATTGCTGAAGCATTTCGCTCAAAAATATCAAAATGGTTTTGAATACAATTAAGGAATCAATTCTGGAATTCCTCAACTAAAATTTTATGATTCATTAATTATGATTTTAAATGTTCTGCTCTAATGCAGATGTCGGTTTTATATCGAAACCACCCTATATATATTACAATGATCTTGCTGAGCATTTCTTTCGCTCATACTTGCATGTTTTAAATTTAACCTCCAGTGAGGACTAGCTTGCGATGTTTAACTGCGTAATTCGAGGAAGCAAAAAAGAAGCTTTTGGAAGGTGGTTGGTCCAGGGTTGTGCACTAGTGTAAGTTTTATTGTATAAAGTTGTTTGTATTATATTATATTATAGTTGTGTATTTTATATTTGGGACTAGTATACTTCTTTTCGAAGTTATACTAGCGAGTTATATTTTAAGGTTTGGAATTATTGAAAAGAGTTTTAAAAGAAAGTGAAAAATTTATTTATGGAATTTGGATATCTTGTTTCTAGAACTGTAACCTTAAAAGATCTTGGATTAGTTGGGGTCATTTATGTTAAATATCTTCCGCTGGCATTTATTGATTTAACAGGTTAATTTGGATTGATGTTTCATAGTGACGACCAAATCCTCTGACCCCGGATTTGGGGCCGTTACAGGTTGGTATCAGAGCTGAGGTTATTGTAAATTTGAAACGAGAGTATGTAGGAGTGTGTATAGCTATGTGAGGACGCTTGAGCTCATATCGAGTTCTTGTTGGACTATTGAATATAGTACCAACGAGTAAGCTAAGATAGGCGCATTCGTTTGAGATGATTATGCTGAGCTGGATGGAACTCCGGGAAGCTAAAACTTCTATTGTGGAATCTTCCGAGGCTACTATGATTCAACGACGATGAAGATTATCGATATCCTTGGAACGTGAAGAAATGTCTAGAATTGGATGACGAGTCAACCAAAGAGTTCAAATAGAAGATATGTATTAAGACCTTGGCAATACCTTCTCTTTCTATAATTTTGTTGACATCTTTCAAAAAAGAAGTATCTGTTAGAGGATATATTCCCTAACACTCGTTTAGTCATTTTATACCATAATTTTTGTTCTATGAATTTCATTTCCTTCAGAAATATTAGCTTTGAAATCTTTTCAGTTTTATTCATTTGATTTTGAATTCCTTTGATATTGTTTCATTCTGACTAAGATGAACAACCCTAACTATAGGGGACACAAGGTATACCTGTCTGTGTGATAGGAGTTGGATGGGACGCCATCACTTATGTGTATTGTGAATACATGAAGGTTAACAACCTTTAGTAGTGTCTTAATTTGGGCACACAAATCCAAGTTCATTTGATCATATTGATCTCTCAGTTATTCTTTTATTTTAACAATACTTTTTCTCAAATTCAAATTTTGGTCTCGTTATGGTATCAAATTTTTTTCTTTTTCAAATTCCATGATTTTATCATTCCAAAATATTCGAAGGTATGCCAATCAAGTTAAGTTGAGTTATCCTGGTCGAGTCAAAGTAAGGCCATGTGATGGGATTACCAACAGCAACAGTGGATTGCAATATCAGTAGCGTATACCGAAGTCAGTTTATTTCTTTATTTCTCCCTCTATCTCTCTTTCTTTTTCTTTCTCTCTATCTTTCCCTCTATTCTTCTTTCTCTCGATCAGTACAAGTGATTCTGTGAAGAAACTGGTCAAATGGTATGTGGAAGGAACGATGGTGTGGAATGAAGCTCCCGTCAAAATTGTGTGGTATAATTGAGAAAAGTTACATATGCAAGGTTGGAAAGTTGGTAAGAAGATCCTTAGTGCTTTCTTCTGCTGATTCCGAGGACGGAATCCTTATAAGGGGGGTAGATTGTAATAACCCATATTTTCAAATATTATTATCATTATTATTATTTAGAATCGTTATGTGCTTTTATGTAAATTTTGGTGAATTATCTGTTGATTGATATTGATGTTTGGATGTTTACATGTGATACTATTTGAGTATTTTAATTTTTAATATACCCATAATAAAATATAGATAATTATGATATTTTTCTGGTAATTTTTGGACTGTTATATGATCTTATAATGATTTATCGATATATTAATTATTTTCTGAATAATTACAAAAATATTTTAAAAAAGCCGGGAATCGTCCAATTTTAACCGTTTTGCGTTTTTACAACCCGAAACTCTTCTGAAAACTTCTTCCTAACCTAATCTGGGAATTTCGGACATTTTCCGTGTTTTGACTTTTTCAATCTGGATTACGGTTTGACCCGTGCGCGGCCCGGCACAAGATTTTTGGTACGATAACCATTTACATAAATCCACAAAACCCATATTCTCGAGAGACGGGATATTATTACATTATTTTCGTATAAAGTATTTTATAAGAAGCCCGGTTTTGATGATTATCCAAATCTGATATTAAATTATATCATTTTTATAGTTACTTAGCAGCTAAGTAATCTATTTTTGGATCGTTTAGCAATTATTTAGCGGCTAAGCAACTAAATTATCGTTCCAAAATGATCCAATACAATCCAACTGATATTATTTTTATATAACTATAAATACCCTTTATTTACTATTTAATAATTATTTTATTCTATAAAAATCAGGAATATAAATAAAAATCAGAAAATCCCCTGAATTTTTTTTTGAATGCTCTTGAGAATCGAATCCACATTTGAAGGTGATGGGGATTTCAGAAATCAAAGTTGGGGTAACCAAAATGAAGCCCAGATCACCCTCTATCTGTTGGTGTCATCAAAATCATCGAACAATTGGTAAATATATAATTCTAATTTTAGGGTTCATCTTCGAATTTGGGGATTTTCGTTTAACTGATTTTTGGGTTACTTTGATGATATAGATAGCTTCACTATGTTGTTTACAGTCGAATCATGTATATAATTGTATTGTTTGATTGTTGGAATAGCTAACCGAGTTCATAGGTTTATGTAAAAAAATTGATTCATTTTCTGGAATTATTATCGATTGTTTGTACATTTTGATTATGGGAATAAATTACTATAGTCCCAAGCTTCATTTTGTGATAAAAATCTTTAAGTTCGGTTATGGTTTTGTGTCAATCGATCTACGGCCGGAAAGTCGCCGGAGTTTTGCTCGGTTCTTGACGGAATCGATATATGAATGATTATTTGTTGGTTCTGTGGTGTTAAACAAATTGATGGCTCATTGTTGTTGTTGATTAGGCTTAAAAACGGGTTCAATCGGTTGTTTTGGCCGGAATCGCGGCTCGCCGGCGTCAGGCGAACCCGCCGGATTCTGGGCGGTGTTCAAGCCCGACCCGGAGTCGTTCTTCGCGACCCGGTTTCAACCCGATTGAAACCCGGGTTTGATCCCCAAAACTCCTAATTCCCAAATCAGTTTTTGTTTCTGAAATTACTGTTTTAAAAATAATTCGAAATTCATTATTTTAATTTCAAAAATTGTTTTTAATTATCTTAGATTTCCGAAATTCATTATTTAATTATTCTGAAATTATTTTAATTATATATTTATTCAAAAATAAATCGAAATTATTTTATTAAATAATTTTATTTAGTTTTAAATTATTTTAATTAATTGATTAATCTGTAATTAATTGATTAATTAATTTAATTAATTATTAATTAATTAATTTTAATTTTAATTAATAAAATTAATTAAAATTGATTTAAAAATTCCGAAAAATAGTTTTGAACTTTAAAATATTATTTTAAATTATTTTCCAGGCTCGATAATTCTTATAAAATATTTTCTGGTGTTCGAGCCCTATTATTTAATTATAAAATGATTCGAAGACTCGTTTTAATTCCGAAAAATGTTCAAAAATTCATAATAAATCAACTGTTCGTCCGTTTAATACGAAACGAATGCCTCTAGACTCAGAAAAATATTTTGCTTTCATTAAAAATACTTTCGAGACCCAAATCCTTTTGTTTCAAAAGGCCGCTTGTTTCACAAGCCATTCTGAGTCAATTATTGATCGATAAATTATATTTTTGACCCGATTTCAGTTTTAAACATATCGATTCGAACCTTTTGATGAACCGAGGCGTATGTGATATGAATTATGTGATATGTGAGTTATGTTCTTATGTGCTATGTGAATTAAGTGTGTACGTGGGTCAAGAGTCCTGTGTTTGACTGTTATAGTTATGTGTGGGCTATCGTATGGTAGACGATAGGGTGTCGACGCAGTTCATTGAGTAATTATCATTTAGACGATTAAAGTTTTATCTTTTAATTATAGATGCGGATCATTCGAGTTGATCAGGATAAGATTTTGGATAAAGAATGAGATAGAATTGTATTGGGTATCTGGCTTCTAGCAATCGCAGGAGCAGCATATCAGTAAAGTGTTGAAAATAAAGGCGGTAATGTTTTGAGACCGAATGTCAGAATATATGCGTCTTTGCGAGTGTGACTAACTGCTAAAAACCCAAAGGCAAGTATCCCTATTATCACTTATTGTTCAAGTGATATTTATTTTGAATATTATCAAGCAAATATTGCTTTCCCTATTCTCAGTTCAGAATAGATAAATATTTTACATATCGCTGAATTATCATGCAAATACTTTTCTGCTATTTTTATGTTCAGAATAGCTAAGTGATTTTACTTATCAAATTAATGGATTTATAAATGTTTTGGGTTTTGAGAAAAATGAGTTGGTTTTGCGAGTATTCCTGCCCAAGTAAATGGGAGAATAAAAGTTTATAAGGGTGTCGAGTATTTTGACCCCTTTCAATAAAATGTTTTAAGATTGGATGGTTGCGTAAGAGGCCGTGGCGGCGGTCCAGTGGAGATTTAGGTATTATACAGGATATCATGCCATTAGGCCGATATGTGCCTTGGGTACCCCTTTATTTAGTTGGATATGCTTCGACATACCGGTGTTGCTCCGCGGATGATCACCGGCGGCAACACACCGTCGTTCGAGGATTCCAATCTAAATTATTATATTTCTTTTGATAATCTTATAAGGAATAATTTATCAATTGTTTCTGTTTTGGAATAATGGTAAAATGCAGTTTTGATTCAGATTCTGATTTATGCTGATACTTATGTTGTTACATATCAAAGGTGGTATTAGTGTAGATGATTGATGTTGACTTCAGTAGGGAATGTTGTGAGCATCAAAGTTCGTATTGATATCTAATTTGATATGACAGCAAAATAAGTACTAATTTCAAGGGTTCGATTTTGAGTTAAGTTTATGATTCAATCCATAATCATTGTTTCATGTTATTGGGTTTACGATATTTCCGTAAACACTGTTTTACCAGTTTTATTCTCGTCAAGATTCAAAGTAATGCTGAATCATTTCACTCAAAAATATCAAAATTGTTTTGAATACAATTAAGGAATCAATTCTGGAATTCCTCAACTAAAATTTTATGATTCAACAATTATGATTTTAAATGTTCTGCTCTAATGCAGATGTCGGTTTTTATATCAAAATGACCATATATATATATTACAATGATCTTGCTGAGCATTTTTTTTCGCTCATACTTGTCTATTTTAAATTTAACCTCCAATGAGGACCAACTTGCGTTGTTTAACTGTGTAATTCGAGGAAGCAAAGAAGAAGCTTTTGGAAGGTGGTTGGTCCAGGGTTGTGCACTAGTGTAAGTTTTATTGTATAAAGTTGTTTGTATTGTATTATATTATAGTTGTGTATTTTATAGTTGGGACTAGTATACTTCTTTTCGAATTTATACTAGCGGGTTAAATTTTAAGGTTTGGAATTATTGAAAAGAGTTTTAAAAGAAAGTGAAAAATTTATTTGTGGAATTTGGATATCTTGTTTCTAGAACTGTAACCTTAAAAGATCTTGGATTAGTTGGGGTCATTTATGTTAAATATCTTCCGTTGGCATTTATTTATTGATTTAACAGGTTAATTTGGATTGAAGTTTCATGGTGACGACCAAATCCTCTGACCCCGGATTTGGGGCCATTACATGATCAGCCAATTAACTTCAACCCCAAAGTTTTTTAACAATGATAATATTTTATAAGAAGTGTTGATAAAAGAATAAACCTCTGTAATCTGATATAAAGTTTTGTGAGTTCATGTACAGCGTCTCTTGATGAAATTTTTTCGATGGCGGTTGTGAGTCTTGTGACCATCAAGACGTTTCCTGCAAAATATTTACAATTTACCTTAAATGTAATTAGTCACACAAATTTTCACATAACTCATTTAAAACCAAAAATAATATAAGAATACAAAAATTGGCATATAGCTCGTTTACACAAAAAGATAAACATACAATCAGCGGGTTTAAACAAAAAATCATAAAAAATCTCTCTCACAACTTTCATCAAACAGTTGGGGGTGGGAAAAATCATCTTAAAAGAATCATTTCATTCATGCTTCACACACTGAATGAATTTCAAAATTATGATATAAATGAAAATAACGACTCTAGACGCCCTCATCGTACCTAATAAACAAGAAGAAATCTCGCACGTAACTTGAAATGAGATAAAACATATAATTAAATGATAAAAAAGTCATGCCATATCAACATATGATTTACTTAATATTTTGAATTTGAGGCATTAACACTTACAAAATACAATCAACATTCTTGAATAATAAAATTACATAGGACAACTACTTATAGTGTAGACTGCAGACCTTATTTCATTGAATTATTAGCAACAAAGGTTAATCTTGAACCTGTAAATCAAAGTTAAATAATACCAGCAAAAGATGTAAATGCAATTAAACAAATATATATATAATGAAACTGCATCTATGAAATTGGAGTTACAAAAGAGAGAAACAATATTTGAAAAATGTATGGTGGTTTTGAATCTCCAATAATAATGACAAAGAGAAATAAGAAAGCGTGTATTTGAAATTAGAAATTGGGAGACTGGTTTTTGAAATTTGATATGATGTGATTTGGTCAGATGATATGTGTATATGTATGTATATAATCACGTGGAGCAGCTAATATGCCGAAAGTAAGTGAGCTATAAAACTTTTATAAAAATTACTTGTTTGAATTCAGTGGCATTTGATGTAATGAAGTAGCAAGTCTTAGGGCTGGGGGTGTAAAAAGAGTACCCAATTGTGGATTTAGGATTTATCATATAGATAGATTATATAGTTATATACGTTTGACTAGTAGTCCCGATAATCACATGATGTGCCCCCGTATTTTTGAATTAAATATCTCAAAAATCGGACAGCGTCTCCCATGTTTATCGGCCTACCCTTCGAAACATAATCGCGTCATAATCCCAATCATAATTTATAATCCAAATCATCTACCCGACTTAGATATAATATAACAAATTTTCGCTTTGAAATTTAATTTTATGCACAAAATATTATTTTAATAATTGTAGGACTCAGATTATATCATCACAGTCCACCGTCAGCTCATCAAAATTCATCGCTGACAACGGTAAAATTCACGGGTGCCCGATTAAATTTGGGTTCCCAACGCAAATTTCACCGATAATTGATAATAATTTTCTGATCGCGATTAAATTTATTTCACAAAGTCAATCAGCTAATTTCTACATAAAATTAAATGGGATTTCCCAACAAAACAATTGAACCATAGCATCACAACCAAAAGAAACACACGCCACGCACGGGACTCGTATCTGGTCACCTAGCCGAAAAATAAACTGGCAGTAACTGGAACCATCACAGACCAGGCAACAAAGCAACTACTGAACACACATATATACTACCCATATGTGCGTATATATACGTTAACCAACAAAACGAAATTGAAACCAGGAACCGTGGCCGGAAAAACCGAGGCGGCAGCCGGACTTACCAGAGATGGAAGGAAGATAAGCGAAGACAGAGAAGAGAAAAGAGAGACTACAAGGAGAAACCGAGAAACAAGAGAGATTAAAAAACCGAGGGGATTGAACAGATAAGAACGAGAAATTGATATTGCTTCCAGGAAGAAAAAGAAAAAAAATAGGCTATATTGATCCGCCACCTGTCCAAATGCTGAATACACACATCACAAATAAAGGGACACATAACCCATTTTATGTTTGACAGCGTAAATTTATACCACGATTATATATTTAACGATACCAATATGCGGATTACAATAAATCAGACAATTTTTAAAATAATTTTAAAATTTCTAAAATATTCAAAAACCAATTACATAAAATTTTTGTAATTTTTAAACCATTTTTGAATCGCATTTTATACCCGCATTTAACGATTCAACGAACAAACGTGCGGGTGAATTTAATCCAAAAAATTTCTGAAATAATTTTAAAATTCTCGAATTTTTTCAAACTTGATAAAATATGAGTTTCATAATTTTTGAAGCATTCTGGGATTAACTACTGAATCTAAACATAAATGCAATCAGAAAATAATTTTGGGTTAAATAATTGATGAAATATTGATTTCTAGATTTTATAAAATCCCAAAAATAACTATTGTAATTATAAAACCATAAAAATAATTTTAGAATTAATTCAACTATTTATGAAAATAAATCTCCTATAAATCAATATTAAAAGTGAAACAAAATAATACGACTCAATAAATAATTATACAAATAATCTCGGTACACCAAGAATCACACATAAAATAATAATAAGACAACGCACAGCTGACAAAACCAATTAACATATTTTATTTATTTAATTAGTCAACAATTACACTTTTAAATAATACAAAAATATACGAGTCGTTATAGTAACTATCTTTGTTTTATTATCAAATTCAAACACAAGGTTTGGAGTCCCAGTTACTCCTCCATCATCATAGACACCAGTCCTCCAGATAGCAAGCACCTAGTCACCAGAGATTATGGGTGGAGCTGTGAGAGCAAACCCAATCTCACTAGTTCTGAGAAAGTCCTGAAAATGTGAAAATCGATATTCACAATATTGTTATCTAGAATAGCAGAATAGTTGTTAGTCACAAACTTTGCACCGCCATAGCTAAAAGGTTTGTAAGCAACTGGTGAAGTCGTGGTGATTTTGCAAGAAAATTTTTTTGAACAGAAATTAGGGTTCCAGAGTTTATGTGTGAGAGAGAAAGAATAAAGTAACAGAGAAGAAGATGATAGAGATAAGTAAAGTGTTAATTTGAAATCAAAAATTGATTTTGTATAACACATCACTCCGCTAACTCAGAAATGTTTCAGTTTAGTGGGACACATGGCTGCATATAATTGACTGTAAAAGCAGTCATGTAAACATGTAGTAATGGTAGTTAATGCGCGCACAGTTCCCTAGAATAATGTTTTATGTATATTCAAACATTTTTACATATCCTCACACCATCAATAAACAACTATAATCATGCAAAAATTACCCACTTACAATTAACTTCACACCTGTAATTAAAGTACTGACTAAAACAGTATTTGAATAAATTCAAAAATTATCACCAGAATATAATGGTCAATCAGAGTTGACGAATATTAGTATTTAATTAAAAACTATCAGGATTTATCAGTCAAATAGAGTTTGACCTATATCAGACTTTAATAACTATTGTCAGGATTTATCAGTCAAGACACGTTTGACCAATGTTAGAGCTTATACAAAGAATCAGAGTTTAATATGCAGCTACTGGCTGGGATTAACAGAAGCGAATTACATGCTATCATGACATCAGAGTTTAAAACTATAAATAGTATTTACCAAGTATTGATACATAATAATAAGATACCACACTATAACTATAAGTAATTATTCCAAATTATCAGAGTTTGAGAAATGTCCTGATATCATTCCCAATTCATTCACCAATATTGTAAAGGTAGCTTCCCATAGAGGCTTGGTGAATATATCTTGTTAGTCCTTTAACAATATAACAAGAATTACAGAAGGGGGGTTGAATGGAATTCTTGAACCTTTTTCTTAAAATAAAAATGTTCAAACTCGAATATATATATAAGTGTATTGATTAGCACAATACGGAATAAAAACTTAAGTGAACCAAAACACGTGTAATTAAAAACAAGAGTCTTTAAAAACTTTCTGGTGGATTTAAACAATTCCACCAAAGATATATATTATATCGAGAGAACTCTGTATGAAAGAATGCTCACAGCTGCTTACAAATATGAACTACTGAGAATACAGAGAAATGCTAATAATTCTGCTTACAAATGTTTCTCACTTTTTGTATCTCAGTTCTTATTTTCTATTTGCTACTTCTTGGTTTATATATTACCAAGATTACAAAGTCAAAAGACAGGATCATTATAAAAACTATCGGGTCTAATGCTTTGCTACTTTGTTCTCTATTACCCAGTTAATAGGCTTCCTCATTCCATTTGCATACACTTTGACGCATGTGACCAGTTGTCACTGTCAACTGATATTTGAATTCTTTATCCGTTGAGTACATGATCATCCATTGACTTTATGATCATCCGTTGATGGCTTCATTGATCATCCGTCGACTGCTATATTAAACATCCATTGATAGGTATTTGATCATCCGTCAATGGCTTTGTTAATCATCCGCCGGTAGCTATTTTGGCACTTGACTTTAATTCATTTATACAGAATTACAAGAAATCATCTATGTACAATTAATCAACCTATTCTGCATATCTAGTTAAAGTCAACATGACTTATATGCTACTACAGAATCTATACAAAGGTGTATGCAGAAATGAGCTACAGACTTATTATTACATAAGCTTCTCACTCGATGGATAATAAGTCATCATCCGTCGGGACTATAATGAGTTATCCACCGGGACTATAATTCTTATCCGTCGAGTGCTACATTATTTAACTAAGTAAAATCTACTTAGGTGTTTTGTTCATGAAATCATCAAGTACACAACATATGCACAACAATCTCTCCCAATTTATGTCTACTGGAATTGTAGCCATAAATTAAGAGATACTTCATGATAACAAAACACCCTAAACATACAGCTTTAAAGAAAAGTAGATAATACTGAAAAGTGCTTCAAATAACAAATTGTACAAAGTTTAGCTCACAGTCATTTTCAAGATGCTCCTCTAGCCTGAGCAGAATTTTCTAGTTTCTTGAAGGTCTGGATCTTCTTCCAAGCTTTCTGTTGTTTTCTTCAATCTGATTTTGGAGATGCCTGTGGAATTCTAATTCATCAGATTTTGAGAGATTTAGTTTTCCTTGCAGTTCCAAGAGAGTCTCATTGCCGGAGATGCTCAATTGGTCTCCTAATCTGAAGAATCTTCTCACACCTTTGTCATCTATGAACTCCATCAGCCAGTAGGGCCTTAGATGCACTCTTTTCCCTGTGTATGGGATGATTAGAGTCTCTGGGAGTGCATATTTTGCTCTAACACTCCTTAGTTCTTCAATCTTCTTCAATACTAGTCTTCTTGCAGTGATATTGAACCCAAAGTTCTTCTTGAAGGATGAATAAACTTTAATCAGTACAGCTTGGCTCTCTTGAAGAATCCTATGAAGTGGCCACTGAATCTCCTTTCCTCCTTTGTACTTGAACACTAACCTTTCAGGTAGGTTTCTATATGCATCAATTCCTCTCACCTCATCTAGTTCATCCAGATAGAGGTTTAGATCAGAAAATTCTTTGATGTCACACAAGTACAGGTAGTCTCCCTTATTGACTTTGGGCTGAGTTTTAACTACAGACTTGGATTTGAGAGGCGACAACTTCACTTTCTTGACTGCTCTTTACTTTGTCCTTTTTGGCTTGCTAAGGATTGGTAGATTGAAGTCTGGAATTGGTATGTTATCCCAATCTATTGGCTCATCCTTGGGCACAATAGGTTCACCATGAATATTCCTGTAGGGATCCACCACCTTTATGTCTTCAAATACCACAGAAGGCTTTCTTGCTTGAGTTGTAATTAGTGTGGATTTCTTAGGAAATTGATCTTCCAATTCCTTATCAACAATATCCAGTTTCCTTTTAGTTCTTTTAGCCAATTCTTTCTTTCTTGGAGATTTCTTCTGTTCTTCAACTTGCTTCCTTGATTCAGTAGCTTCAGATGGTTGAGAGGGAATTTGTTGTGATGTGTTTACAGCATGTAGCTTGGCCAAGATAGCAATCTGCTCTCTCTTTTGTTTAGCCTTTTTAGCATCTAGAGCAGCCTACTTCTTTTCCTGCTTCAATCTAGCTTTTTCTTCTCTCTTTGCTTGAGCAAATTGAGGGTGTCCAGCTACCACACAAATTTTTTTCCCATTTCTGACAATTTTAGCAATCCTTCTTTTAGAAACTGAATCAGCTGGATCTTTATAGAAGAAAATTGATCTTGACAGAAGCTTCTTTTCATCAGGCTTGGGTTTCTCATACACAGAGTCCAAGGGGTTCTTCGAAGATGATTTTGAGTAGTTTACCCTTGGTTTAAGAATCATTTCAGCCTTTGGAGACTTGATGCAGGAAGATTGTCCTCTTTCCAGATAATTCATGCTCATCTCATGCACACTGATTTGCTTGACTTGAGAGTGATGGATGGCTGACTTAACTGGCTCCTTGACAAGTTCAAACTTTTTCTATATTTCCTCATCAATCTTCTTCCAGTTGACCAAACTCAACTTTTCCTTCTCAGCAACTTTCAAGTTAGCTGCTGCTGCTTGAATCAGATCTATACCATTTGCAACTGGTGGCTTTGAGACAGTAATTAAAGGCACAATTACTTTACTGATTTGTATCTGAAGTTTCTCCCCCTCACTTGGTTCTTTCTCCTCCTTTTTGTTACCATCAAGTTGAGGAGTCAAGCCTTGTACTTTAGCCAGTTGCATTAGAAGACTGGTCTGAGACTCTTGATTTTGAAGAATGGTGACCACAGAGTTTTCAATAACTTGAACTCTGTCCTCCAATTTGGCCAGCTTCTTTTCAGCATCTGATTTTCTTCTCAGTCTCAAGAGCAGATCCTGCATGGTACCATAGGGCATTATTGAATCCAACTTCTCAGTGCTGTAGGTCTTCAAGTTAGCTATATCCGTTTTGAGTTCATCCACACTCAGATTCTGTCTTAATTGCTATAGCTTCATGAGATGTAGAGAATCTAGGTGGGCTTGAAGAATAGCCTTGGTATCAGCATTTGTGGTGTTCTGAATGGCCTTTTAAATAGACATGATTTATTTGACTAAGGATACAATGAATTGTCCTGGTCTAGACTCCTTTGTCAATGACCATTCAGGTACATCTGGAATAGAACTTGGGCCTTCATCTCCCCCTAAGTTCATGCTTCCATCAAATGAAACAGAGTCATCATCATTAGAATTTACTCCAAATTCTTCAGATGGCTCACCAGCTGTAGAAGGCATTAAATTAACTGCAGCTTTATCCCTTTGTAGAGATTCTGAAGTATATCCCAGATTTAAAGTCTTCTCTGCCTCCTCATTGCCCTGAGCAGCCAACAGTTGATAGGTTGGCACAGGATGAGTAAAAGTGTCAGCATCCATGGAAATGTTATCAATTACAGCTTTGTAATGTTGCTGAAATTGTCTTTCCTTTTCTGGATCATCCACAATCATTGACTCATGAGCAATGGCTGGATCCACCCTTATACCCTCTGTACCTATTTTTCTCTCATGTTCTCTCCTTTGTTGCATCAGGGTCTCACCATGGCTTCCCACCCTCACACCCTCACCATCACCTACTAAGGTGGGACTCCTCTCACTCCCTTTTGCCAATCCTGAAGAAATGGATTGCAGATTTTCACTCATTTCCTCTCCTTTATCCTGGGAGCAACCCAACCTCTCACTCAAGTCACTCTACTCTCTCAATCCTAAGAATGACTGTACAACCACTAAATCTTCTGCACTTGAAATAATTGAAGTTTGAAGTTGTGCAGAGATACTCGACGGATGAGTGATATCCATCGAGTGAGTGGTTTTGCTATCCGACGGATAACTACTGTTAGGCTTATCCGTCCAAATACAATCACTACTCAACAGATGAGCAATATCTGTCGAGAGAGTAGAAATGAATGATGTGGGAAGAGAAACTATTGTTGACTCTGTGCTGATTGAAGAAATTTTAGGCATAAATGACACAACAGTTTCTGAAAGAATTGGCAAGTGAGCCAACAAATCATTTAAGAGATGATGCTCACTTGCACTGGATTTTGGCTTCCCCAACATAGTTAAAGAAGGGGAATCAGGAATTGATGTGTTTATCATATCCACATCCAGAGAATTTTTTGGTGAGTATGGGTGTTTGAGGTGCTTCTATAACTAGAGATTTTGGTTGTGACACCACATTTATTGGAGCCACATAAAACTGAACTTGAGAAGGTGCAGTGACTGTGTCTTTAGCACCAGTTTGCACTGTGTGTGTATCCTGTGCATCCCCAGAGGTTTTAGATTTCTTCTTTCTTGTATAAGTTTGGGGTGAGCTTGTGTCCCTAACCCTCTTGGCCTGTGCTCTTGGTTGAGAGCTTTGTTCAATAATTACATCCTTTTGGGAGGATGCTGCTAGAAGTGAGCTTTTATCCTTTTTAAGCACTGCAGTTTATTGGGAAACTGCAGTGTGGCTAGGCTGGGATTCACTCAACTCTCTAACCTTATTCTCGGGGTTTCTTTAATGTTCACCCCTTCCCTCACCTGACTTTCCCTCCTTCACACTCCCCTCATTGGCTTTTGTGGATTTTTCAACTGGCATCTTTTGAGAGATACCCGAGGGGGTTTTCTTTGATTTGGATTTGGAAATAGTAGTAGGTTTGGCAGCTTTGGTAGGAAATTATTTGGTCATTGGCACAGTTGCCATAACTACTCCTGAACTCAAAGAAATTGTGGAGGTTGGAATAGTTGTAGGGATGGATGAACGTACTTCACTTACCTGAGGTGCCTGCATTACAGGAAAGTAGAACATTGGCACATCCTTGTGATGATTGGCCCTGTTCAAATCTGCAATGAGCCTTCTCTCTTGAACCCAACAATCCAGTTTGTTGTTAGGGTTCTCAAGCACAATCTCTTCACAGACGTGGTTAGCCAATAACATAAGAAATCTAGCATAATACACATTCTTACCTCTTTTAGCTAACTCACCTAATTTAAAACCTAACTCAAACAAGACAAGGTCACTGAAATTATAAAATTTATCTGTAACTAGCATATATAGCATGTTAAGCATGGAAATATTCACTAAATCAAAATTACTGATCTTTCCTGAGAAAATCTTTGTAACTACATCACACAAGAAACTCCACTCCTTCCTAAGACCCATTCTCCTAATATCACTCAGTTTAGAAGTAGGAAGTGCATAGTGCATGGAATTAAGCATATTTATAATATCAATGTCATTGTGTGGTGAAGTCACATTGTTATCAGAAATTTTGAAACATGTTTTTATCACATCACTATTGATATAGAATTCTTTACCTTTGATGGTTAGAGTGATGGTCTTGTCAGTATAGTTGTAGGTAGCAGTGGTTCACATCTCTTCAACAACTTCATAGAAGATTATGGGTGACTCCAGCATGGCATAATTGAGCTTACAATTCTTTACAAAGTCCATCATCTTGTGATAGTCATCCGATTGCTGAATACCCTTGTTAACTAATGCAGTGAAATTGTTCTTCTCATAAATGAACCCAGTTTGAGACATAATCTTTACAACAGGTGCCATTGTTAGAGAATAAAAGCTTGAAGAGAAGAAGAGTAAGTGCTTGAGAGAGAATGAAATTAGAGCAGTTGAATTTGAGAATGATAAAAGAAAACAATTGCAATGAAATAAGCTTTTCTACTATCTCAAAAATAACCGAAAAAAATAATAAAGTAAAATAGAGTAACCAATAGAAATTTTCTAAAATAGCCATTTAAAAATAAACTGTAAAAATTCCACCCATTATTCGTCGTGTAATGCTTACAAACTGTAAGTATACTCGATGGATAATTTACAGGGAATTAACGGCTGAGATTAAGACAATTCGACGGATGACCAAACTCGATGGATAAGAGTCATCCGTGGAGATGTAAATTTTGACTTAGCCAAAATTTCATCCAAGACTGAAAAATCAGTTAAATTTCTGGCTGCATAACAACTTGCAAAATAATTCAGATAGATTTAAGAGTAATTAAGCATACCTAACTCACTTACCAACGTTGAAAATGTGGATTCATCCAGTGGCTTGGTAAAGATATCTGCAAGTTGCTTCTCACTTGGAACAAAATGTAGCTCCACAGTACCATTCATTACATGTTCCCTTATGAAATGGTACTTGATATCTATGTGCTTTATCCTTGAATGTTGCACTGGATTTTCAGTGATGGCAATTGCACTTGTGTTATCACAGAAAATAGGAATCCTCTTAACTTGCAAACCATAGTCTAGTAATTGATTTCTCATCCATAAAATTTGTGCACAGCAGCTGCCAGCAGCAATATATTCAGCTTCAGCTGTGGAAGTAGAAACTGAGTTCTGCTTTTTACTGAAATAGGACACAAGCTTGTTTCCTAGAAATTGACAGGTTCCTGTAGTACTCTTTCTATCAATTCTACAACCTACATAATCTGCATCTGAATAACCAGTTAGATCAAAACCAGAATCTCTAGGGTACCAAATGCCAAGTTTTGGTGTTCCCTTGAGATAACTAAAAATTCTCTTAATAGCTACTAATTGAGATTCTCTAGGATCAGTCTGAAATCTAGCACAAAGACATGTAACAAACATTATATCTGGCCTACTAGCTGTTAAGTACAGAAGTGAGCCAACCATGCCTCTATAACTTGAAATATCCACAGACTTTTCAGTAGTGTTTAATTCAAGCTTAGTTGCTGTGGCCATAGGAGTTTTTGCAGATGTGCAATCCATTAGATCAAACTTCCTTAAAAGATCAAAAATATATTTAGTTTGACTAATGAATATTCCATCACTAATTTGCTTAACTTGTAAACCAAGAAAGTAAGTTAGTTCTCCTATCATACTCATTTCATACTTACTGTGCATCAATTTGGAAAACTTTTTGCAAAGTTTCTCATCTGTAGAGCCAAAGATAATATCATCTACATAAATTTGAACAAGTATACTAGAGCCATTAACATTCCTGAAAAATAAAGTTTTATCTACAGTACCTCTTGTGAAGTGATTTTCCAAAAGGAACTTTGATAAAGTGTAATACCAGGCTCTAGATGCTTGCTTCAGTCCATAAAGTGCTTTCAAAAGATAATAGACATGTTCTGGAAAATTTGGATCTTCAAAACCAGGAGGTTGACTGACATATACTTCTTCCTCCAAATCTCCATTCAGAAAGGCACTTTTGACATCCATTTGATAGACCTTGAAATTGGCATGGGCTGCATAGCCTAAGAACATTCTGATGGCTTCAAGTCTTGCAACAGGAGCAAATGTTTCATCAAAATCTATTCCTTCTTGTTGACAATAGCCCTTAGAAACCAATCTAGCTTTGTTCCTGACTACTATGGCATTTTCATCCATCTTGTTTCTGAATACCCACTTGGTGTCTATTGGATTCTTTCCTTTAGGCTTGGGTACCAGCTTCCACACATTATTCCTTTCAAATTGGTTTAGCTCCTCCTGCATAGCTAAGATCCAGTCAGGATCCAACAAAGCTTCTTCTACCTTCTTTGGTTCTTCCTTGGAAAAAAAGATACTATAGAGACATTCTTCCTGAGTTGCTCTTCTTTTTTGAACTCTAGAAGTAACATCATCAATGATAAGCTCAAAGGGGTGATCTTTTGTCCATTTCCTTTGTTGAGGTAGATTAGCTCTAGATGAAGAAACCTCATTGTTGTCTTGATGTGTGATTTAGTTTTGACTATTTTAAACTCCCCCTGAGTTTGTGGATCTTTGATTTGAGAAAGGGGAATTTTCTATAGGTGATCTACCTTGACTTCTTGCTCCTTTTGATAACCCGACGGATGGTGAATTTTGAGTACCAACAGATGAAGCAAATTGTCTTTCGACGAATAATGTAGATTGCCTTCCGACAGATGAAGCATTGTGCAACTCGATAGATGTTGAGTTTTGTGCTTATTGGTGGTAGATGTATCTGCATTATCCTTAGATACATTCTCTTGATCACTTTCATCATCACTATCATCACTAACCATCTCCACATTGTCAAATTTGAGGCTCTCATGGTAATCTCCATCTTTCAGTCCTTCAATTTGTTTATCATCAAATACAATATGTATTGATTCCACAACAATGTTGGTTCTTAGATTGTAGACTCTATATGCTTTACCAATAACATATCCAACAAAAATTCCTTCACCTGCTTTAGCATCAAACTTCCCATTTTGATCAGTTTCATTTCTCAGAATATAGCATTTGCAGCCAAAGCCATGAAGAAAGTTTAGAGTTGGCTTCTTGTTCTTCAACAATTGATAGGGAGTCATGCATCTTGCTTGATTAACCAGAGAAATATTCTGAGTGTAGCATGCAGTATTTACAGCTTCAACCCAGAAATATATTGGCAGTTTAGATTCTTCAAGCATTGTCCATGCAGCTTCAATAAGTGATATGTTCTTCCTTTCCAGTACTCCATTCTGTTGTGGAGTCCTTGCTGCTGAAAACTCTTGCAGAATCCCATTTTCCTCACAAAATGCTCTCATGACAGAATTCTTGAACTCAGTTCCATTGTCACTCCTGATTCTTCTAACCTTGAAATCAGGATGATTATTGACTTGCCTTATGTGATTGATGATGACTTCACTAGCCTCATCTTTAGACTTTAGGAAATATGTCCAAGAGAACTTTGAGAAATCATCTACAATTACTAGGAAAAATCTTTTCCTTGAGATGGACAATACATTGACTGGTCCAAACAAATCCATGTGAAGCAGTTGCAAAGGCTCTTCAATTGTTGAATCAAGTTTCTTCCTGAATGATGCTTTAATCTGCTTCCCTTTTTGGCAGGCATCACACAATCCATCCTTTGAAAACTCCACTAGAGGAATGCCTCTTACCAGTTCTTTCTTTACCAGCTCATTCATGGTCTTGAAGTTTAAGTGGGATAGCTTCTTGTGCCATAGCCAACTTTCATCTTGACTTGCTTTACTGAGAAGACAAGTTACAGAATCTGCATTAGATGATTTGAAATCAGCTAGGTATACATTTCCTTTTCTCACACCAGTGAGAACCACTTTGTTGCTTCTTTTATTAGTCACAACACAGGCTTCTGAATTGAAGGTTACCGAATTGCCTTTGTCACAAAGCTGGATGATACTCAACAGATTATGTTTGAGACCATCCACCAAGGCAACCTCTTCAATGATGACATTGTCCTTTGAAATCAAGCCATATCCCACAGTATAACCCTTGTTTTCATCTCCAAAAGTAATACTTAGGCCAGCTCTCTCCTTAAACTCTGTGAGCAGGGTAGAATCACCAGTCATGTGTCTTGAACAACCACTATCCAAGTATCAAAGATTCTTTCTGTTTCCCTGCACACATCAAAATCAAATCAAGTTGATTTTGGTGCCCAAGTTTCCTTGGGTCCTGCCTTGTTAGCTTTCTTTTTCTGTTTCTTAGGTCTTATTTCATTTAACTTAGGAATTTCAGATTCATCCTTAGTCATTTGAGTTGGGCCTTTGAAACCATTCATTGCAACAAAATTATCATGCATATTATGACTAACAGGGAATGGCATGCTATGGGTAAACATGTTATTCCAGTAAGGCATGCTAAATGGCATTTGTGGCATACTATATACAGCATAATAAGGACTAGGTGCAAATGGCATATTAGCAAATTGTGCATTCATGTTCTGTGTAGACATAGCATTAACTGGCATGGGAGGCATGGCATTCATGATAGGAAATTGAGGTTGCACATACATGGAAGTAGGCATGGCAGATTTGCAATTAACAGACAAATGATTTACACTACCACACTTGACACAGATTTTTCTAGGAGCATATTTATCAGGTGTGTAGTTAATGTGTTTGTTAATCCCTACTTTCCCATTCCTATTTTTTTTCCGTTTAGTCTCTGTTTTTACCTCAATCTTTTCAATTCTATCACTTAACTATTTGACAGTCATGTGACCAACATTAGCCTTTTTTCCCTTTCTTAACTTGACTTGACTCTCCAGAAACAAAGTTCTTGGAAATAGACCCATACTTCTCATTCAGCTTAACTAGTTTGGCTTTTCTAATGGGCTTGCTCACAGCCGACGGATGAGGATTTTCATCATTCGACGGATAACATTTTTTGTTATCCGACGGATAGTTCTCATCATCCGTTGAATCTACATCTGTTAGCAGTCCATCTACCAAATTAGGTTCTAGTTTCTCTTTGTTCTTTTTTCCAGGCTTCATCACAGAAGGACTCGATTCCTTGAACTTTGGTGATTTGAGCATGGACATCCCTGGATGTTTTCCATGCTTTAATCACCTCTTGTTCACGCTCGAGCTGCTTCTTTAAAATTTCTTCCTTTTTCAAGGACTCATTTAATTCCTCCTTAGCAATTTTACACTCAATTCTTAATTTCTCGAAATCAATAAACTGAGACTCAAGCACATTATTCCTCTCACTTAAAAACAAATTGTTTTCTTTGATTTTAGCATTTTCTTTAGTAAGAGACTTAAGTGTAACACGCAGATGATATAATTCTGTAGACATGTCATTTATGGCATCATTACACTCAACTTTAGATAAATGTGCAAGGTTTGTTGTAATTACCTGATTGCTTGAGGAACTTGTCTCTGTCTCATTAGACTTGGCCATTGGGGCTAGATTGACATAGCTGACATCTTCATCTTCATCCAGACCATCTGCTGCCCAGTCATTTTCTTGTATAATAAAAGCCCTTTCCTTTTGCTTGAGTAGATCAAAATATTTTTGCTTATAATCCACAGACTCAAACTTTTTCTTACTGGAATCTGACTTCCTACACTCACTGGCAAAATGCCCTGCCAAGCCACATTTGAAACATTTAAATTTTGACTTATCCACCATGTTTCTATTTGGCTTGGCTGCTCCAAAGTTCTTCTTGAACTTGAGCTTGGCAAATCTCCTGGAAAGAAATGCTAGGTGCTCATCAATGTCCTCCATGTCAACTTGGCTCAATGAATCTTCACTTTCTACTGCAAGCCCCTTGCCCTTGTTCTCACAGACCTTTGAAGTTGATTCAACAGCTTCCATTTTTACTTCCTTCTCCTTTTCCAACTCAGCAACTAGTGCAATGGATCCTCCTTTCTTCTTTCCTCTCTCCATCCTTTCATCCTGCTCTATTTCAAGCTCATAAGTTTTAAGGATGCCATACAGTCTCTCCAAAGTAAACTCCTTATAATCTTGTGAGTTTCTTAATGAGACTGTCATTGGTTTCCATTCCTTTGGAAGAGATCTAAAGAATTTCAGATTAGAGTCTTTAGTCTGATAGACCCTTCCATGCAACTTGAGAGCATTTAGTAGTTTTTGAAACCTGTCAGTGAGTGACTCACTTTCCTCATTGTGAAAATGCTCATATTCCTGAATCAAGAGCTGCATCTTATTTTCTCTAACTTGCTCAGTGTCATCACAGATTATCTGTAGAGTATCCCAAACTTCCTTGGCAGTTTTGCAGTTGATAATATTGTCAAACATGTCTGCATCAACTCCATTAAACAGAATATTCATGGCCTTTTTATCCTTCCTGACTTGTTCAATGTCAG
Source organism: Apium graveolens (assembly GCF_009905375.1). Classification (NCBI taxonomy): domain Eukaryota; kingdom Viridiplantae; phylum Streptophyta; class Magnoliopsida; order Apiales; family Apiaceae; genus Apium; species Apium graveolens. The sequence continues at coordinate 183,737,767 of NC_133652.1, read as the reverse complement.
GATCAGACCATTCATGCCTTGGCTTGGGGACTGATGGCTCGTTTCCTGTTGCAGCTCTCATTGGAACATGAGGACCTCTTTCTATGCAGTCCACATAGGCCTCATCTTGAGAAAGCATATGAAGATGCATATTTACCTTCCAATGATGGTAATTATCTTTATCTAGAAAAGGAATCTTGACTCCAACATCCTTCTTGTTCATCTTGCTGAATTGTTTTGATCTTTAAACTCTTTATAGGTTAAGAGCTTGCTCTGATACCAATTGTTAGTCCTTTAACAATATAGCAAGAATTACAGAAGGGGGGTTGAATGGAATTCTTGAACCTTTTTCTTAAAATAAAAATGTTCAAACTCGAATATATATATATAAGTGTATTGATTAGAACAATGCGGAATAAAAACTTAAGTGAACCAAAACACGAGTAATTAAAAACAAGAGTCTTTAAAAACTTTCTGGTGGATTTAAACAATTCCACCAGAGATATATATTATATCGAGAGAACTCTGTGTGTAAGAATGCTCACAGCTGCTTACAAATATGAACTACTGAGAATACAGAGAAATGCTAATAATTTTGTTTACAAATGTTTCTCACTTTTTGTATCTCAGTTCTTGTTTTCTATTTGCTACTTCTTGGTTTATATATTACCAAGATTACAAAGTCAAAAGACAGGATCATTATAAAAACTATCGGGTCTAATGCTTTGCTACTGTGTTCTCTATTACCTAGTTAATAGGCTTCCTCATTCCATTTGCATACACTTCGACGCATGTGACCAGTTGTCACTGTCAACTGATATTTGAATTCTTTATCCGTTGAGTACATGATCATACGTCGACTTTATGATCATCCGTTGATGGCTTCATTGATCATCCGTCGACTGCTATATTAAACATCCGTTGATAGATATTTGATCATCCGTCGATGGATTTGTTAATGATCCGTCGGTAGCTATTTTGGCACTTGACTTCAATTCATTTATACAGAATTACAAGACATCATCTATGTACAATTAATCAACCTATTCTGCATATCTAGTTAAAGTCAACATGACTTATATGCTACTAAAGAATCTATACAAAGGTGTATGCAGAAATGAGCTACAGACTTATTATTACATAAGCTTCTCACTCGATGGATAATAAGTCATCATCCGTCGGGACTATAATGAGTTATCCGTCAGGACTATAATTCTTATCCGCCGAGTGCTACATTATTTCACTAAGTAAAATCTACTTAGGTGTTTTGTTCATGAAATCATCAAGTACACAACATATGCACAACATATCTGTTAATTGTTGATCTGTTGGAACAAAGACCAATTCCACTGTACCTTCTTCCATATGTTCCCTTATAAAATGGTACCTAATACTGATATGTTTAGTTATAGAATGTTGTACTGGATTTCTTGTCATTGCAATAACACTTTGATTATAACAATATATAGGAATAGCAGAATACCTAACCCATAATCCAGTAACTGATTCTTTATCTATAGAATTTGAGCATAACAGCTTCCTGTAGCAATATATTCAGCTTCTGTAATTGATGTTGAAATTGACTTTTGTTTCTTGCTAAATCAAGAAACCAACCATCCATCAAGAAATTAGCATCTTATTCTTTTCCTGTCTATTTTACATCCTGCAAAATCTGGATCTGAATATCAAATTAGCTTAAAGTCTGAATCTCTAGAATACCAAAATCCAAGATTCATGGTGCCTTTGAGATATTTAAAAATTCTTTTTACAGCTAATAGATGTGGTTCCCTTGGATCAGCTTAGAACCATGCATAGAGACACGTAGCATACATGATATCAGGTCTACTAGCAGTCAAATATAGGAGTGAGCCAATCATATCTCTATAGTTAGTTATAGCTACTCATGAACCAGTATTTAAATCTAACTTGGTTTCAGTGGCCATGGGAGTTGTTGCAGTTGAACTGTCTTGCATTCCAAATCTTTTGAGCAAATTCCTGGTGTATTTGGATTAATTTATGAAGATCCCTTCATTAGTCTGTTTTACTTTTAAACCCAGAAAATAACTCAATTCTCCCATCATACTCATTTGATATCTAGACTGCATTAGCTTTGCAAATCTCTCGCAGAGTTTACAATTAGTAGAACCAAAAATGAAAACATCAACATATATTTTTACTAATAACAAGCCCTCACCATGGTATTTATAAAATATAGTTTTGTGAATTGTACCTCTTGTGAAACATAGAGCATGTGTTTCATACCAGACCCTTGGAGCTTATTTTAATCCATAGAGTGTTTTATCTAGTTTATAGACATGATCATGATATTTTGGATCATTGAACCCTGGAGGCTGTTCAACATAAACTTCCTCTTCAAGTTCACCATTCAGAAATGCACTCTTCACATCGTTCAGTCAATTATTTATGGGGAAGTATTTCCCGAGGTTTATGGAGAACAATATGGAGCTCAAGTTCTTAGAGCTAAATCAGAATAACTCGTCAGTAGCTGAATATAAGGCTAATTTTATGGAGTAATCAAGGATTGTGCGGGGATTTGTGAACATGGAGGAAAAGAAAGCTAGAAGGTTTCCGCAGGGACATAAACAAAGGATTCAGAATAGGGTGGCATTTCATGAGCTTACGGACTATGCCACTTTGGTGCAAAAGACAAAAACTGTAGAGGCGGGAAGTGAACAAATGCACAAGGAAAGTGAGAAGGGAGGGATGAAAAGAAAGAACATGAGTGTGGACGGAGGTTCTTTGCGATGAAACTTTCCAAGCAAGTTTAACCGAGGAGCAGTGTCCCTACCAGGAAGGAGTGGTGGTTTAGATGACCAATCAGTGTAAATGTGAGCCAGGGCGGCCAGAAATCAGGAGTTTCCTATTCTAACCAATCTCGACCCCCATTACCATCATGTAACACATGTGGAAGGGTGCATTTCGGGGAGTGTAAAGGGAAGACAGTAACATGCTTTAAGTGTGGTCGAGAGGGTCACAATTCTAACAAGTGTACTTCGTAAACCCCATTTCCAGCCCGACCCCGCTTATTTCCAATATGGACGTCAGGGTTACATCAGGAGGAATTGCCCAATGAACAAACCAGCGGCTTCAGGAGCGAGCAAGAATACCTCCAATAAGCCACCTACTGTAAGGACTTTTAACATGACAGTTTAGAATGCTATGAAAAACTCAGATGTGATAGTGGGTACCCTTTCTCTTAATACAGTCAATGCAAATGTTTTATTTGATTCTGGAGTGACTAAATCTTTTATAATGAGGGACTTTGAGCGTATATTAAGACTTAAAGTTAAACCCTTGAAAGAATCTTTACAAGTAGAATTAGCCAACCATGAGGTTATCCATGTTAACCAGATTCACCCCGCTTGCGAATTAAGCATAGGTGAATAATCTTTTAGCGTTGATCTGATTTCTTTTAAACTAGGGGAATTTGACATAATTTTGGGAATGGACTGGCTATCTAAAAATGATGCTTAGATAGACTCTGAAGGGAATAAAGTTAAGTTAAATATCCTAGGAAAGAAGGAAGTCAAATTCAGAGGGAAAAAATAGACGCAGAATTTTTTGACCATGGCCCAGGCCAAGCGAATTTTATAAAAAGGAAATGAGGCTTACTTAGCCTATATGGTGGACCCTAGAGGGAGGTGCCCAAATTACAAGATATTATGATAGTCAACGAGTTTGAAGATGTATTCCCGCAAGATCTTCCAGGGCTATCACTTGATAGAGTGATTGAGTTTGCTATTGAGCTGCCCCTAGGGACAGTACCGGTTTCGAAGGCACCATGCCGGTTAGCCCCGTTAAAAATGAAGGAATTAGCTACCCAATTGCAAGAACTATTGGAGAAAGGTATAATACGACCCATTGTGTCTCCTTGGGGAGCACCAATATTTTTCGTTAAGAAGAAGGACGGGAGTTTGAGGCCGTGCATTAATTACCGAGAGTTGAACAAGCTAACCATAAAGAATAGGTACCCGTTACCCCGAATAAATGATTTATTCGACTAGCTGAAAGATGTTGTCTACTTTTCCAAGATCGACCAGAAAACTGAATATCATCAACTAAATATTAAACCCGAAGATATTCCAAAGATTGTGTTTCGTACTAGGTATAGACACTATGAGTTCTTAGTGATGTCCTCTGGATAAATCAACGCCCCAACGGCTTTCATGTAATTAATGAATAGAGTGTTTAAGAAGTATTTGGATGAGTGTGATAGTTTTATTGATGATATTTTAATCTACTCAAGGACCGAGAAATAGCATGCAGAGCATCTGAGGATAGCTATAGGAATACTCGGGGAAGAACAAGTATATGCCAAATTCTCAAAGTGAAAATTCTGGCGGAATGAAGTACAGTTTTTAGGACATGTGATCAATAATGAAGGAGTATTGGTCAACCCCTCCAGGACAGAGGCGGTCTCAAATTGGGAAAGGCCAACCACACCCATAGAGGTAAGAAGTTTCATAGGATTGATCGGCTACTATCATAGGTTTTTTCAAGATTTTTTGAAGATCGCAACCCCTTTTACCCGACTTACTCGTAAGACTATGAAGTTTGAATGGACAGAGAAATGTGAGAACATATTTGAAGAATTGAAGAAGAGATTGGTGACGGCCCCTTTGTTGGTGGACGAAAAAGGAGATTTTATGATTTACAGTGATGTTTCGCATAAGGGATAAAGGTGCATGCTTATGCAGCACAACAAGGTAATCGCGTACGTGTCAAGACAACTAATGGAATACGAAACTCGATATCCTATCCATGATCTTGAGCTCGTGACAATAGTTTTTGCCTTAAATATTTGGAGGCACTACTTGTATGGAGTGAAGTGCGAGATCTTCACAGACCATAAGAGCCTCAAGTACATTTTCACGCAAAAAGAGTATCAAGGATTATGATTGTGAGATTATTTATCTTCCAGCGAAAGCCAATGTGGTGGCTGACGCCCTTAGTAGGAAGGAACGACTCAAGATGATAATGTCTTTAAAAGAGTTCATAAGAGATTTCAAGAAAATGGAGATAGAAGTAAATGTAACCAGAGCCGGTACCGTAAAGCTATTTGAGATTTTAATGCAGCCCGAGTTATTGGAAAAGATCAGATTATGCCAAGAAAGAATAATGAGCGAAGGAAGAGAGTCAATGACAGGAGAAGAGATTAATATCAAGAAAGATGATAGGGGAATATTGAGGTATTCCTATAGGATTTGGGTTCCAAATGTTCAAGAGCTTAAGGACGAGATCTTGGATGAAAGTCATAGTTCGAGGTATTCCATTCACCCGGGGAGCGCGAAGATGTATAGAGATTTGAAAGAATATTATTGGTGGCCCAACATGAAAAGGGATGTAGCATAATGGGTAGGCAAATGTTTGACTTGCCGAAGAGTGAATGCAGAACACCAAAGACATAAATTTTATTGTAAGCTTGCCAAGGACCAAAGAAATCATGATGCCATATGGGTAATTATAGACCGAATATTGAAGTCAGCTTTTGTTCCAATCAATGAGAGATACATAGTTGATAAACTAGTAGACATTTACCTTAGGAAATAGTGACGCGACATGGAGTTCTAATGTTCATTGTCTCAGACCAAGACCCCAGATTCAACTCCAGATTTTGGAGGAGCTTTCAAGAATGTACAGGGACCAAGTTGAACATGAGTATCACTTATGTTGTGCAAGACATGCCTGTACTTTAACAAGACTAAGTCAGATTAATAACCCTAAGTAAGTTGTATTATAATTTTATTTTGCATTTGTACTTGTAACATCTAAAGTCTGTAAAAATGTAAAAGAGCATACTGGAGTCTTTTTATTTAAACGGTATCAAGCCTAAGGATTCTATCTAGAAGAAGATCAAGAAGATCAGGCCTCGGAAGAATTATGAAGAAGCTTGGAGTTGAATAAATCTGTTTGGATAAAAATATTCTAAGTCAAGATCTCTACAAGTCACAGATTTAGTGTTATAGAGAAGTCACTCGAGAACTCCAAATGACTTATCGAGAAGTTAGAAAAGCTTATAGAGAACTCACAGAGATACCGACAAGTCATTTTTTCACTAGAGAACTCAGAGTTATCGACAAGTCAATATTCATTAGAGAACTCTGAGTTATCGATTAGTCAAATTCCACTAGAGAACTCAGAAATATCGATAAGAAAAACTTCGCTAGAGAACTCTAAGTTATCAACAAGTCAAATTTGACTAGAGAACTTTGAGTTATCGATAAGTCAATAAGTCACTAGAAAACTCAGAGATATCGATAAGTTAAAGTAAATATATGAAGACTAGAGATCTCGACAAGCCAAATTCTCCTATAGAGAAATCAGATACCTCTACAAGTCAAATTTACTATGGAGTACTAGAGATCTCGATAAGCCAATATACTTATCAAGATTCCAAGTTCTCTATAGACTAAATGGAGATCTCGAGGCAAAATCTCAAAGTACAATTTGCAGACCGGTTCAATATCCTAAATTTACAATCAACAAACAATCCAAACAGCTGTATTGACAAGTCTAAAAAAGCAGCTTGAAGAGAGTGCAAGATTAATGGTGAAGATTAACTGATAGAGGAAGATCAAAGTTAACACATTGTACAAGGATTTGCTAAGCCAGAAATGGAAGATATACTTTTCCTAAAATGGAAATGATTAGTGACAGTTTACCAAAGTGAATAGCATCTCTCATTGTACACTATGTAAACCAGAAGTTAACTAAATTATGAAGTTAACACTGGTCCTTTGTGAAGCTGTAACAATTTAGATAGAAAATCTTGTAACATTCTCAAGAAGAAGCTAAGCTCTTTATCAACAAAGAGCCTAAAAATTTTGTAGCAAAACAGTCTTAATTTAATATAAAATTAAGTGAGTTTTGAAAGATCTGTGTTCTTTATTATTGCATGTTTAATTTCAGCAAGTAACACATTTCACTACAAGATTAAGTTTACTTTGTTGAGCCATAAAAAGTTCAAGAAAAGCATAAAAATAGTAAAACACATTCACCCCCCCCCCCTCTGTGTGTTATTCATTTCCTAACAACTTACCATCCCCATACAGACGGGCAAAGTGAAAGGACCGTCCAGATGCTAGAAGATATATTGAGAGTCTGTGCAATAGAATTTAAAGGGAGTTAGGATGATCACTTTCCCTTGATCAAGTTTTCCTACAACAATATCTTTCATGCCAGCATCGGGATGCCGCCTTACGAGGCCCTGTACAGAAGAAGATATCAGTTATCTTGTATTAGGATAAAGTTGGAGAGCGCAAGATGCTCGGACCCGAAATGGTCCAAAGGACCAAGGATATAGTAGATCTAATTAGAGGATAACTTGTAGGAGCCCAAGATCGACAGACGAAGTATGTCGATTTGGCCCGAAAGGACAAGGAATATGAAGTAGGAGACCTAGTACTGTTAAAGGTATGGGCTCAGGATTAAAGGTATTCAGTTGGGCTCAGGATTAAAGGTATAAAGTAGGAGACCTAGTGCTGTTAAAGGTATCCAATTTTTTTAATGCATATACATTGAGAAAAGAAACGAATGTAACGAGAAGCGAAGTCGGATGTACCAAAATTGTGTGTAAATAATTCTTCATTTGTTTGATATTTTAATGTGTGCATACATGTAACAAATAAAATAATCTCTAGTGAAATTGGTTTAAGAGTATTATGTTAAATGTAGATATATTATTAACTTCTTGGGTGTATATCGTTACATTAATTTTTTTTATATAAAGCTAGAACTAAATTCTTATAGCTGTTGAAATATACAAATGCATGATGCTGAATATTTTAAAAATTAAAATTTTCCCAGAAACTGGAGGAGAAACTATTGAGCAGAAAGAAAAGCGCAAGAATAACCGACGTCAGCTGTACCAAAATGGTACCTTGATTTGCTGTTTCAATATAAATTTATGATAAGTTTAACAAGTTTATTCGCATTTAATGGCTCTTTTTTAAAGAAACACGCTGTGTGAAAGAGTTTCGATCACATAAACGCAACGGAAACAGTAATTAAAAACATGAAAAACTAGAATTTTCAAAACCCACTGCATGATCCATGCGAAAAATAGATATTTAATTCGTAAATCAATTTGTTTACCTTAAGAAACTTTACAAATTGGTTGAATAATGGAGATCCAAAGATTGTTCAATCATCACGCATCCCGCTCTCGCGATCTACGCTCTATCGGTATCCACACGAATGTTTGAACTCATTTCTTCTCGCTCTCTCCATCTTCTCTCTTGGTGGCTAGGGTTTTAGTAAAAGTCTTTTCTCATAAAATCAGCCACACAAGAGATATTATATAGAGAGAAAAAAAATTATAACCCTTAATTAATTAGGAGTTATTATTAAGTCACACTTAATTATTTAACAACTGAATTTCATAATTAATATTAGTAAATTTGAATATCATTATTTATCTAATTAATTAAGTCATACTTAATTGATATTATAAATAATTCGAATTACTTTAATATAATTTAAATCCAATTTAAATTAAATAATCCTTCAATCATTCTTTGTGTGTGACCCTATAGGTTATTATTACATTGGAAACAAATTTTATATCTAATTTAATATCATAAACAATGAGTGGCATCTATTAATACATCATTGTTACCCAAGCAATAATAAATCAATCGATAATCGATTTAACCTTTAATGAATAATGTACAATATAATATAATCCTTTTAATGAAATTTTATAGATTAAATTAGAGGCATGTTATGTGTCATCCTCATCATAATTTAATCCAAGTTTCCTTGATCAATGAGTAGACTATCATATCAAATCAACATTTGAGCGTGGCCATGCATTTCATAGTCTAACTCACACAAGAGGCCAATAATATCACTTCTAAAATAGGAGGGTTAAATCCCATCTAGATCATTCATATTTCTCATATGATTCATAATATACCCAATGTCCACTTTTATCATTACCCGATCAAGGATAACTTTTAATGAAATCTCACATCGGGTCTGTCCAGCACCATGTACATTTACATATGTCTATGTTTTTTACTTTAGTATCACTATACCTATGATCAATGAGATGTGATCATCAGACAACATTTGTTCATATTTAATAAATAAATCTCGCCAAACTCTATGCCTCTAAGTTCACAATCCTAGTATGGTAACTTAGTTAAGTCAAACCCAATAGTCAAAAAGTATCAATATACTTCAACACATCGCCTACGGTAGATGGGAGTACTTCGCTTTGGCGAACCCAGTCCTTGTCGATCTAGGAGTTAATGCATTGAAGTCACTACGATCATGATCCCATCATAAAGAGATTCCCAATTTTTCCTTGAATAAAATACTTCAAATCAATATTCATCAATGGTTTGATTTCCAGGTAGTGAGGGAGTCACAAAGTTCTCGCTTAAAACCCACAACCTTACAAGTTCAATGAACTCGCTTTTGACAAAATCGTCGCATGTCAGAAATAAAGAAATTTTTATTTTATTCTGTGTTTCATAAACACGAGAATATCATAATCGTTTGTTCATTTTAAAATCTTGAGTCGTTACAGATTTTATCTTGTTTAGCAAGCATGGCATCGGTGTCGTATCTAATACATACATCCTTAATCTAATTAAGCTTGCATCTTTATAAACTATTCTACACATACATTTATCATATGAGCATATATATGTAAAGTGCGATAAATTAAATGTGGTTGGTTATGGCTTCATCCTATGTGATCTTTATCAAGCTAATGACAAAGATCTAGGTCAATCTAAGGTGGAAAATAAATACATGCTAACTATTACATGCCTTCTTTCTTGTATTGCTTTCTTGGATGGCCTCCATGTGGGATTACCCTTGCTTGATCTTCAAATCTTCATGTCTTTGTGTACATTACGAGAATGAAATATCAAACTAATCTAATGAACTTACAAGATGAACTCGAGTTACATTCGAGATTTAATAATTACAAGATCGAACGATATGCAAGCCGTATTTAAAAAATCAAAACCATTAACCTAAGGTCATAAGCCATAAACATGCTCAATTAACACACAAGAACATGTTAGAACACATAATCTGATCTTAACATATCATACTCATCATGATCTAATCAGAAAATTCGAAATTAAATTTGATAACAGTATATCGCATATTATAGGGCCTAAACGCCTGACGCTCGATTCCATATGAAATAGCGTATTCGTTCGCCAAAATTGGACACCAGACCTAGATTTCAGCAAATCCACTGCATCCGATTCGGAATCATATCAAATATGATTCATATAATAAAAATAAACACAAAACATGTATATATCAGTATATATACAGATTATATATCATCATATGATTATATAACTCTCATGAATATTATATATTCAAAACATATACATACATACACATATATAAACATAACAACTTGTAAAACATACAAAATCGCATACATAACAATCATGGAAAATTATATACATGTTATCATCATAAAACCTGTAAACACAAAAATGAATTAAACACTTTTTACAAGTAACTTTGATGCCATTGAAAGGATTTCGAGCACATACACGCAACAGAACAGTAATTAAAAACGTGAAAAACAGAATTTTCGAAACCCACCGCAGGATCCATGTGAAAAATAGATATTTAATTCATAGATCAATTTGTTTACCTTAAGAAGCTTTACAAATTGGTTGAATAATGGAGATCCAAAGATTGTTAAATCACCACACATCCTGCTCTCGTGATCTACGCTCTATCGATATCCAGACGAATGCTTGAACTCAAGGATTGGATGTGTACTAGCACAAACTCGTTTTTTCTTGCTCTCTCCATCTTCTCTCTTGGTGGCTAGGGTTTTAGTAAAAGTCTTTTCCTACAAAATCAGCCATACAAGAGATATTATATAAAGAGAAAAGAATTATAACCCTTAACTAATTAGGAGTCATTATTAATTCAAAATTCTTATTTGTATAATAATTAAGTCAAGCTTAATTATTTAACAACTGAATTTCATAACTAATAATAGTAAATTTGAATATCATTATTTAACTAATTAATTAAGTCATACTTAATTAATATTATAAATAATTTGAATTACTTTAATATAATTTAAATCCAATTTAAATTAAATAATCCTTCAAGCATTCTTTGTGTGTGATCCTATAGGTTATTATTATGTTGGAAACAAATTTTAAATATAATTTAAAATCGTAAACAATGAGTGGAATCTAGTAATACATCATTGCTACCCAAGTAATAATAAATCAATCGGTGATCGATATAACCTTTCATGAATAATGTACAATGTAATATAATCCCTTTAACCAAATATTATAGATTAAACTAGAGGAATGTTATGTGTCATCCTCATCATAATTTAATCCAAGTTTCCTTGATCAATGAGTAGACTATCATATCAAATTAACATTTGAGTGTGGCCACGCATTTCATAGTCTAGCTCACATAAGAGGCCAATACTATCACTCCTAAAATCAGAGGGTTAAATCCCATCTAGATCATTCATATTTCTCATAGGATTCTTAATATACCTAATGTCCACTTTTATCATTATCCGGTCAAGGATAACTTTTAATGGAATTAATGTATATTAATTCTCGTATAGAAATATAATGACTTCAGGTCTAAGGACCATCACATCATTATCACTGTGAGAATTACTTATGACACAACAGACATGTAGAATCTCATATCGGGTATGTCCAGCACCATGTACATTTACATATGCCTGTGTTTTTCACTTTAGTATCACTATACCTATGATCAATGAGATGTGATCATCAGTCAACAAACAAACAAGTCTTAATGTATTATTATTGTCCCTTAATAATAATACTTGACTAGGGACCTTTAGGATTATTGATACTATTCTCATAATCTCATTTATAAGTCACGTACTTAAAGATATAGAATTGCATGTCATATTCCAAGGATATTTATTAATCTAACATTTATATCGCAGTAAATTAAGAATTAATAAATTATAAAGAGAATAATTGATAGAACATAAACATTAATAATCCAAATGTCTTAAACTAAAACATCATAGTGTTATCGCTGGGTACAAACACTAACACTGTGAACATTACTTAACATTCTTTCATCCCGTGTAAAAAAAATTATGTATCACAACATTTTTTATGCAGGGAGTGCGACTTCTAGTCTAGAATGTGATGCTTCAAAATTAATTTTTAGACTACCGTTAAAAAGTACAGGTTTGTCACACAGTACAAATAAAATATGTGACGCCCTCCAAACCCGGGGTCTAGATTTGGGGGTCACTTGCCACTAAATTATAATAAAATAATCACAGCGGAATAATATAATAAATACGACCCCTTTACCTGCACTGGATCGATCACAGGTTATAGTATGGAACAGGCACTACTACAAATCAAGTGTTATTACAAACCATAAGTCTAATTAGTCTTACAGATTATTCAAATTTTATTACAAACCTCTAGACTATCCAAGCGTCCCAAAACAGTCTACCTGGAATACACACCACTATTTACAAACACTCGACTTCTGACCAAACCTGGATCTCAAGCTTGCTCTGGCTTAGCTGAAAGATTAGATTGATAAACAAGTATGAGCGAAAGAAATGCTCAGCAAGCAATATAAAATGTACTTGAAATGATAAACCACATTCCAGTAATAACTGAACAAAAGAATAAAAGCAGTAATATTTGATCATTAATAAAAGCTTCACAAACTATCAACAATAAACGATAACTTTTAGATTGGAATCTAACTCCGACGGACGTACTATCACATGCTGATCAGCCCGTGTGATAGCACAAGGTCATGATTCATAGAAACATGTCCCCAAAATACGAGTACTCAATTAAAAAGGCAATATACCTGCCTGTGGCAAAATGGTGTCATAGTATTTCATATAACACATAGAAATAGCCCTCCGCTGGACCGTCCGTCCCGGTCACTTACGCATTCATCCAATCCATAAAACATTTTGATCAAAGGAGTCGAATCAAAGGACATCCTTAACCATATAACTCCCCATTTCTCATGGTCCAGAGTTATCTCAACAATCGATGGCGAAATAACTAGAACAATTAGTTATTCGCTAATCTCAATTCAATATTCCACTGTATAGAGTAATGTATAGCAAAATATAAAACATTTAACTATTCTGAACTTAGAATAGTATGGAAATCGAAAGAATAAAGTTCAGAGTCAATATCAATTGAATGATAAATGAAGATATAGGTACTTGCATAATATGATTCGAATTAAACGTCACTTGAACAAAAAGTGAAGTTAGGGGTACTTGCCTGGTATGCTCAATAACCTCTTACTTTAACTCTGCTTCTAACTGATGGCTATTATCTTCGTCTAACACTTGACTGCACTCCTTGCTACTCGATTCTATAAACAAAAGGACTATCTTAATTGACAGAACTAAATTCAATCGACGTAACTATACGTCTTGACATCTACCCGATCGTTTATAACTAGCATGGCATTTTAAAACTGAAACAGATAGCATGTATATCACGTAACACGTAATCATGGTATTCGTATAACACGTACTCACATATTTCATGTAACACATAAGTCAGATCATTAAAAGGTACGTCTCAGTGCGTTCAGAATGAAAATTAGGTCAATATTAGCATTTATCGATCAAATACCGACTCAAACTGATACACAAATCAAATGACATTGCAATACAAAAGAAATTAGGTTTTAAAAGTATTTTTATTGGAAGCGCAATATTTTTTTGAGTTTGTACGCGTTCGTTTCGTATTAAACGGACGAACAGTTTAATTATTATGAATAAAATAAGAAATAAATAGATTTAAATCAATTAATAATAATATTAATTGATTTTTAAATATCAAAATATAATTCTTAAAAGCCTAAAAATAATTTTTAAGAATTATTTGAATTAATTATAAATAATTTACATTTATTTAACTATTTATAAATAAAATTAATTGATTAATTGATTTTTAATCAATTAATTAAATTCATAAATAATTAACTAAAATAAATTATAAATAATTAAATCAAATTAGATTTTTGAAAATAATAAAAGAAAACAATTTTAGGAATTTAAATTAATTAAGTAAATAATTTTAAAATTTTAAAATAATAAATACATGGTTTTTGAGATTAAAGGAATTGATTTTTGAAAATAAAAGAAAGAATTTTGATTTTTGATTGATTTTTTTTTTTTTTATAAACAGAAAACTCCACAAACAGTTCTGAAAAAGGGGGTTGGGGAAATGAAAGATTAAAGTCGGGTTCTTCTTAAAACAAACGGGTCGGGTCATGGGTCGGAGCTGGGTTGGGGAAGAACACCAAGAACACTGTCGGTTTTTCCCCAGATTCCGGCAAAGCCGAATCCGGCAAAACTCCGACAGCCGGTCTCCCTCGCCAACCAGCACCAACTAGGCCTAAACATAGCCGCTTTAGTCTCGTTCTTCAGCGAGAACGAATCAAAACTCCCCCACCACTCTAAACAATCAGTAACGGCCGCAGAGCTCAACGTTTTCCGGCGATACACCATGAAAACCGGCGAGTCGAGCTCGAGGTCTGGAAAACGGCGATTCCCACATTCTTAACCCAAAATCGCCATTCAATACACGAAATTAAAGCTTAAATCCTGTACAATACGCTCCCAGTAATCACAATCTCAACAATTCAAGAACAAGTTCAGAAATTCATAAATAACAATCGATTAAAACTAAACTCGGATAAATGAATCGAACTCAATCAAACGCAAAATTCATATGTACCGCTTCTAATTAATAAGATAAACATATTCTTAGCATCAAAACCAATCAACACAGTCCCAAAATCATCAATCAATTCATGAATATATCACTTCAATTCGGGGCAAAACGATGAACGTCGTTATTGCGAAATACTAAACCTTATACGATGATTCAGGCAGCAAAATGATGGGCTCGAAATGGGCTTTGATTCAACCTATAGATCGTCAACAACGGATGATTGAAAGGTGATCAATTGATCGATTCTTTCTCAAGAACTCAAACCCTAACCCCCAAATCAATTTCTATTTTCTGAATTTTTATAAAAAAAAATGCATAAAATAATATGTCCAGCTATTTATATTTAATCTGAAATTATATCCCCAAAATAAATTAAGGGTATTTTTTTTGTCCCTAAATTACAATAATTAAGCCCCAAAATAATAATTACCGGGAATAATTTTAAAAACGATAAAATACAAAATTAATATCAAAATTCCCCGAAAATTGCGAATAATTTAAAAATGTAAAAATAAAAGGTATTTAAAATACAAATAATTTTATAAAAATAAAAACATCGGTTTTGTGGGGTTTGTCGTCCCGGTGGGGTCCCGGTTCGTTGATTTTTGAAAAACGGAAACGATCTCTAAATTACTAGAAAATCCCGAAAACACGTAAAGTATATTCAAACGCGCATAAAATCAAATAAAACAGATATCTTAATAAAGATGCTGATAAATACGCATCCCGATTGCAGATAAGTTCATATAATTGCAATTTAAACATATTTTAATCAACCGAAAAATTTTCTAGCCCGCACAGAAACACGCATAACAGTTATAACATCTCGTATCATAGCAACAATTACTTTAAATTTATAAAACACATAATATTTATTTATTTAACGTATAATATTCACATAATTTTCCCGGATATTACATCCTTCCCCCCTTAACAGGATTCTGTCCTCAGAATCAGCCTAGGAAAATAAATGAGGATACTTGGATCGCATTTCGCTTTCCAACTCCCAAGTCGACTCTTCAACCTTGGGATTCCTCCACAAGACTCGCACTAAAGATACAGACTTATTCCTAAGTACTCTTTCTTTCTTATCCAAAATCTGCATTGGTTGCTCTACAAAAGACAAATCTGGTTGGATCTCGATTGGCTCATATTCTATCACATGATTCAAATCAGGCAAATAACGCTTCAACATTGACACGTGGAACATGTTGTGGATATGCTGCATGTGAGGTGGTAACGCTAATTCGTAAGCAACCTTTCCCACACGCTTCAAAATCTCAAAAGGGCCAACATAACGCGGACTCAGTTTTCCTTTCTTCCCAAATCTTGATAAACCTTTCCAAGGCGAAACCTTTAATAGCACTGCTTCACCAACTTCAAATTCCATATCTTTTCTGGTAGGATCAGCATATTTACGTTGACGATCTTGAGCTGCTGTTAATCTTTTCCGAATGAGTTCTATTTTCTCTTTCGTCTGTTGAATCAATTCTGGACCCAAAATCTTTCTTTCACCAACTTCTTCCCAACATATTGGAGATCTGCATCTTCTCTCGTACAAGGCTTCGTAAGGCGGCATTCCAATACTGGCATGATAACTGTTATTGTAGGAGAATTCAACTAATGGCAAATGCTCGTCCCAACTCCCTTCAAAATCTAGTGTACATACCCTTAGCATATCTTCAATAGTCTGAATCGTTCTTTCACTTTGACCGTCTGTCTACGGATGATACGCGGTACTCATGTTCAGCTTCGTTCCGAGACAATCTTGAAAACTTCTCCAAAATCTTGAGTTAAATCGAGGATCTCTGTCTGAAATTATGGATACTGGAACTCCGTGTCTTGTCACAATTTCTTTAAGATATAACCGTACCAATTTATCCATTGAGAATCTCTCGTTGATAGGAAGAAAATGCGCCGACTTTGTCAATCTGTCGATAATAACCCAAATAGCATCATGATTCGTCCTGGTCTTCGGTAATCCAACTACGAAATCCATCGCTATATGCTCCCACTTCCATTCTGGAATATCCAATGGTTGTATCAATCCACTAGGCCTTTGATGTTCTGCTTTAACTCGCTGGCAAATGTAACACTTACTTACCCATTCTGCAATTTCCTTCTTCATGCTTGGCCACCAAAAGTTTTCTCTTAAGTCTCTGTACATCTTCGTACTCCCGGGATGAATTGAATATCTAGAGTTGTGAGCGTCTCGAAGAATTTCATCTTTCAGCTCGGCTATGTTGGGTATCCATATTCTGGAAGAAAATCTTAATATCCCTTTATCATCCTTTTGACTCCCTATTTCTTCTCCTGTTAAACTGTCTCATTCATGGCTCATTACTTCTTCCTGACATCTTCTTATTTTCTCTAATAATTCTGGTTGAAAAGACATTGCACACAACACCTCTGTAGACATACTTGGAATACTAACCTCTATTTCCAGCTTCTCAAATTCCCTGATTAATTCCTCAGATGAAGTTATCATGTTCAACCCTTCTTTTCTGCTCAGCGCGTCGGCCACCACATTTGCTTTGCCTGGATGATAGTTAATAGTACAGTCATAATCCTTGATTAGTTCTAGCCATCTCCTCTGCCTCATGTTCAATTCCTTCTGGGTAAAGATATACTTCAAACTCTTGTGGTCCGTGTAGATCTCGCACTTTTCCCCATAAAGATAATGCCTCCAAATCTTTAATGCAAATACTATAGCTGCCAATTCCAGATCATGCGTTGGATACTTCTCTTCGTGTGGTTTCAATTGTCTTGAAGCGTAGGCTATCACCTTGTCATGCTGCATCAAAACACATCCTAATCCTTTGTACGACGCATCACTGTAAATCACAAAATTTCCTTGTTCATCTGGCAAGACTAGCACTGGAGAAGATACTAATCTATTCTTTAATTCCTGGAAACTTTCTTCGCATTTCTCATCCCATTCAAATTTCTGATTCTTCCTGGTGAACTTTGTCAATGGCGTAGCTATCTTTGCAAAATCTTGCACAAATCTTCTGTAGTAACCTGCCAATCCCATGAAACTTCTTACTTCCGTTGGTGTTTTTGGCCTCTCCCAGTTGATTATGGCTTCAATCTTTGCTGGATCCACTTCCACTCCTTTATTGCTAATCACGTGCCCAAGAAATCGTACTTCTTTTAACCAAAATTCACACTTGGAAAACTTTGCGTATAACTTCTCATGTCGCAGTATCTCCAGAACTATCCTCAAATGCTCTACATGCTCCTCTTCTGTTTTGGAATAGATCAAGATGTCGTCTATAAACACGATCACGAATTTATCCAAATACTTCTTAAATACTCGATTCATTAGATCCATGAAAGCTGCTGGTGCGTTGGTTAATCCAAATGCCATCACTAGAAACTCATAATGCCCATATCTGGTTCTAAATGCGGTCTTCGGAATGTCTTCAGGCTTGATCTTTAGTTGATGATATCCGGATCTTAAATCAATCTTAGAAAACCATACAGCGCCTCTCAATTGGTCAAACAAATCATCGATCCTTGGTAACGGATACTTGTTCTTAATGGTTAGCTTATTCAGTTCTCGATAGTCGATACACAGTCGCATACTCCCATCCTTCTTTTTGACAAACAGTACTGGTGCGCCCCATGGGGATACACTGGGTCTTATAACTCCTTTCTCCAAAAGATCTTGCAGCTGAGATGCCAATTCTTTCATTTCCACTGGTGCCATCCGATACGGGGCTTTAGAAACTGGTTCTGTTCCGGATGCTAGATCAATTGCAAACTCAATTTCTCTGTCGGGAGGTAATCCTGGTAGATCATCTGGAAAGACATCTGAAAATTCGTTGACAATTGGAATCGCTTCTAGTGTTGGAACTTCCTTGCTGGTGTCTATCACATGGGCCAAATATGCTTCGCAATTCTGACGCAATAACTTCTTCACTTGAGCGATCGTTAAGAACTTCTTCTCTTGCTTATTTCCTCGGAATATCACCTTCTTCTTATTATCCAAGGTCTGAAATCTCACTTTCCTATTCTTACAATCAATCTGGGCGTTATTTTCTGACAACCAATCCATTCCTAAAATAACATCAAATTCTCCCAACTTAAAAGGTATCAAGTTGGCATAAAAATAATGTCCTCCTATCTCAACATCGCACCTTGGGCACACTCGGTCGACTAAAACTTGATTCTTATTAGCTAGCTCTATCATTAATGCTTGTTCTAACAATTTAACTTCACAATGCAGTTTATCGACAAAACTTTGAGAAATAAATGACCTTGTAGCTCCAGAGTCAAATAGAACTTTAGCATCTACGGAATTGACTGGAAGCGTACCTACAACCACGTCTAAACTCTGAACAGCATCCTTCATAGTCAAATTAAATGTCCTGGCCTTTGGTTGGTCCTTTGCTGGTGGTCCTTCAATTCTTGGCACATTCTGAGATGGAGCACCTGTAAGCCTTGGGGTGTTGCTCGTCGTACCTTGTGTTGGGCAATTCCTGGAAATATGCCCTGGCTTTCCACACTTATAACATCCAGTTCCCACATTCTGACCTTGAGTCTGATTCTGACACACATTAGCAGAGTGTCCCTTCCTACCGCACTTGAAACACGTCACATTAGCATTACAATTCCCAAAGTGTTTCCTACCACAAAACTGACAATCTAGTATTGGTGGACGATTGGGTCTCTGCTGGTTTGAATTCTGAAAACGGTTACCTTGTCCTCCATTTCCTGATTGTGGTCTTCTGAATCCCATATTCCTATTACCCTGAAAATCTGGCCTTTTGTTGAAACGGCCCTGAAAATTACTTGACTGCTGACCTCCCTCTGAGGTTTCCATTTTCCTTTTCTTCCCATCCTTTCCTTTCTGTGACATATCACTCCTACTCTCAATCACCATTGCCTTCTGAACCACTGCAACATATGAAGTCAACTCAAACATGGCCACTCTGTTCTGAATCCAAAATTTCAATCCCTGTTCAAATCTTCTTGCTTTCTTTTCATCTGTATCAACCTGGTCTGGCACGAACCTTGCTAACTCAGTAAACTTAGCCTCATATTCCGCCACGGTAAGATCACCCTGGGTCAGGTTCAAGAACTTAATCTCCATTTGATTCTTCATATACCTCGGGAAATACTTCTCCAGGAACAACTCTGTAAATCTCTCCCAAGTTATAAACTCACCTCCTTCCAATGCTCGCGTGGATTCCCACCAATAGTTCGCCTCGCCCTTCAAAAAGTAGCTTGCAAACTTGGCCTTCTGTTCCGTTCCTGCTCCGACTAATTCAAAAGCCTTTTCCATTTCCTTGAGCCATGCATTAGCTTCCACAGGATCAGCACTTCCTTTGAACTCAGGTGGCTTCACTGCTTAAAACTGCTTAAAAGTCACTGCAGGTGGTGCTACTGCTTGCTGCTGCTGTTGCTGTTGCTGTTGTTGTTGCTGCTGCGTAAGATGTAACATCTGCTGCTGCATCAGTCCCAACATCTGGATAATCGCTGGATCTGTACGGCTCTCGGTATGATCCTCTCCTAAATTATTTCTTATCTTTGGTGCCATTATTCTGGTATGAAAACAAGCAACATATATAATAATCTGTCGAGCATTGTATCAAATATGTAGCAATTCCTTAGCATATCAAAATTCTCAAACATTATTCCCTCTCAAAATATCATAAACTTGCTACCATATTAACACAAGTGACATGATTATCACATAATCCTGCTTATTATCTCGAGAATAATAACACAAATAAAATTTACTCCGAATTATCCAACCCTTTTAAATCCTTACTTAAAATCTCAACTAAACCAACAAAATAACAGGGCAATGACACAAGGCCTAAGGCTAAACGCAAAATAGGAAACCTAAACAACTTAACTACCCCAACCAATTAACCTAAATTAACCCTATAAAAGCTAAACTATACGCGCCTATCTTATGTGATCTTCCTATGACTCATCTATGACAATCCTACGCCTGTTTCAGTGACCATAACCTGTAGCTCTGATACCAACCTGTGACGCCCTCCAAACCCGGGGTCTAGATTTGGGGGTCACTTGCCACTAAATTATAATAAAATAATCACAGTGGAATAATATAATAAATACGACCCCTTTACCTGCACTGGATCGATCACAGGTTATAGTATGGAACAGGCACTACTACAAATCAAGTGTTATTACAAACCATAAGTCTAATTAGTCTTACAGATTATTCAAATTTTATTACAAACCTCTAGACTATCCAAGCGTCCCAAAACAGTCTACCTGGAATACACACCACTATTTACAAACACTCGACTTCTGACCAAACCTGGATCTCAAGCTTGCTCTGGCTTAGCTGAAAGATTAGATTGATAAACAAGTATGAGCGAAAGAAATGCTCAGCAAGCAATATAAAATGTACTTGAAATGATAAACCACATTCCAGTAATAACTGAACAAAAGAATAAAAGCAGTAATATTTGATCATTAATAAAAGCTTCACAAACTATCAACAATAAACGATAACTTTTAGATTGGAATCTAACTCCGACGGACGTACTATCACATGCTGATCAGCCCGTGTGATAGCACAAGGTCATGATTCATAGAAACATGTCCCCAAAATACGAGTACTCAATTAAAAAGGCAATATACCTGCCTGTGGCAAAATGGTGTCATAGTATTTCATATAACACATAGAAATAGCCCTCCGCTGGACCGTCCGTCCCTGTCACTTACGCATTCATCCAATCCATAAAATATTTTGATCAAAGGAGCCGAATCAAAGGACATCCTTAACCATATAACTCCCCATTTCTCATGGTCCAGAGTTATCTCAAGAATCGATAGCGAAATAACTAGAACAATTAGTTATTCGCTAATCTCAATTCAATATTCCACTGTATAGAGTAATGTATAGCAAAATATAAAACGTTTAACTATTCTGAACTTAGAATAGTATGGAAATCGAAAGAATAAAGTTCAGAGTCAATATCAATTGAATGATAAATGAAGATATAGGTACTTGCATAATATGATTCGAATTAAACGTCACTTGAACAATAAGTGAAGTTAGGGGTACTTGCCTGGTATGCTCAATAACCTCTTACTTTAACTCTGCTTCTAACTGATGGCTATTATCTTCGTCTAACACTTGACTGCACTCCTTGCTACTCGATTCTATAAACAAAAGGACTATCTTAATTGACAGAACTAAATTCAATCGACGTAACTATACGTCTTGACATCTACCCGATCGTTTATAACTAGCATGGCATTTTAAAACTGAAACAGATAGCATGTATATCACGTAACACGTAATCATGGTATTCGTATAACACGTACTCACATATTTCATGTAACACATAAGTCAGATCATTAAAAGGTACGTCTCAGTGCGTTCAGAATGAAAATTAGGTCAATATTAGCATTTATCGATCAAATACCGACTCAAACTGATACACAAATCAAATGACATTGCAATACAAAAGAAATTAGGTTTTAAAAGTATTTTTATTGGAAGCGCAATATTTTTTTGAGTTTGTACGCGTTCGTTTCGTATTAAACGGACGAACAGTTTAATTATTATGAATAAAATAAGAAATAAATAGATTTAAATCAATTAATAATAATATTAATTGATTTTTAAATATCAAAATATAATTCTTAAAAGCCTAAAAATAATTTTTAAGAATTATTTGAATTAATTATAAATAATTTACATTTATTTAACTATTTATAAATAAAATTAATTGATTAATTAATTTTTAATCAATTAATTAAATTCATAAATAATTAACTAAAATAAATTATAAATAATTAAATCAAATTAGAATTTTGAAAATAATAAAAGAAAACAATTTTAGGAATTTAAATTAATTAAGTAAATAATTTTAAAATTTTAAAATAATAAATATATGGTTTTTGAGATTAAAGGAATTGATTTTTGAAAATAAAAGAAAGAATTTTGATTTTTGATTGATTTTTTTTTTTTATAAACAAAAAACTCCACAAACAGTTCTGAAAAAGGGGGTTGGGGAAATGAAAGATTAAAGTCGGGTTCTTCTTAAAACAAACGGGTCGGGTCATGGGTCGGAGCCGGGTTGGGGAAGAACACCAAGAACACTGTCGGTTTTTCCCCAGATTCCGGCAAAGCCGAATCCGGCGAAACTCCGGCAGCCGGTCTCCCTCGCCAACCAGCACCAACTAGGCCTAAACATAGCCGCTTTAGTCTCGTTCTTCAGCGAGAACGAATCAAAACTCCCCCACCACTCTAAACAATCAGTAACGGCCGCAGAGCTCAACGTTTTCCGGCGATACACCATGAAAACCGGCGAGTCGAGCTCGAGGTCTGGAAAACGGCGATTCCCACATTCTTAACCCAAAATCGCCATTCAATACACGAAATTAAAGCTTAAATCCTGTACAATACGCTCCCAGTAATCACAATCTCAACAATTCAAGAACAAGTTCAGAAATTCATAAATAACAATCGATTAAAACTAAACTCGGATAAATGAATCGAACTCAATCAAACGCAAAATTCATATGTACCGCTTCTAATTAATAAGATAAACATATTCTTAGCATCAAAACCAATCAACACAGTCCCAAAATCATCAATCAATTCATGAATATATCACTTCAATTCGGGGCAAAACGATGAACGTCGTTATTGCGAAATACTAAACCTTATACGATGATTCAGGCAGCAAAATGATGGACTCGAAATGGGCTTTGATTCGACCTATAGATCGTCAACAACGGATGATTGAAAGGTGATCAATTGATCGATTCTTTCTCAAGAACTCAAACCCTAACCCCAAATCAATTTCTATTTTCTGAATTTTTATAAAAAAAATGCATAAAATAATATGTCCAGCTATTTATATTTAATCTGAAATTATATCCCCAAAATAAATTAAGGGTATTTTTTTTATCCCTAAATTACAATAATTAAGCCCCAAAATAATAATTACGGGGAATAATTTTAAAAACGATAAAATACAAAATTAATATCAAAATTCCCCGAAAATTGCGAATAATTTAAAAATGTAAAAATAAAAGGTATTTAAAATACGAATAATTTTATAAAAATAAAAACATCGGTTTTGTGGGGTTTGTCGTCCCGGTGGGGTCCCGGTTCGTTGATTTTTGAAAAATGGAAACGATCCCTAAATTACTAGAAAATCCCGAAAACACGTAAAGTATATTCAAACGCGCATAAAATCAAATAAAACAGATATCTTAATAAAGATGCTGATAAATACGCATCCCGATTGCAGATAAGTTCATATAATTACAATTTAAACATATTTTAATCAACCGAAAAATTTTCTAGCCCGCACAGAAACACGCATAACAGTTATAACATCTCATATCATAGCAACAATTACTTTAAATTTATAAAACACATAATATTTATTTATTTAACTTATAATATTCACATAATTTTCCCGGATATTACAAAATAACTTTATTGTCCTTTTAATGTATATTAACAAGTTTAAGCTGTTGCAGGTTTACCAACGTTGAGCAGGAAAATGAGAAGCAAAATAAACAAAATCAAAGAAAATTTTGGTAACTCATATTTTCTGTTTAAAAATTTTGAATTGCTTTAATTCTTTTCTTTAATATTCCATTGATTGCATTTCTAATTTTTTAAGCATAATTATTTTTAAATATTTATGCAGCATATAGTAACGTAATGCTTGACATAGGTCAGCCTGATAAAGTATGTTGTGATTGGGGTTTGGATGTGTAAGTATGAGCAAACAAAAAGGCAACAAAGGTTGAATTTAAATAATTTTATTTGTGTTTTGGTAGCAAAAAAGTTCGTTTGCCACTATTAAGTGAAATTCCATGAGAGTCGAAGGCATTGTTGGAGCTAACATATAAAAAAGTTGTTGTCTTTCATATTAAACGGTTTATCGGTCTATTTATTATGAATAAAATATGAATAAATCAATTAGTAATGATACTAATTGATTATTACATACTTAAATGTAAATTTTAAAACCTAAAAATAATTTTTAGGAAATATCTTTATTAATTATAAATAATAATATTTTATTTTAACTATTTATAAATAAAATTAATTTATTAAATGAATTAATTAATTAAATCTATAAATAATTAATTAAAATAAATTATAAATAATTAAATCAATTTACAGTTTTGAAAATAATAAAAGAAAATAAATTTTTGAATTTAAAATAATTTAGTTAATTATTTAAAATAATTAACTAAATTAATTTTAGAAATTAAAATCAATTTTTGAAAATAAAAATGAATTTTGAATTAATTTTGAATAGAAAAAGGCAGAAACAGGTTCTTGAAACAGATGCTGGAACAGGACGGACAAACGATGGACTTCCCAAGAATATGACCGGATTTGCGAAGAACCCTACCGGAACTTCAGCGGTTTCTAGGAAATTCCCAGATTCCGGCGAAACTCCGGTGAGTTTCGCTAAAACTGGCAATTCGAAAATGCAGCCATAATCGGTCTATTTCGATCAGTTACCTCACCCAATCAATTCCACATGAACCCAGGACCTCAACTGACCCGTCCCTATCAACAACCAATCTGGAATTCAAAGATTCCGGTCAGAGTTCAATCAAAACACGGCGACTTCGCTGGAAAACTCAAATCGTACAATTCTAAACTAAATCTAACGTTCTTTATACAAAAATGAAGCTCGGGATCTGTACAACCATTACCCATAATCATAGAACACATTGTGGATATGCTACATGTGTGGTGGTAAGGCTAGCTCGTAATTGACCTTTCTCACATGCCTTAAAATCTCAAAAGGGCCAACATAACGCGGACTCAGCTTTCCTTTCTTTCCAAATTCGACGGATGACTCAATATAGTCTCGATGGATGATAATTTATTATCCATCGAGTGAGTAACTTGTGTAATAATGAGTCATGTAGCACATTTCTACAAACACCTTTGTTTAGATTCTGTAGTAGCATATAAGTCATATTGACTTTAATTAGATATGCAGAATAGGTTGATTAATTGTACATAGATGATGTCTTATAATTCTGCATAAATGAAATGAAGTCAAGTGCCAAATAGTTACCCGACGGATGATCAACAAAGCTACCCGACGGATGATCAACAAGGCAACCCGATGGAAGATCATGTACCCGATGGATAATCAATTCAAACATCTGTTGACAGTGACAACACAGTCACATGCGTCGAGTGTATGAAAAAGGAATGTGGAACCCTATTCAACTGGGTTTTTGAGAACAAAGAAGCATTCCCATTTCCATGCTATTATGAAGATATTCAAAGATGCTGGAATAGAGTAATGAAGCAGCATAGTATTAGACTTGATAGGTTTTGTTTTATTATCTTGTCTTATTACTGTGTAATCTTGGTGATATATAAACCAAGAGTAGAAATTAGAACAACAAAAGTAGACTAAGCAAGAAAATTCTAAGAGAAACATCTGTAAGCTATATCCTTAGCATTTCTCTATAAGGTTAGTTGTTCTCATTTTGTAAGCAGCTGTAAGCTATTCAAGCTTCACAAAGTTCTCTTGATATATATATATGGTGGATACATTCAAATCCACCAGAAAGTTTTAAAGACTTGTGTTTTTATTACTTTGTGTTTTTATTTATATTCAACTTGTTATTCCGCACTTTGCAAATCAAAACACTGTTATATATATTCCAGAAAAATAATTGATCAAACTCGATGGATAATGATCATTCGTCGAGATGTAAATTTTGACTTAGCCAAAATTATTGTGGAATCAATACATGTTGTGTTTGATGATAAAAAGATCGAAGGACTGCAAGATGGAGATTACCATGAGAGCCTCAAATTTGACAATGTGGAGATGGTTAGTGATGATCGTGATGATGAAAGTGATCAAGAAACATTATCAAAGGATAATGCAGAAAAATCCACTACCAATGAAGCATAAAATTCAACATCTGTCGAGTTGCATAATGCTTCATCCGTCGGGAGATAATCTTCTTTATCCGTCGGGAGATAACCAGCTTCATCCGTCGGTACTCTAAATTCACCATCCGTCGGGTCATCAAAAGAAGCTGGAGGTCAGTATAGATCACTTACAGAAAGTTCCCCTTTCTCAAATTAAAGATCCATTAACTCAGGGGGAGTTTCTAATAATCAAAACTCAATCACACATCAAGACAACAATGAGGCCTCTTCATCAATAGCTAATCTACCTCAACAAAGGAAATGGACAAAGGATCACCCCTTTGAACTCATCATTGGTGATGTATCTTCTAGAGTTCAAATAAGGAGAGCAACTCAAGAAGAATGTCTGTATAGCAGCTTCCTCTCTAAGGAAGAACCAAAGAAGGTAGAAGAAGCTTTATTGGATCCTGATTGGATTTTAGCTATGCAGGAGGAGCTAAACCAATTTGAAAGGAATAAGGTATGAAAGCTGGTGCCCAAGCCTAAAGGGAAGAATCCAATCGACACCAAATGGGTATTCAGAAACAAGATGGATGAAAATGGCATAGTAGTCAGGAACAAAGCTAGATTGGTTGCTAAGGGCTATTGTCAACAAGAAGGAATAGATTTTGATGAAACATTTGCTCATATTGCAAGACTTGAAGACATCATAATCTTCTTAGCCTATGCAGCCCATGCCAATTTCAAGGTCTATCAAATGGATGTCAAAAGTGCCTTTCTAATTGGAGATTTGAAGGAGGAAGTCTATGTCAGTCAGCCTCCTGGTTTTGAAGATCCAAATTTTCCAGAATATGTCTACTATCTTTTGAAAGCACTTTATGGACTGAAGCAAGCACCTAGAGCCTGGTATGAAACCCTGTCAAAGTTTCTTTTAGAGAATCATTTCACTAGAGGTACTATAGACAAGACTTTATTCTTTATAAATATTAATGGCTCTAGTATACTTGTTCAAATTTATGTAGATCACATTATTTTTGGCTCTACAGATGAAAAACTTTGTAAAAAGTTTGCCAAATTGATGCAAAGTAAGTATGAAATGAGCATGATAGGAGAACTAACTTACTTTCTTGGTTTACAAGTTAAGCAAGTTGGTGATGGAATATTCATTAGTCAAACTAAATACATTTATGATATTTTGAAGAAGTTTGATCTAATGGATTGCACATCTGCAAAAACTCACATGGACACTGCAACTACGCTTGAATTAAACACTACTGAAAAGTCTGTGGATATTTCAAGTTATAGAGGCATGGTTGGCTCACTTCTGTACTTAACAGCTAGTAGGCCAGATATAATGTTTGCTACATGTCTTTGTGCTAGATTTCAGACCGATCCTAGAGAATCTCAATTAGTAGCTATTAAGAGAATTTTCAGATATCTCAAGGGAACACCAAAACTTGGCATTTGGTACCCTAGAGATTCTGGTTTTGATCTAACTGGTTATTCAGATGCAGATTATGCAGGTTATAGAATTGATAGAAAAAGTATAACAGGAACCTGTCAATTTCTAGGAAACAAGCTTGTGTCCTGGTTCAGTAAAAACCAAAATTCAGTTTCTACTTCTACAGCTGAAGCTGAATATATTACTGCTGGCAGCTGCTGTGCACAGATTTTGTGGATGAAAAACCAATTGCTAGACTATGGTTTGCAAGTGGAAAGAATTCCTATTTTCTGTTATAACACAAGTGCAATTGCCATCACTGATAATCTAGTATAACATTCAAGAACAAAGCACATAGACATCAAGTACCACTTCATAAGGGAACATGTAATGAATGGTACTATGGAACTACATTTTTTTCCAAGTGAAAAGCAGCTTGCAGATATTTTTACCAAGACACTGGATGAATCCACCTTTTCAAGGTTGGTAAGTGAGTTAGGTATGCTAAATTACTCTCAAATCTTTATAAGATATTTTGCAAGTTGAATTGCAGCCAGAAATTTAATTGGTTTTTCAGTCTTGGATGAAATTTTGGCTAAGTCAAAATTTACATCTCGACGGATGATCATTATCCGTCGGTATACACTTTGTTAATAAAATCAATTATTTTTCTGGAATATTTTATGACTCGACGGATAACTATTTATTCTCATCCGTCGAATTGTCTGAATCCTAGCCGTTAATTTCTTGAAAATTAACTATCGAGTATACTTATAGTTTGTAAGCATAACAGGACGGATAATTGATGGAATTTTTACAGTTTATTTTTAAACGGCTATTTTGGGCAATTCTTATTGGTCACTTTATTTTACTTTATTATTTTTTACAGTTATTTTTGAGATAGTATAAAGGCATAATTCTTTTCATTACTTTTCTTTTATCATTCTCAAATCATCCGCTCTAACTTCTTTCTTTCTCAAGAGAACTTACTATCTCTCTCTCTCTCTGCAAGTTTTTACTCTCTAACAATGGCACCAGTCGTTAAGATAATGTCTCAAACTGGATTTATCTATGAGAAGAACAACTTCACTGCTCTTGTGAACAAGGGGATTCAACAGTCTGGTGACTACCACAAGATGATGGATTTTGTGAAGAACTGCAAACTTAACTATGCCATGCTGGAATCACCCACCATCTACTGTGAGGTTGTTGAAGAGATGTGGACGACTGCAACATACAACTCAGCTGATAAGTCTATCACTTTCACTATTAAAGGTAAGGAATTCTATGTCAATAGTGACATTGTCAAAGCATGTTTCAAAATTCCTGATAATAATGTAACTTCACCACACACAGACACTGACATTGTTAACATGCTTAACTCCATGGGCTATGCACTCTCTACTTCTAAATTAAGTGAAATTAGGAGGTTGGGTCTTAGGAAGGAATGGAGTTATCTGTGTGATGTAGTTACTAAGGTCTTTTCTGGTAAAATCAGTAATTTTGATTCTGTCAATATCTATATGCTTAACATGCTTTACATGCTAGTTACTAATAAATTTTTCAACTTTAGTGATCTTGTCATATTTGAGTTCGGGTTTAAGTTAGGGGAGTTAAGTAAGAGAGGTAAAAATGTTTACTATGCTAGATTTTTAATGATGATTGCTAACCACCTCTCTGAGGATATTGTGCTTGAGAACCCAACCAATAAATTAGATTGTTGGGTTCAAGAAAGGAGAATCATTGCAGATTTGAATAGGGAAAACCATCATAAAGAGGTGCCACTCTTCTATTTTCCTGTTATGGAGGTACCTCAGGTAAGTGAGGCAAGTTCATCTGTCCCTACTCTTCCAATATCACACACTTCTTTGCATTCTAGTGTAACTATGGCAACTGTGTCGTTGACCCAACAGTTGCCTACCCAAGCTGCCAAATCCAAAATTTCAAAAACCAAGACAAAGAAAGCCCCCTCTGGTGTCTCTTAAAAGATGCCAGTTGTAAAATCCACCAAAAGAGAGGAGTGTGAAGGTGGGTAAGAAAGGTGAGGGACAGGGTGAACATCAAAGAAACCCTAAGGATAAGGTTGGAGAGGTGAGTGTTTCCCAGCCTAGCCACACTGCAGTTTCCCAACAAACTGCAGTGCTTAATAAGGATATAAGCTCATTGCTAGTTGCATCCTCCCAAAAGGATGTAACTATTAAACAAAGCTCTCAGCCAAGAGCACAGGCCAAAAGGGTAAGGGACACAAGCTCACCCAAAACCTATACTAGAAAGAAGAAACAAAAAACCCTTGGGAATACACAAGGTTCACACACTGTGCAAACTGGTGCTAAAGACACAGTCACTGCACCTTCTCAATGTCAGGTTGATGTGGCTCCAATAAATGTGGAGTCACAGCCCAAATCTTTAATAATAGAAGCACCTAAAACACCAAACTTTTCCACACACTCTTTGGATGTAGATATGATAAATACATCACTTGCAAATTCTCCATCTTTAACTCTCTTGGAGAAGCCAAAAATCCAAGTAAGTGAGCATCATCTTTTAGATGATTTGTTGGCTCACTTGCCATTTCTTTCTGAGAATGTTGAGACATTTGTGCCAAAATTTTCATCAATCTGCACAGAGTCTACAATAGTCTCCACTCCAAACTCATTTATTTCTACTCTCTCGATGGATATTGTTCATCCGTCGAGTGGTGATTGTATCCCGACGGATAAGCTTAACAGCAGTTATCCGTCGGATAGTCAAACTACTAACCTGACGGATATCCCTTATCTGTCGAGTGTCTCTGCACAGCTTCAAATTTCATCTATTATCACAAGTGCAGAAGACTTAGTGGTAGTGCAATCACTCCTAGGATTGAGAGAAGGGAGTGAAATGAGTGAGAGTCTGGGTTGCTCCAAGGAAAAAGGAGAGGAAAAGAGTGACCAAATGCAATCCAATTCTTCAGGATTGGCAAAAATGAGTGTGAAGAGTCCCACCTTAGATGGTGAGGTGAGGGTGTGAGGGTGTGAGGGTGGGGAACCAAGGTGAGACCTTGATGCAATAAAAGAGAGATCAAGAGAGAAATGCAGGTACATGAGTGATAAGGGTGGAAACCATTGCAAGTGAGTCAATGAGTGTCAATGATGTAGAAAGGAAAAGGCTATTTCAGCAAGAATATGAAGTTGTTATAGACTCCATTTCCCTGGATGCTGAGACATTTACTCACCCTGTGACATCTTACCAAACTCTAGCTGTACATGGAAATGAGGAGGCTGAAAGATTGTTGAATTTGGTGTATACAACACAATCTTTACAAAGAGCAAAGGATGCAACCATTGATATGCCTTCCAACATTGGCAGTGATTTGGAACTGGATGAGACTTCTTTTGGGGATGATGGTGGTGATGGTGAGGAAGATAGCATGGACATAGGGGAGATACAGATACTCCTGCCTGGATGATCACAAAAGAATGCTCCTACTCACATCTCCAATCAACACTTTTCAAGCTGATTCATGACTCCCAAACAGCCATTCAGGCATCTTCCAATGCTAGCACAAAGCAACTACTCAAAGAACATCTTGAAGCTCTCCAGCTACATAAGATTCAAGCCCTCCAACATAGTCAAAGTGTGGATTCCATCAAGCAGGAAATCTCTAAAGTCAAGCAGGATGTTATAGAAAGGATGGATGCTAGACTCCCTGCAACCACCATGACTGAAATTCCTCACAAACTCAGGAAGGAGGCTGATCTAAACAGGAAAGTTGAGGCGATGGACTCAAGACTATCAATTGTAGAGAAGTCAATGGCCAAGATACTAGACAATCACGAAGCTCAAACTGCATTACTCTAATAATTGGTGGCAGCTCAACTCCCTCCCACACAACTTGATGATAACAAAAAGGGGAAGAAAGGACCAAGTGAGGGGGGAAACAACTTAACATTCAAGTCAGTAAAGTAATTGTTCCTGCAATTGCTTTCACCAAGCCACCAACAACAAACAGTATTGATCTAATAAATGAAGCAGCAGCTACACTGAGAGCAGCTGAGAAGAAGTAGTTGAGTCCAATCAACTGGGAGAAAATTGATGAGGATATACAAAAGAAATTTGGGTTAGTAAAGAAGCCAGAAAAATCAGCCATTCATCACTCTCAAATCAGGCAAATATCTATGAATGAAATGAGCATGAAGAATATGGAAAAAGACAACCATCCTGCATCAAATCTCCAATGGCTAAGCTAATTTTGAAGCCAAGGGTGAATTATCCAAAATTTTCACTAAAGAACCCCTTAGACACAGTGTATGAGACACCAAATCCTGATGAAAAGAAACTATTGGCCAGGTCCATAGCATTCTACAAGGATCCAGCTGATTCAGCATTGAAAAAAAGAATTGCTAAATTTTTCAGGAATGGTAAAGAAATTTGTGTTGTGGCTGGAAACCCTCAATTTGTTGAAGCAAAGAGAGAAGAAAAGGCAAGATTGAAGCAAGAAAAGAAGCAAGATGCTCTAGATGCTAAAAAGGTCAAACAAAAGAAGGAGCAAGCTGCTATCTTGACCAAGTTACAAGTTGTAAAACCTACACAACAAGTTTCTGCACAACCATCTGAAATAGTTGAATCTCAAGATCAAGTAATGCAAAATGAATTTGCACAGACAAAAAAGCCAAGGTACAAGCAAAGAATAAAGAGAAAGTTGGATTTCAGTGATGAGGAGATGGAAGGGTACCTTCCCAAAGAGTATATTTCTACAGCAACTCAAACATCCATGCCTTTTGTGGCACAAGAAAAATTCAAGATAGATCCAACCAAGAATTTTTATGGTGAACCTATCATTCCTAAGGATGAGCCAATAGACTGGGATAGTCTACCAATACCTGAACTCAATCTACCTCACTTCATGAAGCCAAAGAAGACAAAGACAAGAGCAGTCAAGAAAGTAAAGCCATCAACTCTCAGATCCAAGTCTCTAACCAAAGCTCAAACCAAAGTCAACAAGGGAGATATCATGTACATATGTGACATCAAGGAATTCTCATATTTAAACCTCTATCTAGATGAGCAGGAAGAAGTTAGAGGGATTGATACTTACAGGAATCTACCTGAAAGGTTAGTATTCAAGTACAAGGGAGGAAAGGAGATTCAATGGCCACTTCACAGGATCCTTCAAGAAAGCCAATATGTGCTGATAAAGGTTTATTCATCCTTTAAGAAGAACTTTGGATTCAATGTGACAGCTAGAAGACTTGTTCTAAAGAAGATTGAAGAACTGAGGAGTATTAGAGCTAAAGATGCATTCCCAAAGACTCTAACTATTCCTTACACAGGGAGTAGAGTGCATCTAAGGCCCTACTGGATGATGGAGCTCATGGATGACAAAGGAGTTAGAAGATTCTTCATATTAGAAGACCAATTAAGCATCTCTAACAATGAGACTCTTTTGAAAATGCAAGAAATGTTAAACCTATCAGAATCTGATAAACTGGAATTCCACAGACAGCTCCAAAATCAGATAGAAGAGAACAACAGAAAGCTTTTAAAGAGATCCAGATCTTCAAGGAAATAGATTAATCTGCTCAGGCTAGAGGAGCACCTTGAAAATGACTGTGAGCAAATCTTTGTACATTTTGTTAATTAAAGTACTTAATAGTTTTATCTACTTCCTTTTAAATTTGTATTTTTAGGGTGTTTTGTTATCATCAAGTTTCTCTTAATTTATGGCTACATTTCTAATAGACATAAATTGGGGGAGATTATTGTGAATATGTTGTGAACTTGATGATTTTATTAACAAAACACCTTAGTAGATTTAACTTAGTTAAAAATATAGCACTCGACGGATAAGGATTATAGTCCCGACGGATGACTCAATATTGTCCCGACGGATGATGATTTATTATCCATCGAGTGAGTAGCTTGTGTAATAATGAGTCATGTAGCACATTTCTGTAAACACCTTTGTTTAGATTTTGTAGTAGCATATAAGTCATATTGACTTTAATTAGATATGCAGAATAGGTTGATTAATTGTACATAGATGATGTCTTGTAATTCTGCATAAACTAAATGAAGTCAAGTGCCACATAAGTACCCGACGGATGATCAACAAAGCTACCCGACAGATGATCAACAAGGCAACCCGACGGATGATCATGTACCTGACGGATAATCAACTCAAACATCTATTGACAGTGACAACACAGTCACGTGCGTCGAGTGTATGCAAAAGGAATGTGGAAGCCTATTCAACTGGGTTTTTGAGAATAAAGAAGCATTGCCATTTCCATGCTATTATGAAGATATTTAAAGATGCTGGAATAGAGTAATGAAGCAGCATAATATTAGACTTGATAGGTTTTGTTTTATTATCTTGCCTTATTAGTGTGTAATCTTGGTGATATATAAACCAAGAGTAGCAATTAGAACAACTAAAGTAAACTAAGCAAGAAAATTCTCAAAGAAACATTTGTAAGCTGTATCCTTAGCATTTCTCTATAAGTTTAGTTATTCTCATTTTGTAAGCAGCTGTGAGCTATTCAAGCTTCATAGAGTTCTCTTAATATATATATATATATCTGGTGGATACATTTAAATCCACCAGAAAGTTTTAAAGACTTGTGTTTTTATTACTTTGTGTTTTGATTTATATTCAACTTGTTATTCCGCACTTTGCAAATCAAAACACTATCATATATATATATATTTTAAGCTAGAGCATTTTATATTTTTGAAAAAGGTTCAAGGATTCCATTCAACCCCTCTTCTATAATTCTTGTTGCATTGTTAGGGACTAACAAATTCCATATCCTTTCTGGCAGGATCATCATATTTGCGTTGACGATCTAGAGCTGCAACTAATATTTTCCGAATGAGTTCTACTTTTTTCTTTTTCAATTGGATTAGTTCTGGACCCAAAATCCTTCTTTCACCAACTTCATCCCAACAAATTGGGGATCTGTATCTTCTACCGTACAAGGCTTCATATGGAGGCATTCCAATACTCGTATGATAGCTGTTATTTTAGGAAAATTCAACCAATGGTAAATGTTCATCCCAACTTCCTTCAAAATCCAAAGCACATACTCTTAGCATGTCTTCAATAGTCTGAATTATCCTTTCACTTTGACCATCTGTTTGCGGATGATACGCGGTACTCATATTCAACTTCGTTCCGAGAGAATCCTGAAAGCTTCTCCAAAATCTTGAATTAAATCGAGGATCTCTATCCGAAACTATGGATACTAGAACTCCATGTCGAACTACAATTTCCTTCAAATATAGCTTAACCAATTTATCCAATAAAAATCTCTCGTTGATAGGAAGAAAATGTACTGATTTAGTCAATCTATCAATAATAACCCAAATAATATCATGATTTGACTTGGTCCTCGGCAATCCAACTACAAAATCCATCGCAAGATGTTCCCACTTCTATTCTGGAATATCCAATGGATGTACCAATCCAATGGGCCTTTAATGTTCTGCTTTAACCCTTTGGAAAGTGTAACACATACTCACCCATTTAGAAATTTCTTTCTTCATACTTGGTCACCAAAAGTTTTCTCTCAATTTTCTATACATCTTTGTACTTTCGGGATGAATTGAATATTTGGAGTTGTGAGCGTCTCGAACAATTTCATCTTTTAGCTCGGCTATGTTAGGTATCCATATTTTGGAAGAAAATCTCAGTATCCCTTTATCATCCTTTTGATTCATTTTCTCTTCTCCTGTTAACTTGTTAGTGGCTCATTACTTCTTCCTGACATCTTCTTATTTTCTCTAATAATTCTGGTTGAAAAGATATTGCACACAACATATATGTAGACATACTTGAAATACTTATTTCTATTTCAAGCTTCTCAAATTCATTGATCAATTCCTGAGATGAAGTGATCAAGTTTAACTTATATTTTATGCTTAGAGCGTCTGCCACCACATTTGCTTTTCCTGGATGATAGCTAATTATACTGTCATAATCTTTGATCAATTCTAGCCACCTTCCATGCCTCATATTCAATTCCTTCTGAGTGAAGATATACTTCGAAATTTTATGATCCGTGTAGATCTCACACTTTTCCCCATAAAGATCATGCCTCCACATCTTCAATGCAAACACTATAGCTGCCAACTCCAGATCATGGGTTGGATACTTCTCTTCATGTGGTTTTAGTTATCTTGAAGCGTAGGCTATGACCTTGTCATGTTGCATCAAAACACATCCCAAACCTTTATACGACGCTTCACTATGATGGTAAGACTAGCACTGGAGAAGATACTAATGTTTTATTTAATTCCTGGAAACTTTTCTCGCACTTCTCATTTCATTCAAATTTCTGGTTCTTTCTGGTGAGCTTTGTCAATGGCGTAGCTATCTTTGCAAAATTTTGCACAAATCTCATATAATAACCTACCAATCCCAAGAAGCTTCTTAATTCTGTTGGTGTTTTTTATCTCTCCCAGTTAATTATAGCTTCAATCTTTGATGGATCCACTTCCACTCCTTTATTACTAATCACGTGCCCAAGAAATCGTACTTCTTTTAACCAAAATTCACACCTGGAAAACCTCGCGTACAATTTCTCCTATCGCAGTATCTCCAGAACTATTCTCAAATGCTCTGCATGCTCTTCTTCCGTCTTAGAATAGATCAAAATGGCATCTATAAACACAATAACAAATTTATCAAAATATTTCTTGAATACTCGATTCATTAGATCCATGAAAGTTGTTGGTGCGTTTGTTAATCTGAAATCCATCACCAAAAATTCATAATGTCTATCTGGTTCTGAATGTTGTCTTCGGAATGTCCTCTGGATTAATCTTTAGTTGATGATATCTATAACTTAAATCAACCTTAGAAAACCATACAACGCCTTTCATTTGGTCAAACAAATAATCAATCCTTGGCAACGGATACTTGTTCTAAATGGTCAACTAATTCAATTCTCGATAGTCAATACAAAGTCGCATACTCTTATCTTTCTTTTTGCCAAACAAAACTGGTGCGCCCTACACGGATACACTGGGTCTTATAACTCCTTTCTCCAAAAGATCTTGCAACTGAGTTGCCAATTATTTCATCTCCGCTGGTGACATTTGTAATATCCAGGATATATCGTGTAATTATTTTGCTATTAAATAATTATTATATGTGTTCAGTATCTATTCTCTAAATTAATTGTTAAATGTTATCTATATTTGGATATTTAAAAATAATATTGATTGAGTATTTTAATTTTTATATGTCCAAAATAAAATATAGATAATTGCCATATCTTCCTAATTATTTTTATGATGATTTATGAATTTATAAGAATCATATAAAATTTATAAAATCTTTTTTCGGGCATTTAAAATCTATTTTATAAAAATGGGAACCAACCGACGTCACCCGTTGTTACGTTTTTGGAATCCGAAACTCTTCCGAGAACTCCTTCCTAACCTAATTGTAATATTCCGAGCATTTTCCATATTTCGACTTTTTCGATTCGGCGTACGATTTGTCATGCGCGGGTCCCGGCGCAACATTTTCGATACAATATTCGTTTCGGTAAATCAATAAAACTCTTATTTTCGATAAACGGGAGCTTTTTATTAAACTATCAAAATTATCACTTCGTAGTACGTGTAACCAGGCGCTGAGACCAAGACCGCAGTACAAATTGTACTGATTTGGATAATTATCCCGAAAACCGATACCGTTTCGATCAGTTTTTATAAATAAACGTACCGATTTATATCCGAAATGATCCAACGGGATACTAATTTTCCGTAAATATAAATAGCCTTTACCCGTATTTTATTTCGTATCAAAATCATTTGCAGACAGATAATTATATAATTTTCAGAGAAAAAAACCCTAATTTCATAAACTGTTCTAAGAATCAAACAAGCTTTTGGAGGTGTTACTGAATTCGGTTTGGAAAGCTCGAGTAACCAATCTGAAGGTCTTGAAGAGCTCTACCAGATTCTGTAATCCATACACCTGCAGAAATCAAGGTTATTTTTCTATAATTTTATTTTTTTTCGAATTAATTTTAGTAAAAATATGAATTTTTTTTCGGATGATTTTTTGTATGATTTGATGATTGCATGTTGTAGAGCTTGTTTTCCTGATGATTTTGATATATTATACGTCTGATTTGGAGTTCAATAACATGTTCAAATTTGAATTTTATTTTCGAATTTTAAAATTAGGGTTTATAACCCGTATGAATGTTCTTAATTGAAATTTGGGGGTTTCTTATTCTGGAATAGATTGATGTTGTGATATAGTGGGTTGTGTTCTCCATGAAATTTGCAATCCAGTCGTATAAGTTTCATGAATCAACGAGGTCTGTAGAGAAGGGAGTTGTGTTTTGAATATTTCCGAAGTTCGCCGGAAACTGGCAAACTTCACGGCCAAATTTCGGCCAACTCAGGGACTGTTAGATTAATTTGTTGGCATGGGTGTGTTCCTGGTGAAGTGTAGTTGTGATCTGGAGGTGGTGGTGGTCTGAGCACCCCTGGATCATGTTCTCCGGCGATACATGATGTTTTCCGGCGACCCCTTGTAAAAATTGCAGTTTGGTACCTGAACTTTTGGGGACGATACAGTTAGGTCCCTGAAGTTTCCAGACTTTGCAAATTTAGGATTCCTGTTTTAAAAATATTTAAAAATCATATTTCCTATTTATTTTTATTAGAAAAAATCATTTTTAATTTCTGTAAATTCTAAAAATTATTATTTTAATTCCAAAAAATTATTTTTAATTCAAAAATAAATCTGAATTAATTAGTTAATTAATTTCAGTTAATTTTTCTTTGATTAATTAGTCAATTAATTCGGAAATTAATTGATTAGTTGATTTAATTAATTATTAATTAATTTTAATTAATTATTTAATTAGATTTAATTATTTAAAAATGATTTAAAAATTCCGAAAAATAGTTTCGAGCTCTAAAATATTATTCTAAATTATTTCCAAGGCTCGATAATTATTATAAAATTGTTTCGAAGCCAGAATTGGCTAACCGAACCCTGTTTCTTAACCCGAAATTGATCCAACGACCCGTTTTAATTCCGATTTTTTTTTAAAAAATCATTTTAAATACTAAAAAGCCTATTTATGACCCGAAACTTCTGTATAAATGATATGTCGTTGATTATGTGACGTATTATGTGTTATATGTGATTTGTTGGTTGACTGTCGGTCTCTATATTCGATGTGTACTTATTTATTGCATAACTTTCAATCCGTTAATCAGATTTGAGTAAAACGAAGGGTAGATAGAAGTATGTGTTGAATAGAATCGTATGAGTTGATTATTGATAGATGCTTATGATATGTGAGCAGAAGAGGCAAAACGTAGGAAAGGAAATAGGTAGTTGAGGAGTAAGGCGGTTGAGATTGGAAGCGAGTACAGTGTAGTAAGCTAACACCAGGCAAGTATTCTGAACTTTCTCGAGATATTGTAGTGATTGATAGTCATGTTCTAAATTGCAAGTGCTTTGAAGCACTAAAACCCAAACCCTGATTCCAGTTTTGATCTTGAGCCACAAACCTGATTCTTTCTAGACCATTGATTGTTGTATACCTAAACCCGAACCATAAATATACAATATCATTCTGCAAATACATACAAACTATATACCAAACACTGAATCGAATTATCTTCACACTCAAACCATTGTATCCTAAGCTTTGAAAGGCAAAATCCTTGAAACCTTGAAATACTGATTCCTTTGTTATCCAATTCTTTCATTACCCAGCAGCTAAGCTTTGAAAATGTCATATTGATCCTCATGAACTCTGAAACCATTTCATTATGAAACATCCAATGTTGTTAATGATTCTGTTTATTGTTTATTATTGCTTATTCTGTTATTATGCTAGAATTGGATTATTTTTATAAAAATTATGGACCAGATTCGTGGTCAGACCATATGATGGTCAAATTAGGCCAATGTGTGCCTTGGATCCAGTAGTTAGAGCAATGTTGTGTGCTTTGCTCGGGGTTAGTGCTTGACTGATCAGCAGCCTAACCTTGGTTTTTAAAATGAAAGTATAATGTCCAATTCTAAATCATAATTCATTGTTCACTTGATATCGTAACCATTTTCACCTGATGATCATTATTCTCAGCTTTGTCATTATGACTTGCTGAGCTAGTTAGCTCATTTGTGCGATGTTGTTTATGTTCTTTTCCAGTTAAGAAGGAACAGGTTGGTAACGAGGATCCCCAGTCCAGCGCGAGAGCTAGGGGTTCAGGTTGATCGAGCTGAGCTAGTAGGCTACTTTTGGGATAATATAAGTTTGTAAAAGTTTATAATGATGATTAATACTCAGTTCTGAGTTTGGATAGATGGGATTTGAACGGTTTGTAATATAAGTGTGTGTTCGGCTTGTGTGCATACTTTAACCTGTTGGGGTCCGTGGTCGTTAGTAAGTAGGGTCACTGCATATTATTATTATCTTTATTATTGTTATAAGCAGATTATAAATAAGGTGTGTGTGTGGACCCCAAACTTCTGACCCGGGTTTGGGGGGCGCCACAGGTTTGGTATCAGAGCTACAGGTTATAAGTCACTGACACAAGCCTAGGTTGACGGGAATGGGTAGAGGGTTAGGATTAGGAGTAAGGAATAGAATGATAGAACGTCGAGAGGTTGAGTGTTACGGTATAACCAATATTAGTATAATTCGCGTCGTGGTTCGAGATTCTTATATTGTGATATGATTTCAGATAGCAGCGATGGCCGACTCTTTTATTCCCGTATCAGCTGATCACTCAGAGCCTTCAGTTGGAGCGCCATCATCGGATCCACGTCCTGCTATTCCACCAGCATTGGCTATTCTACCTCCACCTGTGTTGTAGCCCGTACCACTACAGGCTATTCCACCCCCAGACATGAGGCCCCCTGTTAGAGGACCCCCACCAGCTGATTCAGATTCCACTGGGCATTCAGTTGTGAGTGCCCTATTTCAGTCCACATTGCCCCCAGTTCCTTATTACCGATATGAGGCTCTTCTATTGGAGCGTGATTCCTTGTTGGCTCAGATCAGAGAGCTACAGCATATCATCAGGACTACAGATGTTGATCGTGGTGTGAGGGAGCTTCGAGAGGACATTCATATGACGTGGAGGGTTCTTGAGGCTAGGCTACATGGAGCTACACTACCTGGCAGAGGCCCTAATGCACTGATGGGTTGGGCTACTGAGGTGATGGAGGACTTTGAGAGGCTGGCAGGACCAGAGTTTCCTTGGAGCTGAGTCAGAGATTCAGAGATGGAGATACTGGGTAGTGTTGTATGGTTGTATAGTATGTACAGTAGTGTGTAGTGTGTATCAGTAAGCTTTTGAGTTGTATTTACAGACTAGCTATGTTGACTAGTGAGTAGGTTGTTGTACCCTTTTGCTTTTACTTTCGAAGCGTCTTTACGCTTGTACTACCCAAAATTTTGATCTATATATATCGGTACCTTTTTCTTTCCATTACTGTCATTTCCTTTATTGCCCCTATTTTACTTTACCTTATTTATTGCACCAGTTATACCCTGTAATACCATGTACCCTGTTTTCCATAACTGCTTATATTCTGTAAAGAATCATGTGATTTACTTAGTTACAACTGTTTTCAAAAAGAGATATTTCTGTTTTACAAAACTTTTCTTTTATGCAAAAGATTTGATTCAAAAGCTAAATAAGTTGTTTGATTCTTTACAGAAAATGCCTCCCAGAAGAAATACCCGCACCAACACCCAGAATGAAAAAACCAACAACAACAACAACAATAACAACCAAGATGATACAAACCCGAATGTGAACCCAGGACCCATAGACCTAGCAATAGCCCAGATTCTTCAAATCTTGGCCCAACAAACAGTTCACCTGGCACAACAACAAAGGCAGACCAATCCCCAGGTAACCTTCAAAATTTTTCAGGCAGTAAACCCACCAGAATTCAAGGGTTCCTTGGAACCGATTGAAGCAAATATGTGGTTAAAGGAAATAGAGAAGGCACTTGCCTTGGTAAAAGTGAAAGAGGAGAAGAAGGTTGAGTTTGCAAGTTACTATTTGAAGAATGAGGCCACCTATTGGTGGGAGATGGTGAAGACATTGGAAGGTACAAATGCTATTACTTGGTAGAGGTTTAAGGAATTTTTTCTATAAAAGTATTTTCCTCAGTTTGTCTAAGATCAGATGGAGCTGAAGTTTTTAGAGTTGAAGCAAGGAACTATGTCGGTGGCAGATTATGAAAGTAAGTTTGAAGAATTGTCAAGGTATGTGCCGTCGTATATGGATACTGACAGGAAAAAAGCTAAGAGATTCCAGCAAGGCTTGAAGCCATGGATCAGAGGGAAGGTAGTTATTTTTGAATTGGAGACCTATGCAGGAGTGGTATAGAAGGCCATGATCGCGGAGACAGAGAGTGAGATGTCACAGAAGGAGAAGAAAAGTAAGAAAAGGAAAGTTGAGGGAAGTGAGGTTCAGTTACAACCAGGGAAGTTTTCAAATTTTAAGAAGGGCAAGTTTCCGCCAGGAAGAAATCTTAATTTCAGGAGACAGAATGCAGGTGACGGAGGCCAGGGCCACCGTCCAGTTAATGTGAATCATCCAAATCAGTTGAGACTAACTTTTCCATATTGTCAAGTTTGTGGAAAGAAGCATGGAGGAGTTTGTAATAAGTTGAATGTGGTATGTTTCAAATGCAACCAGAAAGGGCATTATTCGAGGGAGTGCCGAAATCCGCTATCAAGAGAACCAGCAAATAAGGATCAACCAATCCAGAATCCAGCAGTGAAGGTTCTAGCTATCGGATTTACGTGCTTTAAATGTGTGAAACCAGGACATATAGCCAGGGATTGCAAGACACCAGCCCCAGTCAGTAATGCATTGAGGATTATGGGATCTACCCTAACAGTGAATAAGACTCCAAGGGCTAGAGTTTTTGACATGTCTGTGAAGGATGCTATCCAGGATACGGATGTCATGGCAGGTATGCTTAATGTGAATTCTTTATGTGCCAAAGTGTTAATAGATTCGGGAGCAACTCGATCGTTTGTTTCACAGGATTTTGTTAGTAAGTTAAATTGTCCAGTTGAGTATTTAAATGAAATAACAACTGTGAAATTAGAAAATCAAGAACGTATATCTGTTAATCAAGTTTGTGGGGATTGTGAGATTGAGATCTCTGGTAGTAAATTTTGTGTAGATTTGATACCATTTAAGTTAGGAGAATTTGACGTTATATTAGGGATGGATTGGTTATCTAAGCATAATGCCCAGATAGATTGTCGAAATAAGAAGGTAATGGTGAAGACGCCAGATGAAAGGATAGTAACGTTCAAGGGCCAGAAGCAAGTAAAGAAGTTCTTAACAATGATTCAAGCTAAGAAGTTATTACGGCAAGGATGCGAGCATTCGTAGCATATGCGATCGATAGAAGTCAGGAACCAGCAAAAATTGAAGATATTCCATTAGTAAATGAATTTCCAGACGTGTTTCCCGACGAATTACCAGGACTTCCTCCAGATAGAGAAATTGAATTTGCGATCGACTGAGCACCTGGAACAGAACCAGTATCCAAGGCCCCGTATAGAATGGCGCCCGTTGAGATGAAAGAGTTAGCAAAGCAATTGCAAGAGCTGTTAGAGAAAGGAGTAATCAGACCCAGTGTGTCCCCGTGGGGAGCACCGGTATTATTTATCAAGAAGAAAGATGGAAGCATGAGACTGTGCATTGACTATAGGGAGCTCAATAAGCTTACAATCAAGAACAAGTATCTGTTACCTAGAATCGACGATTTGTTTGACCAATTGAAGGGAGCCAAGTATTTCTCCAAAATTGATTTAAGATCAGGATATCATCAACTGAAGATCAAGTCAGAAGATATACCAAAGACAGCTTTCCGAACAAGGTACGGACATTATGAATTTTTAGTAATGTCTTTTGGATTAACCAATGCCCCGGCAGTATTTATGGACCTGATGAACAGAATTTTCAAGGAATATTTGGACAAGTTCGTTATTTTATTTATAGACGATATTTTGATCTATTCAAAGACGGAAGAGGATCATGCAGAACATTTAAGAACAGCTTTGGAGATTTTAAGGAAAAAGAAGTTATATGCTAAATTCTCGAAGTGTGAGTTTTGGCTACAGGAAGTTCAGTTCTTAGGACACATAGTTAGTAATGAAGGGATCAAAGTGGACCCGGCAAAGATCGAGGCAATTACGAATTGGGAGAGACCGAGAATACCCACCGAGGTAAGAAGTTTCTTGGGATTGGCAGGATATTATCGACGATTCGTGCAGAATTTCTCAAGAATTGCAACACCATTAACAAAGCTTACATGAAAGAATGAAAAGTTTATATGGAACGATAAGTGCGAAGAGAGTTTTCAGGAGTTGAAGCGAAGATTAATCACATCACCTGTTTTGTCACTTCCAGACGATCAAGGGAATTTCTTAATTTATAGCGATGCTTCTCACAAAGGATTAGGATGTGTTCTAATGCAGTACGACAAGGTGATTGCGTATGTATCAAGGCAATTGAAACCACACGAACAGAATTATCCTACTCATGATTTGGAGCTAGCAGCCATAGTGTTTGTTTTAAAGATCTGGAGACATTACCTTTATGGAGAGAAGTGTGAGATTTATACGGATCACAAAAGTTTGAAGTATATATTCACCCAGAAGGAACTTAATATGAGGAAAAGGAGATGGTTAGAATTGATCAAAGACTATGATTGCTCGATTAATTATCAT
The DNA here is from genome assembly GCF_009905375.1 of Apium graveolens. Taxonomy (NCBI): domain Eukaryota; kingdom Viridiplantae; phylum Streptophyta; class Magnoliopsida; order Apiales; family Apiaceae; genus Apium; species Apium graveolens. Next base: position 183,692,959 of record NC_133652.1, on the reverse strand, counting down.
CCCGGTAAAGCAAACGTTGTAGCAGATGCGTTAAGTCGGAAGGAAAGGTTAAATGAGTTATCAGTACCTGAAGAGATATATAAGGAATTTCAGAGATTGGAATTGGAGATTAGAGTTTGCAAGCCTGAAGAAGCGAAAGTGTACAGTATGACTTTCTAGCCGGAGTTGCTGGAGAAAATAAAGAAAGGTCAGGAAGATGTAATGGATCAAGATATAAATCGTTTGGTAGGTGAAGAATTATGCACGCAAAAGGATGATCAAGGTATTCTGAGATTTTCATCTAGAATTTGGATTCCACCAGTGACGGAGCTAAAAAATGAAATTTTACAAGAGGCACATAGTTCAAGATATTCCATCCATCCAGGGAGTACCAAAATGTACAGAGATTTAAAGAAGAATTATTGGTGGCTAGACATAAAGAGGGAAATTGCAGAATGGGTTAGCAAATGTTATACCTGTCAGAGAGTTAAAGCAGAGCATCAGAGACCAAGTTGATTGTTACAGCCATTGGAGATTACAGAGTGGAAGTGGGAATATATTGCCATGGATTTTATAGTTGGATTACCAAGGACAAGAGCTAATCATGATGCCACTTGGGTTATAGTGGATAGACTTACCAAGTCAGCTCATTTTATGCCTATAAATGAAAGATTTTTGCTCAACAAGTTAGTCCATATATACCTGAAGGAAATCGTAGTTCATCATGGAGTTCCTGTGTCTATCGTATCTGATCGAGATCCAAGATTTAACTAGAGATTTTGGAAGAGTTTTCAAGAATGTTTGGGAACAAGACTGAATATGAGTACGGCCTATCACCCCCAGATGGACGGCCAAAGTGAAAGAACGATCTAGACAATCGAGAACATGTTACGCGTTTGTGCTATTGATTTCAAAGGAAATTGGGACGAGCATTTGCCCCTAGTAGAGTTTGCTTATAACAACAGTTATCACGCCAGTATTGGTATGCCACCCTATGAAGCCCTTTATGGACACAAATGCAGATCTCCAGTATATTGGGATGAAGTAGGAGAACGCAAGATACTTGGACCTGAACTGGTACAGCAGACAAAGGAAGTTGTTGAAATTATCCAGAAGAGATTGATAGCCGCACAAGATCGTCAGAGGAAATACGGAGACCAGTCAAGGAAAGACATGGAATTTGAAGAAGGAAGCTTGGTATTACTGAAAGTATCACCGTGGAAAGGACTAACAAGGTTTGGGAAGAAAGGAAAGCTAAGTCCAAGATATGTCGGACCTTTTGAGATCCTAAAGCACGTTGGCAAAGTAGCTTACGAGTTGGAGTTACCACCGCACATGGAACACATTCACAATGTTTTTCACATATCAATGCTTAAGAAGTACAATCCAGACTCCAGACATGTAATAGAATATGAGCCAATAGAGCTTCAGGCGGATTTGTCATATGTAGAAAGTCCGATAGAGATTCTAGAGGAGAGAGATAAAGTATTGAGAAATAAAGTGGTAAAGTTAGTAAGAGTGTTGTGGAGAAACCTAAAGGTTGAGGAGTCAACCTGGGAGTTAGAAAGTGATATGAGAGAAAAGTACCCTCATTTGTTTTCTTAAGAGATTCTGAGGACAGAATCCTTTTTAAGGGGGGGATGATGTAATATCCGGGATATATCGTGTAATTATTTTGATATTAAATAATTATTATACGTGTTCAGTATATATTCAGTGAATTAATTGTTAAATGTTATCTGTATTTGGATATTCAAAAATAATATTAATTGAGTATTTTAATTTTTATATGTCTAAAATAAAATATAGATAATTTCCATATCTTCCTAATTATTTTTATGATGATTTATGAATTTATAAGAATCATATAAAATTTATAAAATCTTTTTCCGGGTATTTAAAATCTATTTTATAAAAACGGGAACCAACCGACGTCACCCGTTGTTACGTTTTTGGAACCCGAAACTCTTCCGAGAACTCCTTCCTAACCTAATTGTAATATTCCGAGCATTTTCCATGTTTCGACTTTTTCGATCCGGCGTACGGTTTGTCCTGCGCGGGTCCCGGTGCAACATTTTCGATACAATATTCGTTTCGGTAAATCAATAAAACTCGTATTTTCGATAAACGGGAGCTTTTTATTAAACTATCAAAATTATCACTTTGTAGTACGTGTAACCAGGCGCTGAGACCAAGACCGCAGTACAAATTGTACTGATTTGGATAATTATCCCGAAAACCTATACTGTTTGGATCAGTTTTTATAAATAAACGTACCGATTTATATCCGGAATTCTCCAACGGGATACTAATTTTCCGTAAATATAAATAGCCTTTACCCGCATTTTATTTCGTATCAAAATCATTTGCAGACAGATAATTATATAATTTTCAGAGAAAAAAACCCTAATTTCATAAACTGTTCTAAGAATCAAACAAGCTTTTGGAGGTGTTATTGAATTCGGTTTGGAAAGCTCGAGTAACCAATCTGAAGGTCTTGAAGAGCTCTACCAGATTTTGTAATCCATACACCTGCAGAAATCAAGGTTATTTTTCTATAATTTTATTTTTTTTGAATTAATTTTAGTAAAAATATGAATTTTTGTTCGGATGATTGTTTGTATGATTTGATGATTGCATGTTGTAGAGCTTGTTTTCCTGATGATTTTGATATATTATACGTCTGATTTGGAGTTCAATAACATGTTCAAATTTGAGTTTGATTTTTGAATTTTAAAATTAGGGTTTATAACCCGTATGAATGTTCTTAATTGAAATTTGGGGGTTTCTTATTCTGGAATAGATTGATGTTGTGATATAGTGGGTTGTGTTCTCTGTGAAATTTGCAATCCAGTCGTATAAGTTTCAAGAATCAACGAGGTCTGTAGAGAAGGGAGTTGTGTTTTAAATATTTCCGAAGTTCGCCGGAAACTGGCAAACTTCACGGTCAAATTCCGGCCAACTCAGTGACTGTTAGGTTGATTTGTTGGCATGGGTATGTTCCTGGTGAAGTGTAGTTGTGATCTGGAGGTGGTGGTGGCCTGAGCACCCCTGGATCGTGTTCTCCGGCGAGACAAGGTATTTTCCGGCGACCCCCTGTAAAAATTGCAGTTTGGTACCTGAACTTTTGGGGACGATACAGTTAGGTCCCTGAAGTTTCCAGACTTTGCAAATTTAGGATTCCTGTTTTAAAAATGTTTGAAAATCATATTTCCTATTTATTTTTATTAGAAAAATTCGTTTTTAATTTCTGAAAATTCTAAAAATTATTATTTTAATTCCAAAAAATTATTTTTAATTCAAATATAAATCTGAATTAATTAGTTAATTAATTTCAGTTAATTTTTAATTGATTAATTGGTCAATTAATTCGGAAATTAATTGATTAGTTGATTTAATTAATTATTAATTGATTTAAATTAATTATTTAATTAGATTTAATTATTTAAAAATGATTTAAAAATTTTGAAAAATAGTTTCGAGCTTTAAATATTATTCCAAATTATTTCCAAGGCTCGATAATTATTATAAAATTGTTTCGAAGCCAGAATTGGCTAACCGAACCCTGTTTCTTAACCTGAAATTGATCCAACGACCCGTTTTAATTCCGAAAAATGTTTTAAAAATCATTTTAAATACCAAAAAGCCTATTTATGACCCGAAACTTCTTTATAAATGACATGTCGTTGATTATGTGACATATTATGTGTTATATGTGATTTGTTGGTTGACTGTTAGTCTCTATATTCGATGTGTACTTGTTTATTGCATAACTTTCAATCCGTTAATCGGATTTGGGTAAAACGAAGGGTAGATAGAAGTATGTGTTGAATAGAATTGTATGAGTTGATTATTGATAGATGCTTATGATATGTGAGCAGAAGAGGTAAAACGTAGGAAAGGGAAACAGGTAGTTGAGGAGTAAGGCGGTTGAGATTGGAAGCGAGTATAGTTTAGTAAGCTAACACCAGGCAAGTGTTCTGAACTTTCTCGAGATATTGTAGTGATTGATAGTCCTGTTCTAAATTGCAAGTACTTTAAAGCACTAAAACCCAAACCCTGATTCCAGTTTTGATCTTGAGTCATAAACCTGATTCTTTCTAGACCATTGATTGTTGTATACCTAAACCCGAACCACAAATATACAATATCATTCTGCAAATACATACAAACTATATACCAAACACTGAATCGAATTATCTTCACTAGTACAGAAAGGTCCTTCTGCGTCGCACTTTTTGCGTCGGTTGAATATAGAACCGACACTTAAACACACTTCAAGCATCGGTTGTAACTTTAACCGACGCCTGAAGGCATTTGTGCATGGTCTGTTGCGTCGGTCTTTGATACAGCCGACGCTTTTGACAATCTGTAGCGTCGGGCTTTAAAACGCCGACGCCTAAAATCATATATAGCGCCGGTCTTTATAATGCCGATGATGTAGCTTCTACGTACAGCATCGACATTTAAAGTGCCGACGATGTAGGTTTGGTTTAAAGCGTCGGCTTGTAAATGCCGACGCTACAAATTTGGTTTAAAGCGTCGGCATTTAATTGCCGATGCTGTAGATTTGGTTTAAAGCGTCATCTTCTAAATGCCGACGCTATAGGTTGTGATTTTTTTAAAATAATTTTTAGTAAAATTTTAAATAATAAAAATTTTAAGTATAGTTATGAAATATGAAATAAAATTAATAAAATTATGGATGGGAAATTATTAAAATCATTAAAAAATAGTAGAAAATTAAATATCTATGATATATTAAACTCTAAATTCTTTTAAAATATAAATAAAATTGAATAAAATAATTTTATAGTTACAAAAGAATTGAAATATTAATAATAAGTAGATTTGAAATTTTAGTTTTCAATTTTTATGAAAATTAATTGAAATTTTAATTTTATATTAATAAACACACATGTACTAGTGGATAATGCACTACATGCAAATACTCCCCCGGCCGTGTCCATAATACATGTCTTTTTTGAAAAAATCTTCCATAATAAAATTGATTAAATTATAGAGGGCTGACAGCATTTTACATCGATTTTCAAAATAGTTGCCAAATTTTTAAATTTTCAAAACAATGGCCAACTTTTTGTTCCGCCTTTGAAAAAAATGGCTGCCATCAACTCCCATTAAGTCTTCATTGTTAAATAATATATTTAAAGCGTAAATTATAGAATGATGGCTGTTCTTCGTACTTATTTTCAAAATAGTGGTTAAACTTTTATAAATTATTGAAATCTTTTTTCACCTTTTAAAAGAATGGTTTCGTCAAATTGCTACCCCGACTCACATCTTTATCGTCATAAAAAATATATAATATCGCTAAATAAATAGGTACAAACACAACTTATATAATTATCAGTTTTTTCACTTCTATGCTTTTTCAACCTCCTCACATAAAAATATGAAAAAAAAATTAGCAAAAAAATAGAGAAGAGTATCCACCCATTGAAAAAATTTATAATCAAAGTTATAATGATTTGTCAACCAACACCTAGTAGATCAATCTAGGAAAAATCTTTAAAACTCTTCGTACAATGAAAATTTAAAAATCTCATTATTTAAAAATTTTAAAAATGTAACCAATATTTTAAAAATAAGTGTGAAGTACGGCCACCAGTATGCAATTTACACTTTAAATATATTAGATAATGGAGAAGCCTTAACGGGAGTTGACGACAGCCATTTTATTGAAAAGCAGAAAGAAAAGTTGGCCACTATTTTGAAAATTTGAAACTTTAGCAACTATTTTGAAAATCGGTGTAAAGTACGACCAACACTCTGTAATTTACTCTAATTTTTTTAAACATAAATAATAATTTTCATCTTTACCTACATTAATTATATTGTATATTATAATGAAAATTAATCATATAATATATAATTGTGTAGAAAATAGATATGTACAAGTATTGTGCGATAATTAACCTCCAAGGGAGTATTTTAAAAAAAAAATATTTTAAAAAACAAAAATTGAAAATAACTAACTTATTACAAAAAAATTAATAAATAATATTTATATATATATGTTAGAGGTGTATATTTATTTATCTGTAGTTAGTGTCGAGTTTTAAATTATAAATTATGATATTTTTAGAAATATAATTTGTAGTTATGTAATTTAATAATTTTAAATTTTAGTAGTTATTTGATATCTTTAATAAATAAATGAAAAAATATAATTAATTTTTTGAAGAATATTGATATATAATTAGTACAAACAAGTATTATTTTAAAGTAAGTCTATAAGTATTTTAAATATTTAAAAATTATTTATTTTTTATTAACAAAGCAAAAGGGACTACCCTATTCTTCTTGCCCACTACTAGAAAAAGTAGAATAGACATCAGGGATTTAACATCGTTTAAAGTTACCACCCATGTAAAAAATATTTTTTACATCACTTTTCACATAACCCATGTCTAACGTTTATTTGGACATCAATTTCTCCTTCAACCGATGTCTTAAGCTTCCCTTAGAAAAAATCCCGCGTCTTCCCCCCTCACATTGAACCAAGCCTTAACCAAAATTCATCCCCCGCCTTGAACCAAAATGACAAAAACATAAACTTAAAACTCAAAATATAAACTCACTAAAAATAAAAAATCTAAAAATATAAAACTAAACACACACATGACTTATCAAACACTTCCTCTCACTCATCGAACACATTCCCCTGAAGAACCCTAGCTCTATTCAATCCCTTCAATTAGTTCTATTTTTACTTGTCTCAATCGCTAAATTAGCTTATCATCGTGTATTGCTCCTTTGTGCTCATCGTATGTTGCCCATCTGTGTTGTTCTTGCGGTACCGTGCCTGTATCATCTCCTCTATCTTTGTTGTGTGACTCTATGTTCAAGTAGTTAGATTGTTTATCTGGTTTGATTGTTAATCTCTTAGAAATTGTTGATAGGTTTATTATTTACTTAGGTTTTAGTAATTGTATGTACTCACTGTTGCAGCAAAGACAGCGCGATATTGAGTTTAGAGAGTCTGCTAGTGAGCAGAGACAACGGTATTTTAGTTTGGATTTTGTATTCACATTTTGATGGACTGTATCGTTAGCTTCTTTATTTCATTGATTAAATGTTGTATAGAGTACGTGAAGCTGCAGGTAGGATTCCGTTTTCTTATGTAAGTGGAGTAGATGTTACAATACATTAATAGCTGATTGGTAAATTTTATATGATATGTAATTTGTCTCAGTATAGGAGAGGTTGAACCAAGTAGTAATGGAGAAAAAGAAGCAATCTAGATCAGGCATGGAAATAATGAATCTACTTCAGGTAATGGGTTGCTATTCAACAATCCTAATTGAAGATATAGTTTTTTTTAAATGTCTTTATATATTTTGAATAGAAAGAAGGGCGGCAACATGGGACGTGGAATGGAAAGAAGGCTGGCAATAACTTCTATAAGAAATTGTATGGAGTTATTAGTATTAGTATTGCTATCAGGTGGATGCTTATGAGTCAAAAAATCAAGAGTTAGTTGCTGAGAACGCTGATTTGAGGGCATTATTACGGTCGATGCAGGTAATTTGTCCCACAAGAATTGATAGTTATTGTTTAAATGATGTAATTATCACTTGTAGAGTGAATTTGATGGAAGTGTCTGCTGTCTGGTATTCTCTTTATCAATGACAGGTTAGTGTGCAAGTCTGCTGACTATAAAATTTCGGTTACTAGTAGAGCTTTCGATAAGCTTACTATGTTTTGAAATAATTGTGTTTCTTACATTTTGCAAATCCAGTTGTTGTGTTTTCAATTTTGCGGATCAAGTGAATACAGAGGTATTTTATATATTTTATTTTTCATTAATCTAATATATTTTATATTGATGCTTGAAAGTTCTTGTTATATATAGGCCATTGTAATGTGTGTTGTGATTAATTAGTGATATTTCAGCCGGATATAATTGCCCCAGGAGTGGCTGGTTTGGCAGCATTTTCACCAGCTGTTTCACCTTCAGACGATATCAAATACGATAAGGATCTCTGAAATATAGTATATTATCGGGAATTTCAATGGCATGTCCTCATGTTTCTGGTGCAGCAGCTTATGTAAAATCATTACACCCCAAATGGTCTGCTTCAGCAATACAATCTTCCCTCATGACTACTGGTAAATTTTTTGTTTATTACATGATAAATTATCAAATTAAGCTGTGTTTGCATCAAACATTTTTCATCAAACAACTTAATATGTATGCCATGATCATTTTTCATCAAACAACTTAATATCTAGGAATGGGTTAGCTATTCATTAAGCATTTTTTTATTGTGTTATATTTTATACATCTCTATTCCAGTTCTGTTCAAATCCTTTCACCAATCTGAATGTTTTGGTTATGTTACAGATCATTTTCCGATCATGACTCATTTTCCGGTCATCACTGATACTGTATTATATAATTTAAGGTTAAGAAACATTGAATATTTCTCTTTGATCTTTTCGTAGGACTTGCTCTGGGCATTATTCGGCTGTTATATCCCTAGATTGTGAGACATTGCCTGCAGCAATTTGTTTTTAAAATTGTCTATATTTCATATTTTCATCCTCTGCTATAATTCATACCGCGATGTATCTGAACTATGCGTGACAGTGGTAAACCAGAAGTAGAAGTACTAGTATTCCACGGGCCATTATGTATTTTTTTGTTATCCCATATTATTAGAATGAGCTAGCAACTCCAGCATGATGCACAAATGATTCACATTTAAGAATCATGCGCCAGTGATTCGCATTTAAGATATGCACACAGTCTCGCACATCCCAAAATATTTTCAAGTCATGTGTGACTTAGCTGTGCAACCATCGTTGCTATGGCACATGCCAGATTTGTTTGATATATCGGCCAAAGAATTCCTATACTCCGGGTATTGGTCTTCACCCTCGTCTGCCCCCTGGTGTTAACAGAACCAGCTGTTAGTAATGTCACATTCCAAGGACATTCATCTATATATATAATAAAAAATCTCTGCTTATCAAATAGGCATAGGGGGTTGTGTTTTAAGACAAAAGGTTGTTTCGTTAGTCACTTGGTGGACAGGTTTGAGAAACAAGCTTCTTGGTGGTTTCCAGACGTGAAATGCACTGTTGGATACTAAACACTCACAATATACGTAACAATCTGGTTGTTTTCCCTACATCGCGTACTGTGATAGTGTTCTATGTGCCCTGAGATTCTTTCTTACTAGCTCTTAAAATGTTCTTGTTTGTTTCGTTTAACGATGAAAATTCCTATGGAACCTTCACAGGTCTGAATATGATCAATGATCATGGCATACATTTTGTTTGGTGAAATACATATTAAGTTTTGTGCTTGTAACTTCAAACATTTTGACTGTGATAAGTGGTTCCCCTTGGCATCAGATAATTATCAGCTGCAAATTCCTGATGAGGTCTTAACTGCATGTCTGCATATTTCTGCCTTTCTTTTCCTACTTCTGCTGGCTCTGTCATATCCTCAATATTTGTATTCTCTTCACTTTTAGATGCAAGTACAACCCCTTTCGAAGCTGCAGATAATGTAGACGATGGACCCTTAAGTTGCATACACTGAGCAGGCTCCGTAATCACTTCTCTAATATATTTATGTGTAAAATGAATCCTTTTTGCTAATGTTTCTTTGATTTTATTCTGGAATTTAATTTGTATGTCATACTCCAACCTTCAATCATCACCATATGTTTTTAATATTAAATCTGCCATAGTGATAATACTAGGAATTAGTACTAGACTACTAGTCCTATGTGTCAGCAATCAATTATTTTATATGTGCACATTTTATGATACTCTCATTGCCATTCCCCTGTACTTTCTCAGCTTATATATTCAAGCATGCTGAGAAGTCGTGTATTGTATTACTAAAAGCTGATTCAAGAGCAATTAAAAAGTATTTTGTGCTTAGGATTTTTTTGTACAATACAACAAAACTATAACCTCTGATACTGATTAAGAGAACATAAAGATGTCTCAGACAACTCTTCTAGTTAAATGATTTATTTATCAAACTCAAGTAAAATGCTTAAGATTAATTTACTTGCACTTAATATCAGTAAATAAACTCAAACTATATTGGCAACTTTGCATAATGTATTGTATAAATTTCATAATAAATATGAATAATGATGTATGTTTAATTCACAGGGCGTATAAATTATACGTACGAGAAGGTGGATTAATGAATAATAGAAAAGAATTTCTCTGGCATCATTCTGAGGTTCAGGTATTACTTGTTTACATGTTTGATCTTTTGTTTGTTTTTTTATACATAACTTGAAAAATGATGTTGCTCTATGCGTAGTGTCCTCAACAAGAACGAGGCACGGCTTGTGATTTTTTCGTTATGAGGTACATACACGACATAATCATGCTTTCTCAAAAAAATTCCACCATAATTGGAAAGTGGTAAGAAAAATAATCTCAACATTGTTTTACAAATATTGATCAAATAGAGATTTTTTTAATACTATGTCTGTTATGGATTAAAACTACTATATATAATTGCTGTATTTAATACTAAGGAACGTGAGCTTCGAGGCTCGATTTGACTGCTCTTGTGTTTCGTGACTCAATCTGCCTTAACAAGATGCCTACGTACCTTGCCGATTGCCAAGGATCAAGTCAAAAAACGTAGTTCTGATGGGTGGGGGTGAGACCCCTTATATAGATGTGGGAGTCCTTGAATTGGACTTGGTATAGGAGACTTGGTGGATAAGCCTCTGAATTAGGATAGACTTAGGAGTCCTAGGAAGTAGGAAGCTGATTCCTTATCCTTTTAGGTTCCCTTGAGGCTAATCTCTAAGGACTTATATCCTCATCGGGACTCTTTTCAACATCTGATTTCTCCCTTATTAATTAATTACGAAATTAATTAATAATCAGGGCTTTTTGGCCTTTTTTTATTCCACCAGGCCTGATCTGGTCCGTCAGGCTTAACCTTTCTGGTCTGAATATCATACATCTTCTTATTGGGCCTAGCAGCCCATTAATTATAAAACCAGGACTTATTTATCCCTATCATTTGCCCCCCAACTTTTGGGAAACATTGATTAGGTTTCGCAGAAGTTAAATCTATTCGTTCCCTTACAGGGTTTCGTTTTTGCGTAAAGTGTGGAGCGACCTACACATTTACAACGAATCTTCCTTTTATTCAGAAATTATCTTAATTTCCAGGAATTTTTCCCTAATTTTCTGGGATTTATCCTTAATTTTCTGGATTTTTCCCTTAATTTCTGGGATTTATCCTAATTTTTCTGGATTTATTCCTTATTTCTGAGAATATTAACATTTTTCAGAAAATATTTAAGGAATTTCCTTATTTTTCTGGATTTTTCCCTTAATTTCTGGGATTTATCCTTAATTTTCTGGATTTTTCCCTTAATTTCTGGGTTTTATCCTTAATTTTCTGGATTTTTCCCTTAATTTCTGAGAATATTAACATTTTTCAGAAAATATTTAAGGAATTTCCTTATTTTTCTGGATTTTTCCCTTAATTTCTGGGATTTATCCTTAATTTTCTGGATTTTTCCCTTAATTTCTGGGTTTTATCCTAATTTTCTGGATTTTTCCCTTAATTTCTGGGATTTATCCAATTTTCCTGGATTTATTCCTTATTTCTGAAAATATTAACATTTTTCAGAAAATATTTAAGGAATTTCCTTATTTTTCTGTAATTTTTCAGAGATTTTTCTTTTCTTTTTTTTTTTTTTTTTTTAATATAAAATTCGATCAGGAATCCATTCGGCCAGGATCCTGGTCGAATTACCCTTCAGTGTGCCTTGGTCGACTGAATTTCGAGCAGGGTCTATTCGATCAGGAATCCTGGTCGATTTTCGGCCAGGATTTTCACCCCTTCCCCCTTTTTTTTTTTTTTTTTTTTATTTAGCAGAAAATTTTCGACTAGGAATTTTTCGAGCAGAAAATTTTCGACTAGGAATTTTTCGAGTAGAAAATTTTCGACTAGGAATTTTTCGAGTAGAAAATTTTCGACTAGGAATTTTGTTGTTCTTTCGGTCAGGAGTCCTGCTTTTTGACCGAATTAACCTTCATTTGTTGCCCAGGTCGATGCAAATTCGGGCAGGGCTCATTCGATCAGGAATCCTGGTCGAATTTCGGCCAGGATTTTCACCCCTTCCTCTTTTTTTTTTTTTTTTTTTTACAATTTTCGACCAGAAATTTTGTTCCTTTCGGTCAGGAGTCCTGCTTTTTGACCGAATTAACCTTCATTTGTTGCCCAGGTCGAAGCAATTTCGACCTCCTGTATTTCGACCAGGATTTCCACATGATTCCTGGTCGAATTGGGTCATATTCCTGATCTTTTTATCCATTTCTCCCTGGACTTTATTTTTGGGCCACCTTCACTTAGCTGGGCCTTCATTCTTTTGGCCCATTATGACTGGATTTTGGGTTATGGGCTGTTAACCTTAAATATCTGGGCCCTTTTCTGGGCTTTTTAAACGCTTGGGCCCTTAGCTGGGCTTTATTTTTTCAAGGTTTTTTTTTTTTTTAGAATTGGGCCTCATTTCTAAGCCCAAATTCCAAACTCTTCTAATATCTTTCTGGATTCTTCCAAAATCTTGAAAAAACTCAAGTTTTTCTTTTGATTTTTTTACTAGAATTCTCTTGAATTTTCCAGGAACTTCCAGAACCTTCCAACTTTTGGGCCCAAATGGGCTTTTTAAGGTCCATTACCCATTTATTTCTCCTATATATAGGTGGGATGAGAGTGTGATTCTTCACACCTCTCATTTCATTTCTCTTCACCTACAACTTTCTAATCTTCTCCTCTCTCAAATCCACTCCTTCTTCCTCCCAAGTCTTTTCCAGTCTTTACTAGATGGCCGACAAGAGTTCCGAGAGGGCGGCCAAGATAGCCTCGGCTTCAAAACGAGGTAAGGATATCGAGATCCGCTCTTCATATATGTCTTTAATTGATATGATTAATACTAGGGGGGATGAATATCCTTCCACTGCACATCTCGACTCCTTTAATCACTGTAATACTTGGCATAACATAGATTTCAATAAACTAAATGCTCGTTATAACGTCCCTCCTCCCTTTAGACTAGTTCCAGTCTCTGGTGGTGACCGTACTTGCCACTGGAGGCCTGATACTCTCTTCATCTACACCGACGCCCTTAATGCTGGGCTCAGGTTCCCTTTTCATCCTTTTATCCCTCATCTTTTGGCTGACTTACAAATTAACCCGTGTCAGCTTCCTCCAAACGCCTGGAGGAATATTCTATGTTTTATGGTTTGTTGTCTTAGGGAGGGCTTTCCTCTTTCTGTAGCCGTTTTTAGGAAAGTCTTTCAATGTTACAATAGTTCTTCCAATATTTGTGGCTGGGTTTATGTCAAACAAAGGCCCAAAAGCAAACATATCTTTAACAGCGCCTCTATTCCGGATAATAATCCAAATTGGAGGAATAGTTTCGTCGGGTTACGTTGGGAGAATGGCGATTGGGGCACGCTCTTTCGATCTTCCTTCGGGAAGGTCAGTGATGGTAGCCTCAAATCCATTCACTTAACTCCTGAAGAAACTATCATTTATAATGGGCTCACTCAGGATGATGGCACCACCACCAGCTGGACTCTTTTAGAAGAGTTTTCCCTGATTCATGTGGGACTATCCTCTGTTTCTCAACAGGGTATTTCTCTTCCCTTCTCAATTTTTCTTTATTTCACGCATTATTAACATCACTTATTTTGTCTTTTGCTTTGTTTCAGCTGCTAAGGAGATTAACGAGGACAATGTCCCCTTGGTCGAGGAAACAGCTAGGATGAAGAAAGCTCGGTTAGCAGGCCTAGACACCAGAGGAAAGGCGACAGAGCCTATCTTCTTGAGAAAGCACAAGGAGCCTATGGGGGAGGCTTCAACTGAAGGAGCTGAGGGCCATAATGCTCCTATCACTGCTGCTGCCCCTGCTGCTGCTGCTACAGGCGCCTTTCAGCCTCTCTGGGGATTCCGCCGAGGGGATACCGTGGTTGGTTCCACGAAGCATGCTTGGGATTGGTCCTACCATAGCGTGACCCCAAAGGACTTTACTGATGTGGTGGCCACCCCTGACCTTGAGAGGATTAAGCTCATGGGAGCCCAGTCTCTGGCTTCGGTATGCCTTCTCTTTTTTAAACTTATTTCTCGTTCTTGTAGCACTTTCTTGCCTTATACTTTGTTAATTGTTTTGTTTCAGTCTAACGCCTACTTTCAAGGCGCTGTGAGGCAAGCCGAATCATGGAAGCGGGCTTCTGATAAGGCCGATAATGCCCTCAGGAGGCAGCAGAAGAAGTATGCTACCCTGGAGAAGAAGCTCAAGCGCAAGGAGGAAGAACTCGGAGAGTCTAACGCCGAGCTGGTGGTACTTCGGGCGGAGAAGGATAAAGCTATAGACAATTATCTGGACTCGGAGGAGTTTGCCCAATCCATGAGGATTAGGGATGATTCAGTCTTTCCCGAGTTTTTTAGGACTGGCTGGGACACGGCCCTTGGGACCGTGAACGAGGCTTGTCCTGATATTAACCCGGCGGACTACATCTGCCCTGACGATGAGGCTTTGCTACAGAGGTTTCGTACCCGAGTAGTTGTCTCGGATCATGTTCCTCAGGATCCACTTCTTCCTCCTCCCGAGTCTTTTTCCAGACCTGCTGAGGATGACAGCTCTTCCTCCTCCGAGACGACGGAGACATCTAGCGAGAGCGGAGAAGACGATGATATGGACGCCGAGGGCACCTCAGCTCCTTAGAGCTTTTTCAGCCCTGCGTGGCTTTTTTTATTTTCGAGACTTTATTTATCAAACTTTTGTAACATCTATCAGATCTATCTCATTTATCACCTTTTATGCTTTGCATCCATGCATTTGATTTTTATTTGTTAGGCCACAATCATACTTTGAAGAACTTATGAATTTCATAAAATTGTCTGGGATTCGTCCCTTACACAAGTCTTAATAAATTTCGTAATAAAACTAAAACATATAAATCCTAAGCAAGCAAAGCTTCAAGGTGCTTTTCAACCTACTCGCCATCCTGACGAGTGAGAATCGTACTTCGACCATCTTACACGTAGTAAACCTTCAGGTTTTGTGCGTGCCAGGTTCTCGGGACTTCAAAACCATCCATAGTCTCCAGCTTGTAGGTTCCTCTACCCTGAACGCTCTTGACTCTATACGGCCCTTCCCAATTTGGGGCAAGCTTTCCTTTCTGTCCGACACCAGAAGCCTCTATTTTTCTCAAGACTAGGTCACCTTGTTTGAAAAACCTCTCTTTAACCCTTAGGTTGTAGTAGAATGAAGCCTTTTTCTGATATTCTACTATCTTTGCGTGTGCTTTATCTCGTACTTCATCGATTAAATCCAGGGCTAACTTCTGCCCTTCCTCATTTTCTTTTTCATCAAAAGCCTGAATCCTTGGAGAAGAATGTGATATCTCCACGGGAACTACTGCTTCCGCCCCATATGCCAACATGAAAGGAGTTGCATCTGTCGTGACTCTACAGGTAGTCCTATAAGCCCATAATATGGGAAGTATCTCATCTACCCAATTATTTCTCGACTTTTCGATCCTCTTCTTTAGTCCATCCAGGATTATCCGATTTGCTACTTCCGCTTGCCCATTGGCTTGCGGGTGAGCCACAGAGGTGAATCGTAACTCAATTTCATTTTCTTCACAATACTTCTTGAATTCCTCATTGTTGAATTGCGTTCCATTGTCAGTGACGAGGATACGGGGAATTCCATATCGGCACATAATGTTTTCCCACAGGAATTGTGCAACCTGCTTAGTTGTGATTTTGGCCAAAGGTTTGGCTTCGATCCACTTGGTGAAATAATCAATGGCTACAATCAGAAACTTCCTTTGTGCTGTGGCCATAGGAAAAGGCCCTAGAATATCCATCCCCCACATAGCAAAGGGAATAGGTGAGTTGATAGAGGTCAGCATCTCGGGGGGTTGTCTGGCGACTGGTGCATGCTTCTGACAACGATCACACTTCTTTACGTATTCTTTGGCATCAGCCATCATTTCTGGCCAATAGAAGCCTAAACGAGTTATCTTATGAGCCAAGGCCCTGCCCCCCAAGTGTTGCCCACAAATGCCTTCATGCACTTCCTCAAGAGCCAAGCGTGCCTCATCGGGCCTGAGACACCTCAAGTAAGGAACCACGAAAGATCTTTTATATAGAATCCCATCTATCAAAGAGTACCTTAGTGCTCGAACAGTTAACTTCCGTGCCTCAATTGTATCGCTTGGCAACCAACCGGTCTGAATGTGAGCCTTGATGGGATCAATCCATGACGTCCCCAAGCCTACGGGAGCCACAAGTTTAACATCTATGCTTCGTGTCTTCAAAACACGGAAGTACACACTTCCTGAACTTTCTTCAATCTCAGATGAAGCAAACTTTGATAGCGCATCTGCTTTAGCATTTTCTTCCCTTGGAATGTGTTCAACATGGCATTCATTAAATTGGGTCATCACAGCCCTTACTAGGCGAACATACTTTGCCATCGTATCATCCCTTGCTTCAAATTCTCCCTTTACCTGGGATATGATCAACTTCGAGTCTCCACGGACCTTTAAGTTTTTGACCCTAAGTGTCCCAGCTAGACCAAGGCCAGCAATCAGGGCTTCATACTCTGCCTCATTGTTTGTGGTTGGGAAGTCTAGCTTCATGGCATACTCAATTAAGAATCCATCAGGGCTTTGCAAAACCAACCCTGCTCCACTGGAATTTGTTTTTGATGCTCCATCAAAATAGAGAACCCAATATTCTTTTTCCTTGTCCCCATTGTCGACTCCCTTGTCTTGAGGTGTGGTATCTTCCTGCCCCCCGACTTCTTGGTTGGGTATGGTACATTCCACCACGAAGTCAGCTAGTGCCTGGGCTTTTATGGCCATACGTGGCTTATACTTGAGATCGAACTCTCCCAACTCTATTGCCCACTTAATTAGTCTCCCACTTGCCTTGGGACTGTGAATGATATTTCTCAGTGGCTGATTTGTTAGCACTTCAATTTGGTGAGCTTGAAAATAAGGACGCAGCTTTCTTGAAGCCATCACCAAGGCTAAAGCGAATTTCTCAATGGCTGAATAATTCAACTCAGCACCACGCAAAATTTTGCTGACATAGTATACGGGTTTCTGGACTTTCAGTTCCTCCTTAACCAATACCGCGCTCAAGGCGCTTTCCGAAACAGCCAAGTACAAGAATAAAACTTCACCCAGAACTGGCTTGGCCAACAACGGGGCCTGGCCCATATACTTCTTTAACTCTTCAAATGCCTTCTGATTTTCCTCACTCCATACAAAGTCTTTAATGTTCTTTAATGACTTGAAGAATGACAAGCACTTGTCTCCTGACTTGGAGATGAATCGTCCTAGCGCAGCAACCCTTCCTGTGAGTTTCTGAACATCCTTGACAGTTCCATGTCCAGGATTGCCTTTATTTTATCGGGGTTAGCCTCAATTCCCCTCTTTGAGACCATCAATCCCAAGAATTTTCCAGATCCTACTCCGAAAGCACACTTCGTGGGATTCAACATCATCTTGTGGTACCTCAGGACCTCAAAAGCTTCCCTCAAATGGGTTATATGATCAGTCTTTACTAGACTCTTGACTAGCATGTCATCAACATAGACTTCCATAGTCTTCCCAATAAGATCCTTAAAAATTTTATTCACCAACCTTTGATAGGTGGCTCCTGCATTCTTGAGACCAAACGCCATAACAAGATAACAATAAACACCAAAGTCAGTGATAAATGATACCTTTGGAATGTCATCCTTATGCATTTTGATTTGGTTGTATCCGCTAAATCCATCCATGAAACTCAGCATCTCATGTCCAGCGGTGGCATCAATCAAAGTATCAATTCTAGGCAGCGGAAAACAGTCTTTGGGGCATGCATCATTCAGATCGGTGAAGTCTATACACATCCTCCACTTTCCATTAGCCTTCTTCACCATTACAGGGTTTGCTAACCACTCCGGAAATTGAATTTCCTCAACGAAACCAGCCTCTAAGAGCTTTTCCACTTCCTGCTTTATAGCCTCTTGTCTTTCCGGGGCAAAATTTCTTTTCTTTTGTTTCACTGTCTTCCGGCTTGGATCCACGTTTAACTTGTGGGTAATTAACCCCGGGTCTATGCCTGGCATATCAGCTGCTGACCATGCAAACACATCACTATTTTCTTGCAAAAATTTCACTAACTTCCCTCTAAGGGGCTCCTCTAATGTAGCTCCAATGAAAGTCATCCTCTCAGGATTCTTGGGATCTAAAGGAACCGAAACCAATTCTTCTGCTGGCCTTCCTCTATTTTCATCATTTTCTCGAACATCCATATCTTCAATAGGAAGAACCTGCCCCCCGACTCCATCTGCCCTCAAAGAGGCCACATAACAGCTTCTAGCCATCTTTTGATCTCCCCTCTCTTCTCCAATCCCGTTTCGGGTGGGGAACTTCATGACTGAATGGTAGGAGGAGGGGACTGCCTTGAAAGCATGTATCCCTGTTCTCCCCATGATAGCATTATAAGTTGAACTAGCCTTTACCACCACAAAATCCAGCATCTGCGTTGCTTGCCTAGGCTCCGTACCTATGGTGGTTGGTAATTTAATTATCCCTTCCACAGGACATTCTACTCCAGCAAATCCATATATCGGCATGTCGGTTGGTGTCAACTGGGAGTCGTTATACCCCATCCTTAGAAAGGTGTCGTGGAGCAAGATATCCACAGAAGCACCATTATCCACAAGGACCCTCTTAACCGGGCTATTTCCTATTATCGGCGTTATGACCAGCGGGTCGTCATGGGGAAACTTCACACCCTCTAGGTCGGAATCATCAAAAGCCAATGTTACTTCTGTCCTGGCCCTCTTCGGGGCTTCTCCAACAATATGCATAACCTCTCTAGTATATGCCTTTCTGGAATTTTTGGACAATCCAGCAGCAGTTGGACCTCCAAAGATCGTGTTTATCACAGGCCCTCGAGGTCTCGGCCCTCCATAAATGGTGTTTATAACTGGTCCTCTAGGTTGGGGATTCCGCCCCTGATCATCTTGGTCCCTCCTACGATCTTCAAAGTTCTTCCTTCCATTATTGTTTCTGTCTCCTCCATCTCCAGTATACTTGTTCAGCCTTCCTTTTCGAATCAAAAACTCAATTTCATCTTTCAACTGCCTACACTCATCGGTGTCATGGCCAACATCTTTGTGAAACCTGCAATACTTGCCCTTATCTAGCTTGGCGGGATCAGCCTTCAAGGGCTTAGGCCAGCGAATATCTCTGTCTTTCTCAATCTCCATCAAAATCTGACTTCTGGGGGCATTCAGCTTAGCGTATTCAGTGAACTTTTGCCCAGGTCCTCCCTTCTTGGGGGTTGAATCAGGGTTTTGTTCAGTTCTAGGATACTTATCCTTAGCGATATACTCCAAATCAGTTTTTCGTTTCTTGCCTCCAGTGGGCTCATTACTTACTACGGTCTTCCTCATACTCTCTTCAACCTTGATATACTTCCCTGCCCTCTCTTGGAGCTGCAACATGCTCTCAGGGGGTCGTTTGGCCAAAGACATCTTGAAAAACTCATCCCTAGTTCCTTGTTGCAGTGCTATCATGGCTACCTTATCATCAAGGTCTGGGACTTTTAAAGCCTCCTTTGTAAAACGATTTAGGTAATCTCTTAAGGATTCTTTAGCTCCCTGCACAAGACTCATAAGAGATGCTAAACTTTTCTCATGGACTCTTCCACTGATGAATTGCTTAATAAAAGCCTGACTTAATTCTCTGAATGATCCAATAGAATTTGGGGGTAGGCGACTGTACCATCTTTGAGCCATACCCGACAGGGTTTGAGGGAAGGCCCGACATTTTATAGCATCATTCACGGGTTGCAGCAGCAGTGCATTAGAGAATGTCCTAACATGATTAGCGGGGTCTCCCGTGCCATCATAGGCTTTGATAGTGGGCATCTTAAATTTTCTTGAGATATGGGCATTCATTATCTCTTCTGTGAAGGGTGGAGTTGGATCATCAGGATCTCCAAGGGGAAGGAGATTGCTTGGATCAGTTCTTGGGACAGCAGCCCTTCTTCTTACCGGACCATCCAGGTCTATGATAGGAGGAGGATTTCTCCCCCTAGGAGGTATGTGGGGTCTGGTGGCTTGGTGAGCCTCCAAATCACGCCTCAGCCTTTGGATTTCAGCCTCATGAGCCCTGATCTTTTCCTGCACTTCTTGGGGATTCGCCCCTGGGGTGCTTTGGGGGCGTTGCCTTCCATCGGCCATTGGCTCTTTCCCAGGACGCCTCCTTCTCGGGGCCACTTCATCATCCGAAGATTCGGAGTCTCTCTCAGTGTATGGACCAGAAAATTCCCGATCCTCAGGGATAGGATCCAAACCTTGTATATAGGGGGGCGACCGCCCTCGTGCTTCGCTTCGCCCAGCATATCCACTTCCTCCAACCTCAGGGTGAAGGGGCATCCCATAAGGGGGGTTAGTAGTAACAATAGTTGAGTATTCATACCCGACGGGTCGAGAATTCACAGGTATATGTATTTGTTGAACTTGAGGATTCGTACCTTGAACAGTCGGGGGAGTTGTCCCTTGTGGCTGAGGATGAGTTGCCCCTGTCTGGGCTTCCCCCTGAGTAGATGCATAAGTTGAATGGGGAGGAACCTCCACGGTTGATGAAATCACCTGGGTTGTCCCTGATGGTGTTCCCTCCTCCAGAGTGCTGGTTGTTCTCCGTGTTCTCGCCATGGTTGTTGTTGCGTATTTCCCACAGACGGCGCCAAATGTTATGGATTAAAACTACTATATATAATTGCTGTATTTAATACTAAGGAACGTGAGCTTCGAGGCTCGATTTGACTGCTCTTGTGTTTCGTGACTCAATCTGCCTTAACAAGATGCCTACGTACCTTGCCGATTGCCAAGGATCAAGTCAAAAAACGTAGTTCTGATGGGTGGGGGTGAGACCCCTTATATAGATGTGGGAGTCCTTGAATTGGACTTGGTATAGGAGACTTGGTGGATAAGCCTCTGAATTAGGATAGACTTAGGAATCCTAGGAAGTAGGAAGCTGATTCCTTATCCTTTTAGGTTCCCTTGAGGCTAATCTCTAAGGACTTATATCCTCATCGGGACTCTTTTCAACATCTGATTTCTCCCTTATTAATTAATTACGAAATTAATTAATAATCAGGGCTTTTTGGCCTTTTTTTATTCCACCAGGCCTGATCTGGTCCGTCAGGCTTAACCTTTCTGGTCTGAATATCATACATCTTCTTATTGGGCCTAGCAGCCCATTAATTATAAAACCAGGACTTATTTATCCCTATCAATGTCTTTCATATTTTGAAGGGTCTTGGTTCAAGGAACTATACCAAAAAGGAAATTAAAGAGATACGAGAGTTTTGGGGACAGTTTTTACTTTAGAATGTTTCTAACAAGGTAATTTCTTTTAAATTTTTAGATCCTTCATTTGTGCTATAAGTACTTGATAGAAGAATATAACCATTTTATACTTGGATGTGTTGGTTGATTTTATTTGTTTACAATATGTGTGGAGAAGCATAAAAGCATTTCTTACCTTGCTATTATAAACATTTAACTGAAATATAGAATCTTCGTGCTGGTTATAATTTGCATGATTATGAATTTATTATTTATTGAACATTTCAGAGAAAAATGAGAACGGAAGGTCAAGCATTTAAAAGCATCCCATGTTCGTGTCAAAAGACAATATGTAGTTTTGCCATCTCGATTTACAGAAAGAAAAGGGGGACTTAAGGGGGACTTGAAGATTTTGAAGTACTTGTTAGGGGAGACACATTATGTGTTATTTTATCTGTAAGGGAGCCATAATAGAAAAAGTTGGATGGTATTTGTAATTCAATATATACTTTTCTTCCAAGATTGGTATATTTAAATTTTCTAAATTTATTGTAATATATAATTTTTAAGTTGTACAATTTAATTTTTTGTTGTATTGTATTTTTGGGATGTTAATATTAATTGTATAATGAAACAGGTTTATAGAAAATATATAAAATATTAATAGAAAACAGGAAAAAAATTAATTTTTCAGTGACAAAAAGTGTCGGCACTCTAGCTAACCGATGCTATTGATGAGAAGCAAGTCTGTCGGCATTTTTGCTAACCGATGCATTTGGTGAGAAGCAATAGCGTCGGTTAACAAACAGGTGAACCAGCACAACAGGTGACAAGCAAATGCATCGGCATTTTAGTGAACCGACGCAACATGTGAGAACCAATAGCGTCAGCATTAGAAATAATTGACGCAATTAATCAAACCAAAATCATCGGCATTTTATCCAACCGACGCATTGTGAGGCGACAAATAGCGTCGGTTATATATATAACACCGACGCTATAAATCAACCTATAGCGTCGGTTGATTAACTTATGACGTGTGTTGTTTAATCGACGCAATAAATGTTTCTGTGTCGCTCGTTTAACCGACGCTGTAGGTCCATACCTATAGCGTCTCCCACACTTACTTCGCAACTTGACCGACGCCTTAGTGCTGTTTTAACCGATGCTAAAAGTCCAGTTTGTACTAGTGCTTCACACTCAAACCATTGTATCCTAAGCTTTGAAAGGAAAAATCCTTGAAACCTTGAAAACTGATTTCTTTGTTATCCAATTCTTTCATTACCCAACAGCTAAGCTTTGAAAATGCCATATTGATCCTCATGAACTCTGAAACCATTTCATTATGAAACATCCAATATTGTTAATGATTCTATTTATTGTTTATTATTGCTTATTCTGTTATTATGCTAGAATTGGATTGTTTTTATAAAAATTGTGGACCAGATTCGTGGTCAGACCATATGATGGTCAAATTAGGCCAATGTGTGCCTTGGATCCAGTAGTTAGAGCAATGTTGTGTGCTTTGCTCGGGGTTAGTGCGTGACTGATCAGCAGCCTAACCTTGGTTTTTAAAATGAAAGTATAATGTCCAATTCTAAATCATAATTCATTGTTCACTTGATATCGTAACTATTTTCACCTAATGATCATTATTCTCAGTTTTATCATTGTGACTTGCTGAGCTAGTTAGCTCATTTGTGCGATGGTGTTTATGTTCTTTTCCAGTT
Source organism: Apium graveolens (assembly GCF_009905375.1). Lineage (NCBI taxonomy): Eukaryota > Viridiplantae > Streptophyta > Magnoliopsida > Apiales > Apiaceae > Apium > Apium graveolens. Next base: position 183,669,849 of record NC_133652.1, on the reverse strand, counting down.
AAGAAGGAACAGGTTGGTAACGAGGATCCCCAGTCCAGCGCGAGAGCTAGGGGTTCAGGTTGATCGAGCTGAGCTAGTAGTCTTCTTTTGGGATAATATAAGTTTGTAAAAGTTTTTAATGATGATTAATACTCAGTTCTGAGTTTGGATAGTTGGGATTTGAACGGTTTGTAATATAAGTGTGTGTTCGGCTTGTGTGCATACTTTAACCTGTTGGGGTCTGTGGTAGTTGGTAAGTAGGGTCACTGCATATTATTATTATCTTTATTATTGTTATAAGCAGGTTATAAATAAGTTGTGTGTGGACCCCAAACTTCTGACCCGGGTTTGGAGGGCGCCACAACATTCGATATGGAGCTTTAGATACAGGTTTCGTTTTGAGTGCTAAATCAATTGCAAACTCAATCTCTCTTTCAAGAGGTAACCCTGGAAAATAATCTGGAAAGAGATCTGGAAATTCATTGACAATTGGAATTGCTTCGAGAGCGGAAACTTCTTTGTTGGTATCTACACATTGGCCAAATACGCCTCGCAACTCTGACGCAATAAATTTTTCAATTGAGCTATCGTTAAAAACTTCTTTTCCTGCTTATATCCCCGAAATATCACCTTATTCTTATTATCCAATGTCTGAAGTCTCACTTTTCTATTCTTACAATCAATCTAAGCGTTATTCTCTGACAACCAATCCATTCCTAAGATAACATCAAATTCTCCCAACTTAAAAGGTATCACGTTGGCATAAAAATGATGTCCTGCTATCTCAATGTCACATCTTGGACATACTCGGTCCACGGGAACTTGGTTCTTATTAGCTAGTTCTATCATTAACGCTTGTTCTAATAATTCAACTTCACAATACATTTTATCGAAAAAATATTTAGAAATAAATGACCTTGTAGCTCCAGAATTAATTAAAACTTTAGCACCTATAGAGTTGACTGGAAGAGTACCTACAACCACATCAGAACTCTGAACAACATCCTTTACATTCATATTGAACATCATGGCCTTTTGCTGGTTCTTCGCTGGTGGTCCTTCAATCCTTGCCACATTAGCTACTGAATCTGTTGTCTGGCAGTCCCTGGAAATATGCCACATCTTTCCATATTTAAAACACACTGTCTCCGACTTCTGTGCTAAAGTCTGATTATGATACTCATTAGTATAGTTCCCCTTCTGATTGCACTTAAAACACAACGCATTAGCCTTACAAATCCCAAAGTTCCTTCTACCACAAAACTTGCAATCTGACATTGGTGGATGATTGGACCTCTGCTGATTTAAGTTCTGAAAATGATTGCCTTGTCCCCCATTTCCTGATTGTTGAAATGACCATGGAAATTACCTTCTGAATCCCACATTTTTGTTACCCTGAAACTCTGGCCTTTTGTTGAAACGACCATGGAAATTACCTTGATGTTGACCTCGTTCCGAGGTTTCTATTTTTCTTTTCTTCCCATCCTTTTCTTTCTGAGACGTGTCACTTCTACTTTCAATCACCATGGCTTTCTGAACCACTGCCACATATGAAGTCAACTCAAACGTATCCACTCTATTCTGAATCCAAGGCTTTAGGCTTTGTTCAAATCTTTTTGCTCTCTTCTCATTTGTATCAACTTGATTGGGCACAAACCTCACCAATTTAGTAAACTTGGCCTCATACTCATCGACAGTAAGATTACCCTGAGTCAGACCTAAAAACTTGATCTCCATTTGATTCTTCATATACCTCAGGAAATACTTTTCCAAAAACAGTTATGTAAACCTTTCCCAAGTCACAAACTCATCTCCTTCCAACGCTCGTTTGGATTCCCACCAATAGTGTTAGATATAATTGATGATATTTGGATAGAAACTATTAGAAGTTCTTATCAGGACTTATATCAGTATTTAATGAAGAGTGACGTCATCAGTACTTATTGCAGTACTTGATGATCAACAAATGATGTCATCGGGATTTGTCACCTCAGTAGATATTTGAGGAGGAAAAGAAAAGAAGGAATTCAAGGAGGTGAAGGACTTTATCTCAGACACAATCATACATGGATATATAATAGGTTTCCTTATTGTAATAGAATATGATTCCTTATTGATTGTGTAAGTGTGCTCTATATAAAGCACATATTAGCTTCATGCTATAAGCATTACGAACATTCTTATATCATTCGCATAACCTAACAGCTCTCAAGGATATTTGTTCATCCTTTTGAGAGAGTAGGTTTGTAATAAGTTTTTATCTGTTAATATAAAAAATGTTGATTCTTTTGAAGCTTTGTCGAATTATATGAATAAACTGTATTTACCCCCCTCTACAGTTGATTACGAACCTACTAATTGGTATCAGAGCCTGCTGTTGACATACAAACAGTTTAAGATCTGAATATTAATATTTAATGGCAGACAAAGAAGCACCACAGAATCCACAACCACCACCCCCAGCCACATCACAGATTAGTAGCAACATGAGTAGGTATAAAGCCATCAAGGTGCCAATCCTAAAGATACGTGAATATCCAATCTGGAAAGTCAGGATGGCCATATGCTTGGAAGCCACAGATCCTCAATATCTAAGTAGGATTTATGATGGTCCTCATAAACCAATGAAGGTAGATGTTTCTGTTGCAGGAGAACCAGAAAAGATGGTTGACAAAGAAAGGAAGGACTACACTCCTGAAGATCTTTCATCTGTTATGAAGGATGCAAAAGCCAGACACATCTTGCACACCAGTATTGATAGTGTTATGTCCAATAGAGTTATTGAAACAGCAAAAGAGATATGGGATGTTTTAGAATTAAAGTGTCAAGGCACAACTACTATCAAGAATAGAAGGACAGTACTTACTCAAGAATATGAGCACTTTGACTCAAGAGATAATGAGTCCTTAACTGAGATCTATGACATATTTTAGAAGCTGCTGAATGACCTGTCTCTTGTCGACAAGGAATATGATTTAGAGGACTCAAACTTGAAATTTCTACTTGCTCTCCCTAAAAAGTGGGAATTTAAGGTCACATCAATAAGGGATAACTATCAACTTGATGAAACACCTCTTGATGATATCTATAGAATACTAAAAACTCATGAACTAGAGATGGAGCAAAGGAGCAAGAGGAAAGGACCCAAGTCTAGACCAGTTGCACTCAAAGTTGAAGAGAAGCTAAAGGAGAAAGCTAGGAGGAAAGGCTACTCCAAAGGAAAAGCTATGATTACAAAGTTTTATATTGAATCATCAAATTCTGATGATGACTCAAATACTGATAATGAATCAGATACTGATAGTGATCATGACAACAATGAAGACATGGAACAAATGGGTTCTCTATTGGTTAAAGGCTTAAAGAAGATGGTCTACAAGAACTTCAAAAAAGGAAGAAGATTTTCCAGAAAAGGTTCCAGTTCCTCAAACTCTGATAAGAGGAACAACAGAAGAATTACTGATGGGAATGAATCAAAATCTGGAAAACTTGACAAGTCAAAGGAAAGATGCTACAACTGTCATAGAATTGGATACTTTGCAGCTGACTGCAGAAAACCCAAAGTTGAGAAGAAATAAGCCTTGATTGTAAAGAAGAAAAACTGGGATGATTCATCAGATTCAGATGATGGGATCAATTATGCTCTCATGGAAAATGCTGATATTGAGGCTGACAATGCTGAATTAAAGGTACGTCAGACTACTCTTGCTTTTGATACTGATGATATCTGTGAATTAAGATTGTTTCTTAAATCTCTGCATGTTAGATATAGGGATCAAACTTTAGAGAATAATAGAATCAAGAGTGAGAACTCTGAGTTAAAGAAAAGGAATGATCACCTAGAAATTGAGTTGCTTTCCATGCTAGAAATCCAAAAAGTAAGAGATAATACTGTTTATATTAAAGAAAAATTATTAGAAAAACATGATTATCTAGAAAAAGAGATAGCTAAAGAAAGAGAGGTTATTAAACTTTAGACTAATTAGGAAAAAACAACTCAGGAAATTTTAGAGAATGGATGTTGGGGATCAGGATTATGATATGCTAATAGATCTAATTCTGATATGAAAATTGAAGAAGAAACTGAGAAAAATAAACCAGTAAATATTGATACCAAGGTCAAACTGAACAAGGTTCAGTTAAAGCCCATTAAGTTTAATCCAAGTGTTAATGTTGTTAAATCAGTTAATGAGGTAGGATCAACCTCAGCACCTAGTTCAAACTTAATTACTCATAAGAGCGAACAAGTTCACACAAAATCAGTAAATATTGGTTTAATGACTCAGAAACAGATCAAACAAAAGCTGTAGGATTTACACATGAATGACAAGGAGAAAAGGCCTAGGAAAAATAGAAATGGCAAGGTAGATGTTAATAAGAATGGTAATTATATAATTCCTCCCAATGCACCTAGAAAGGCATGTTTGAACTATATTAGCACTAATCATCTTGCTAATTCTTACAGGAAGAATAAAGAGATAAATGTTGTTCCTTCCAAATCAGAGTTTGGGAATAGAACAGTTAGATATAAACCATAGAGTCCTTGTTTTCATTGTTGTAGTGTTTGGCACTCTATTTATACATGTAAAGAGTATCACAGTTTGTATTATGATTATTATGAACTGAAACCCTCTTTAGATAAAGCAAAATCTGTTTTTACATGTGTAAATACTGATAATAAGGATGTTAACATTAACTCTGATAAGAAGTCTTTTGCTGCATATATTAACAAACTTAAAAAGGCCAAAGGATCCAAGCAACTCTGGGTCCTTAAAAACACTAACTGATTTTAAATACTGATTGTAGGGTAATAGGAGAAATACTCTAGTCTTGGACAGTGGATGCTCAAGACACATGACTGGTTATAAATCCCTGCTATCAGAATTTGAGGAGAAAGTTGGCCCGAGTGTTTCTTATGGAGATGGCAACTTAGGAAAAATATTGGGATATGGAAAAATCAAAATTGGAAATGTCATCATTGAGAATGTAGCTCTGGTTGCAGGGCTCAAGCATAATCTGATCAGTGTGAGTCAAATTTGTGACAAAGGTTACCATGTGAACTTCTATGAGAAGCACTGTGAAATTGTCACTGTGAAATTATCACTAAGTCTGATGGCAAGATTACAATGACTGGTTTAAGACAAGGTAGTTTATATGAAGCCATGGTCTCCACAAGCACTAATGAATCAGAAGTTTGTCTACTTAGTAAAGCATCTGTGGAAGACAGCTGGAACTTGCATAAAAGACTTCTCACCTCAATTTCAAAGACTTCATGATATGACTTATTAAATATAGAACTTATTAAATCTAATGTAGTTGGGTAAATAATTAAATTTATAACATGGTATATGATTCTTAATTTGAGATTGAGGATAGTTTTCATAAACATGTCATATGATTGGGTGGTGTAATATAAAGAACTCATCAGAAAGTAAATTTCAAAGCATACATTCTTTAAAGTCTATAATTTCTAAAGAAAATTCAGGTTTCAGTTTGAATATAGATTCATATTTTTTTATTTACAGTTTAAATAATTCAAAGAATAATTTAAACATATTGGAGTAATAATAATTTCTAAAATAGAGTTTAGGCAGGGTAAATTGTTGTCAGCTATTAAATAATCCAAAAGGTTTTTGGGACGGTAAGTTAGCATATGTTAGACAAGGCTTTTTAAAATTCGTTAATAACTTAATACATGTTTTAGAATCTTAATTTAAATGTATTAGCACAACCTGATGTTGTGAAGAAGCAATATAAAGTCCTTCCACTTTTTTAGTTCAAGTGGGTGAATTCGTCTTTACCTAACGACTGATATATCTGGACCGGCAACGAAACTCAAGCTTCACACCAAGCTTCGGAGGAAGCTTGGTGTTATGGCATGTATTTTATCAATATACTGTTTATGATAGTTTTGGCCAACTGTAATGGTGAATGGTTCTTTTTTAGGTAGTCCTAATATAATAACCAGGAAAATTCCGTATCTATTTTGTGATAAATAAATAGATATTATGTGTTTATATGAGTTTAAAATGATTTTTTCCATGATATGACATGCAGTAGTTGTTTTCTGTGGTTCCGTAGGGACCAGAATTTTTTTTGATTATTTATTCCGTGTTTAAAATGCAATCGTATAAAAGAATACGTGATCTGGACACATATTTATTAGTGTTTTTATCGAGTTACTTTTTTATCTTATTTTGTGTGCGTTTGCATGCGTTTTATGTGTATTCGGGGTTTTCTGTTAATTTAGGAAGTATTTCGGTTTCTCAAAAATCAACGGACCAGGATCCCACCAGGACGTCAAAGACCACAAAATTCTTATTTTCATTTTTATAAAATCATACATATTTCAAAGATTCGTTATTCTTGCATTTTTGGATTATTCATAATTTTTTGGAAGATTTGGCATAAATTTTATATTTATTCTATTAAAAAAATTATTTCCCATAATTATTATTTTTGGGCCTAATTATTTTAATTATGGGATAAAAACACCCTTAATTAATTTTGGGGTATTTATTTTTCCAAAAATATAAATAGCTGGATTTTATATTTTATTATTCACATTTATCCAAAAATTCAGTAAAATAGAAAATCCAAAATTGGGGGTGTGATTTGTTCTTGAACACAAATCGAGTGATTCCAAATCAAAGTTCTCATCGAACCCTTCGTTTTGATACCAAAATCATCATCTGAGGTTGGGTTCTTATTAAATTTGATTTTCTCGTTCTTAAGCTCGAAATTTAATCTTTGATTTCAGGTGGGTTTGTTTGTTTTTGATGATTTGAATAGCTTCACCATGATTTAGAGAGTCGATTTATGGTATTTTAGGTTCGTTCTGTTGCTTCAATGATTAAGTCGAGTTCTTGTTTTTTGTAGGATTTTAAATTTGATTTTCTGAGTTTATGGTTAATTGTTTGTTGATTATGGTTATGGGTAATGATTGTATAGATCCTGATCTTCATTTTCGTATAAAGAACAATATATTTAGTTTAGAATTGTCCGATTTGAGTTTTCAGGTGAAGTAGCGGTGTTTTGATTTAACTCTGATCGGAATCTTTAAATTTCGGGTTGGTTGTTGATAGGGTTGGGACAATTAAGGTCCTGGGTTCATATAGAATTGATTGGGTGAGGTAATTCATCGAAACGGACCGGTTATGGCCGCGTTTTCGAATTGCCGATTTTAGTGAAACTCAACGGAGTTTCACCGGAATCTGGGAATTTCCCAGAAACTGGTGAAATTCCAGTAGGGTTCTTCTTGAATCCGGTCATGTTCTTGGGAAGTCTGTTGTTTGATCTGTCCTGTTCCAATATCTGTTTTAAGAACCTGATTCTGCCTTAATTAATTCAAAACTCATTTTTATTTTCAAAAATTGATTTTAATTTTCAAAATTAATTTAGTTAACTATTTTAAATAATTAACTAAATTATTTTAAATTCAAAAAATTATTTTCTTTTATTATTTTCAAAAATTTAAATTTTATTAAATTATTTATAATTTATTTTAATTAATTGTTTATAGATTTAATTAATTCATTAATTCATTTAATCAATTAATTTTATTTATAAATAGTTAAATAAAATATAATTATTTATAAATAGTTAAATAAAATATAATTATTTATAATTAAATCAGATAATTCCTAAAAAATATTTTTAGCTTTTAAAAATTATATTTAAGTATTTAATAATCCATTAATATCTTTATTAATTGATTTATTTATATTTTATTCATAATAAATATATCGTTCATCCACTTAATATGAAAAATAGACTCTGAAAAATATTTTGCTTCCAATAAAAATACTTTTTAGACCTAAATTCTTTTTTTTTGCTTGTTTTGCAAGTCGTTCTGAGTCAATAATTGATCGATAAATACTATTTTTGACCTGATTTCAATTTTAAAAGTACTAAATCCTATCTTTTAATGATTTGACTTATGTGTTAGTTTCTATGAAGCCAGGGTCTCCAAAAGCACTAATGAATCAGAAGTTTGTCTACTTAGTAGAGCATCTGTGGAAGATAGCTGGAACTTGCATAAAAGACTTTCTCACCTCAATTTCAAAGACTTCATGATATGAATTATTTAATGATATGACTTCATGATATTTATATTAATACACATATATGTTCATAATTGTTTTAGAACAGTTAAACACATTTACTCCATTCATCCCTAATTATATGTCCATTTTAATTTTTGGGAGTAAAATCGACCAAATTTTGGCTCAATATTAAAAATTATGGATTAACTATTTTTAAAATTTGAAAGTTACCCTTTAAAATATACTAAATGTACTTTCCATGAAAATATTTCTTTATTAATTTTTTCAATTACATGATACGTGTAAACTTCAGTCAAAATTTGGTTAAGTTGACCGGTCAAAAGACAAAATAGACATGTATTTAGGGACGGAGGGAGTAAAGAAATAGCCTCGGTACCGGGGAAAAAATATTATTATTGCGATATTATAGTTTTCTGAGAGTAAAAATACAATATTTTCACTATGTTGGAACCTTAACAAAAATATTATTTTATAGATGTTAATACTTAATCGACTATAAGAGTTATTTGAAAACAAACAATATCACTAATTGAACATATAATTTTATTGATAATTTCATGTGTGTTTTAATTATAATTATTATTATTATGTTTTAATTAAAAATTAATTATTGGTTCTTACCAATAGGATACGAATTATGTTAGTATGATATTAATTGGACCCCATAGGTGGTGTACATTATTTTATTTTAGCCCGAGGCCAATTAATGTGACCAAATTTAACTAATTTTTTAGTTTAGTTTTAATTGTTCTATGTTCTGATCAATCAAATAAATTTATTTCGTCCGAATAAAGAGTATATATGATTTTATTTTAGTTAGTCGAATTATTGATTATAATTTTGTGTTAGTTTGGATCAATTATATAATAGATTATTTATCTGACATGACTAATAAATATATTATTCCTAATTCAATAGTATAACTATTTTAGCCGGATCAGTAGTATTATATTTAGTTTTAAATTGATTTTAGTCAGAAGTATGAATTAGAATAATATAAAACTAAATTTGAATTGGAATTTATAATTGGTAGATTTTAGTATTAGTAATAGTGATTAGAGTTCGATATGAAATATAATTTAAATTGATAGAAGAAGTAATTCGATGTGAATTAGAATTTAAAGCTGGTAGAAGAAGTTTACTTTAATATCCATAATAATGGTAAAGAGTTTGATATAAAATATAATTTAAATTGGTAGAAAAAATTGACTTCACTATCAGTTAGAATTAAAATTGACCGATAGACCGACTAAACAATTAGAATTAAAATAACTAATTAAGGGCAATTAAGTAATTTCAGCAAGTACTGACCGACCGACTACCAAACTTTTAATATTTCGCCTATTATAATATAGTACTGGCCTAAAACCCGTGCGATGCACGGATTATTTTTAGTATTACATGATTATTTTGAATTTAATTTTAAGTAAAAATTTTAATTATGAAACTTATTTATTTGAAATTTTAATAATATGATTTGATAATACATATTAATATACACATAAGTGTATAAGTTAGTGATACTACAGTTTTAAAAAATAATGTAATGATTAAAATTTATATTTTTATTGATATTTATAGGCGTGTTTACGAAAGATTATTATATTTAATTAAAAGGTAAATTTTAGCTCAGATCAATAGTATACGAATTGTCATTAGTGTGACGGCCTCAACCCCGGGGTCAAGAGTTGACGTCATCAACAACAACAATAACAAACATAATATAATCAATTCAATGATAGAATATAATACGACCCCTTTACCAAGATCTTTTCCAGGTTTAAGTATGATTTAGGTTACAACTATTACAATACCAACTTACACAAACCATCCTGACACAACTAACTTAACACAGCAACTCAATATACCATCTTTGTTCCAACACAACTACCTCAGAGGAGCCTGGCACGGAAGAAACTTGAACTCTGCCCTGACTATTGCGAAAGAACCTCCCAGCATCTGCAATACATTTATAAAACATTCTGCAAGGGTGAGCAATTAATTGCTCAGCAGTACAACTATATGAATAACAATTAAGCAATTTATGATAAAACAGCGATAGGAACAGAGATTATAGCTCGTTTGCAAAACATGGTAAACATTCATAAACTGGATATTCAAAACTAGCATGCTCTGAAAAATAATAATATCAGTCATGTGCTGTATATAAATACAAGAGTTAAATCTTAACATGCTATTTTATTTTCAGATCATCTGTCTCAAACAAGTTGATTTGTTAAACAATTTCAAAACTGAATCAATCGAATCTATTGGACGTTCAATGGGTGAAGATAGCTGATCAGTCTACCCTCACCGGACAACGATTAAAGGCAATCCAGAATAAATAATGTGTTCCAGAACTTGGGAAAAGACTAGCTAGGTCTTACCCCCACGCTGGACTAATCGGTTAAACAGAACGCCCAACCGAATTAGCCACTTACGCCTACTCAATTCCAATAGATCAACTGAATTCCCTTTTTACCTCTTTTCAAATTCCACGACATAAGTGGATCAAAACCTTCCACGATATAGGTGGATCAAAACATTCCATGACATAGGTGGATCAAAACACTTCTTTTATCCATCTTCCAAAATCACTATCACCTATCTCTTTTTAAAACCATTCTGTCATAGCACACTATTCAAAACTTCTTTTTATTTTAATCATGTTTAAAGATTGGTGCTTTCAGAAGTTACTTTTCCCCAAAATATATTTTAAATAACATTTCCAAATACAGGGGATACGTAACTTAAAACATTTCTATTCCATTACGAGATTAAAATAACAGCTATTGATATATAATGAACCATAAGAGTATGGTCAGGGATACTTGCCTTGCAGAGCTTTTCAACTAATACCGATTGACCTTGGACTGACTTGGACGCTCGACTTTATCGCCTTGCCAGTAGACTATCCTGGATCCGACTTCAACACTCAGGTTATTTGCTTGGAACCTCGCTGAGCTGGTCGACTGATCACTAGGCTATCTTTTGTTCGACATCAACTTTTGGTTTTACGACTAGAACCTACAGGGTCGAAATACTCTATGTCAGACTGTTAGTGTTTGTGCCCTAGAGACAACACTATGATGTTTTAGTTTAAGACATTAATATTATTAATGTTTATGTTCTATCGATTATTCTCTTTATAATTTATTAATTCTTAATTTACTACGATATAAATGTTAGATTAATAAATGTACTTGGAATATGATATGCAATTCTATATCTCTAAGTACGTGACTTAGAAATGAGATTATGAGAATAGTATCAATATTCCTAAAGGTCCCTAGTGGAGTATTATTATTAAGGGACAATAATAATGCATTAAGACTGGTATGTTTGTTGACTGATGATCACATCTCAATGATCATAGGTATAGTGATACTAAAGTTAAAAACACAGGCAGATGTATATGTACATGGTGTTGGACAGACCCAATGCGAGATTCTACATGTTTGTTGTGTCATAAGTAATTCTCACAGTGATAATGATGTAATGGTCCTTAGACCTGAAGTCATTATATTTTTATACGAGAATTAATATACATTGATTCCATTAAAAGTTATCCTTGACCGGGTAATGATAAAAGTGGACATTCGGTATATTATGAATCGTATGAGAAATATGAATGATCTAGATGGGATTTAACCCTCCTATTTTAGGAGTGATATTATTGGCCTCTTATGCGAGCTAGACTATGAAATGCGTGGCCACGCTCAAATGTTGATTTGATATGATAGTCTACTTATTGATCAAGGAAAATTGGATTAAACTCTGATGATGATGACACATTACATTTCTCTAGTTTAATCTATAATATTTAGTTAAAGGGATTATATTATATTGTACATTATTCACGAAAGGTTTAATCGAGCACCGATTCAATTATTATTACTGGGTAGCAATGATGTATTACTAGATGCCGCTCATTGTTTATGATTTTAAATTAGATTTAAAATTCGTTGCCAATGTAATAATAACCTATAGGGTCTTACACAAAAAATGCTTGAAGGATTATTTAATTTAAATTAGATTTAAATTAAATTAAAGTAATTTGAATTATTTATAATATTAATTAAGTTTGACTTAATTAATTAGATAATAATGATATTCAAATTTACTAATATTAATTATGAAATTTATTTGTTAAATAATTAAGTGAGACTTAATTATAATACAAATAGGAATTTTGAATTAATAATAACTCCGAATTAGTTAAGAGTTATAATTCATTTTTCTACTCTCTATATAATATCTCTTGTGTGGCTGATTTTTTTAAGGGTGTGCAAGACTTTTACAAAAAAACCTAGCCACCAAGGGAGAAGATGGAGAGAGCAAGAAGAAACGAGTTTGTGCTAGTACACATTTAATCCTTGAGTTCAAATGATTGAACAAGCTTTGGATCTCCATTAGTCAACCAATCTAAAGCTTCTTAAGATAAACAATCTGATCTACGAATTAAATATATGTTTTTCGCATGGATCCTGCGGTGGGTTTCGAAAATTCTGATTTTTACATATTTAATTACTGTTTCTATTGTATTTATGTGCTCGAAACCCTTCAATGGCATCAAAGCTACTTGTGAAAAGTGTTTAATTCGTTTATGTGTTAACTGGTTTTATGATGATAACATATATGCAATATTCCATGACTGTTATGTATACAATTTTGTATATTTTACATGTTGTTATGTTTATATATGTGTATGTATATATTTATGTTTTGAATATTTGATATTCATGAGAGTTGTATAATCATATGAGAGTTGTACACAACTCTCATATGGCATGAGAGTTGTATAATCTGTATATATACTTACATATACATGTTTTGTGTTTGTTCTTATTATAAGAATCGTATTTGATACGATTCTGAATCGGATGCAGCGGATTTCCTGAAATCTATGTCTGGTATCCGATTTTGGCAAACAAATACGCTATTTCATATGGAATCGAGCATCTGAACGTAACTGATAGCAAATGCTATCATCGACTGATCTGTATGGCGTTTGACGTCGTTTAGCTCCTGTAATCTGCGATTTAATGTAATCAGTTTTAATTTCGAATTTTCTGATTTTTTTCAATATTTCATTTTTATGATTACATCATGATGGGTATGATATGTTAAGATCAGATTATGTGTTTTAACATATTATTTTGTGTTAATTGAGCATGCTGGATGGTTATGGCTTATGACCTTAGGTTAATGGTTTTGGTTTTTCAAATACGGCTTGCATGTCGTTTAATCTTGTAATTTTTAAATCTCGAATGTAACTCGAGTTCTTCTTGTAAGTTCATTAGATTAGTTGTCATATTTTATTCTTGTAATTTACATGAAGACATGAAGATTTGAAGATCAAGGATAATCTCACACCGAGGCCATCCAAGGAAGCAATACAAGAAAGAAGACATGTAATAGTTAGCCTATATTTATTTTCCACCTTAGACTGACTTATATCTTTGTCATTAGCTTGATAAAGATCACATAGGATGAAGCCATAAGCAGCCACATTTATTTATTGCACTTTACATATATATGCGCATATGATGAATGTATATGTAGAGTAGTTTATAAAGATGCATGCCTAATTAGATTAAGGATGTATGTATTAGATACGACACCCATGCCATGCTTGCTAAACGAGATAAAATCTGTAACAATTCAAGATTTTAAAATGAACAAACGATTATGAGATTCTCGTGTTTATGAAACACGGAATAAAATACAAATTTTCTTTGTTTCTGACATGGGGCGATTTTGTCAAAAGCGAGTTCATTGAACTTGTAAGGTTGTGGGTTTTAAGCAAGACCGTTGTGAGTACCTCACTACCTGGAAATCAAACCATTGACGAATATTAATTTAAAGTATTTTATTCAAGGAAAAATTGGGAATCTCTTTATGATGGGATCATGATCATTTTAAATTTTACAAAACCCTAAAGTTAATATTAAGTTGATCAGATGCCTTCCAATGAGTGCAATGCGTTAACCCTAGATCGACCAGGAGTGGGTTCTCCAAAGCAAAGTACTCCCATCTATTGTGGGACATGTGTTGAAGTATATTGATACTTTTTGACTATTGGGTTTGACTTAACTAAGTTACCACAATAGAATTGTGAACTTAGAGGGATAAAGTTTGGAGATATTTATTAGATTAATATGAACAAATGTTGTTCCAACAAGCTATCCAAAAGTTATATAGTTGATATAATTGACAAATGTTGTCTACCTAAATAATCATGTTTTAGGAGAAAAGTCAAAGCTAACCTAACGCATGGTGAAATATGGATCTTGGCTCACTAGAAAGGATATAGAAGATATTCTTTCCGAATTAATACTTAGGGCTATTGATTTGATAAAAATAGTGGGAGATATATATTATGTATATATATATATGAATAATCACTTGAACATAATTTAATGATCATTTGTAGACTAAGTCATTTTATGCACTTTAATATTGTAGATATCAAATGAAAAATAACATAACTAACTTCTTTATGTAATAGTCCTTGAGAAGGACAAGCTAACATGAAATAATTTCCTCAATTGACATGGGAACTTGAGGATTTTCCTCAGGTTCAAGGATGTCTCTCAAACCCCTCCCTTATTTCTTCTAGCTGAGAAAGAAACATGTGATGGACAAAATGCTTACCTGAATCAAATTGATTATGCAACTGATGTTTCATGTCTCATGCTTGTAATTATGAGCGTTGAGCTTTAAAAGCAACAATAACAGAATGATGCTTATGAAATAATTGAGCACCTTCAAAGGATGTTTGAAGGATAGGCTCGTCAGAAAGATTTAACAAAATAAGGCACCATACTTTGCATTAATGGGAGAATGATATCTGGTTGGACCACATGTTCTAAAGATGATAGGTATATGTACCTTGATATTTTAGGTTTCAAGAATAGTCTAGAGACTCAGCTTGATTTGATCAAACATTTTTTGAACAACTTATATTCTTAGTTTGTTAAGAACAAAAGGAATGAGATAGACAGAACACTCACTGAGTTGTTAAGCATGTTTAGAACTGCTAAAAATAACACGGTAAAGACATGAATTACGTCCATATTGATGATGTACATATGGAATGCAAATGGGAAAGGAAAGTGACAGGCAAGGTGAAGGTTTGATCTTATTCAGTGCCAAACCAAAGTCAATCCCAAAGGGCTTTTGAAGCCTGATAGTGGTGTTCCTAAAGGAGATGATTGTCATTTATGTGGAAATAACTGGATGTTTGGAAGTTAAATTATCGAGCTTGTTTGGAAGATCTAAAGAAGAAGACTAGCAATGGTCAAGCTTCAGGTATCGGGTTAGAATTGGAGCAAAAGTTGTTACTCTAATTGAAGGAACTTGATACCCAATTTTGCACATATAGGCGATATTGAGAACTTGATAAATTGTTATTACGTGCCTGCCTTTAGGGGATACATTAAATCAATTTCTTGTCAGGACAAGAAAGGTTTTCATTTTAATTAAATAAAAAATAGTTGTTTATTCTATTTTAATGATAAGGCCTATAATGTTGCACAATTAGTTAACAATTTATATGTTCTAAGATGACTCAAATCAAACATTACCTCTACCATTGTCGTTAAACCATATTAATGAGAAACGCATTTCTGAGTTACATATAGATGGATACTTGGATAAGTTTGATTTTGAATCATACGGAAGATGCGAACTTTGTCTCATTGGCAAAATGACTAAAGCTTCTTTTACCTGATCAGGTGAAAGGGCCACCGAACGATTATGACTTATATATAATGATGTATGTGGTCAAATGTGTATCATGGCAAGGGGTGGCTTATACTACTTCATAACATTTACTGATGATTTCAGTAGATATAAATATGTGGTTCTTATGAAGAACAAATCCGATTCTTTTGAAATGTTCAAAGAATATAAGGACGAAGTAGAAAAACAAACAAGGGAAAAGTATAAAAGTTTTACGATCAGATCGTTGAGGAATATACTTAAACCTCAATTTCAAGAGTTTATTGAAGGAGTGTAATAGTGTATCATAACTTACTCCTTCTGGAACACCTCAATGGAATAGAGATTCTGAGAGGAGAAATCGTACCTTGTTGGACATAGTACGATCGATGATGAGTCAAGAGGATCTTCCATTCAGTTTCTAGGTTTATGCTCTAGAAATGGCTGTATATACACTTAACCAAGTTCCGACTAAAGCGGTTCAAAATACTCTATATGAGATATAGAGTGATAAATGTCAAAGCATGTCATTTATGAAAATTTGGGGACGTGAAGCGTTTGTAAAATGTTTAGCCTCTGACAAGCTTGGACCAAAATTAGATAGATGTTATTTTATGGGATACCTAAGTAGGACTAGGGTATAGTTTTTATAATCCTTCCAGGAACAAAGTGTTTGTTGCTCGGGCCACTGTATTTCTTGAGGGAGAACTACTTTCTAAGAAAATCAGTGGGAGGATAATACATCTTGATGAAGATTGAGAACCATATGATAACATTGAACCAGAGTTGGAATAAGATCAAGATGTACATCAAAATTTTGAAAGTAATCATGTCCAAGAAACACAGGTTATTCGTAGATCTAGTAGGATTCACCATGAGCCCGGGAGAAATTATGAATTTCTTTTGACTCAAGATGGTGATGTGATGCTTACGGATAATGATAAGCCTCTCACCTACCAAGATGTTATGAACAGTTCAAACTCCAAGAGATGGCTAGAGGCCATGAAATCCGAGATGGAATCCATGTATCAAAATAAAGTACTGACTTTTGTTGATCCACTCGAAGGGGTAAAACCTATAGGGTGCAAGTGGGTTTTCAAGAAGAAAACTGACATGGATAGTAAAGTACAGACTTATAAGACGCGACTAGTGGCAAAAAGTTTCAAATAAATTCATGGTAAAAACTATGATGAGACTTTTTCATTGGTTACTATGGTCAAGTCCATCAGGATTTTGTTAGCAATAGTTGCTTACTTTGACTATGAGATTTGGTAAATGAATGTCAAAACTGCTTTCTTATACGGGAGCCTTGAAGATGATGTATATATGATACAACCTGAGGGTTTTGTCAATCCAAAGTTTTCTAAGATAGTGTGTAAGTTGCTTCTATCTATTTATAGATTCAAGCAAGCCTCAAGGAGAATGAATATTTATTTTGATGAAACCGTCAAATAGTTTGACTTTATTCAAAATGAAGATGAACCATGTGTTTGCAATAAGGTTAGTGGGAGCTATGTGACATACCTAGTATTATATGTCATACCTTCTCTACAGGCTGTTAAGACTTGGTTGAGAAATAGTTTCTCGGTGAAAGACTTAGGCGATGCTACCTATATATTAGGGATCAAGATCTATAGAGATAGATTGAAAAGATTAATCGACCTAGTCGGAGTACATACATTGATAAAGTATTACATCATTTTATGATGCAAGAGACAAAGAAAGGATATGTTTCGATGTCTCATGGGATTGTAATCTAATTGCCCCCTAAATCATTAGATGATAAGGGCCGTTTGAGAAAGTTCCAGATGCATCAGCAGTTTCATCTATAATATGTACAATGATATGTATTTATCCTAATGTTTCGTATGCTTTGAGCATGACGATCAGATACCAGTCTAATCCAGGTGAGGGTCACTTGATAGTTTTCAAGAATATTCTTAAGTACTTAAAGAGGACTAAAGATTTATTTTTGGTGTATGGAAAAGATAGGGAACTGGTTGTAAAGGGTTACACTGATACTAGTTTCTGAACCTAATTTTTGGACAGACAAGGATGATTACGAGTATATGTCTGTTTCGTGTTTTGTCTAAATATAACTAATGTTAGCTTGAATAGTACACAGCAAGAACATTGATGATTCTATGGAAGCCAAATATATTGATATTTTTTTAAACAGCCATGGAGACTGTTTAGGCATGTCCGTAGGCAATATCGCCTTATTAATGAGATTAATGATTAAGGAGATATAAATGTAAAGTGCATAGTAATGATAGTGTTGCAGACACACTGACTAAGGCTTTGTCGTAGCAGAAGTATGATGGTCATACTAGTTCCATGAGTATTAGATACATGGGTGATTGGCTCTAGCGCAAGTGGGAGATTGTTAGTGTTTGTGCTCTAGAGACAACACTATAATGTTTTAGTTTAAGACATTAGGATTATTAATGTTTATGTTCTATCGATTATGCTCTTTATAATTTATTAATTCTTAATTTACTATGATATAAATGGTAGATTAATAAATGTCCTTGGAATATGATATGCAATTCTATATCTCTAAGTACGTGACTTAGAAATGAGATTATGATAATAGTATCAATATTCCTAAAGGTCCCTAGTCGAGTATTATTATTAAGGGACTATAATAATGCATTAAAACTGGTGTGTTTGTTGACTGATGATCACATCTCATTGATCATCATAGGTATACTGATACTAAAGTCAAAAACACAGGCAAATGTATATGTACATGGTGCTAGACAGACCCAATATGAGATTTTACATGTCTGTTGTGTCATAAGTAATTTTCATAGTGATAATGATGTAATGGTCCTTAGACCTGAAGTCATTATATTTCTATACGAGAATTAATATACATTGACTCCATTAAAAGTTATTCTTGATCGGGTAAAGATTGAAGTGGACATTGGGTATACTATGAATCATATGAGAAATATGAATGATCTATATGGGATTTAACCCTTCTATTTTAGGAGTGATATTATTGGCCTCTTGTGTGAGCTAGACTATGAAATGTGTGGCCACACTCAAATATTGATTTGATATGATAGTCTACTCATTGATCAAGGAAACTTGGATTAAACTATGATGAGGATGACACATTACATGTCTCTAGTTTAATCTATAATATTTGGTTAAAGGGATTATATTACATTGTACATTATTCACGAAAGGTTTAATCGATCACCGATCCAATTATTATTACTTGGGTAGCAATGATGTATTACTAGATGCCGCTCATTTTTTAAGATTTTAAAATAGATTTAAAATTCGCTGCCAATGTAATAATAACCTATAGGGTCACACACAAAGAATGCTTGAAGGATTATTTAATTTAAATTGGATTTAAATTAAATTAAAATAATTTGAATTATTTATAATATTAATTAAGTTTGACTTAATTAATTAGATAAATAATGATATTCAAATTTACTAATATTAATTATGAAATTTATTTGTTAAATAATTAAGTGAGACTTAATTATAATATAAATAGGAATTTTGAATTAATAATAACTCCTAATTAGTTAAGAGTTAGAATTCATTTTTCTACTCTTTATATAATATCTCTTGTGTGGCTGATTTTTTAAGGGTTTGAAAGACTTTTACAAAAAAAACCTAGCCACCAAGGGAGAAGATGGAGAGAGCAAGAAGAAACGAGTTTATGCTAGTACACATTCAATCCTTGAGTTCAAGCATTCGTTTGGATACCGATAAAGCGTAGATCGCGAGAGCGGGATGCGTAGTGATTGAACAAGCTTTGGATCTCCATTAGTCGTTCAATTGGTAAAGTTTCTTAAGGTAAATAATCTGATCTACGAATAAAATATATGTTTTTCGCACGGATCTTGCGGTGGATTTTGAAAATTCTGATTTTTACATTTTTAAATATTGTTTCCGTTACGTTTATGTGCTTGAAACCCTTCACAGACGTCTAGGTATGCTTGACATATCCTCAATACCAATTCTACCCAACAATATCATAACCCGACTCATAATTATACATATTACAATAACACACGCAACAATTAGGGTTCTCGTTCTCGAAAATCGGTTTGGTGTTTGTTTCCAGAAAATTCGTATACTTGTTATTTTACGAAATTAGGGTTACTGGTTTTGGCAAAATACTTCACTATATTATACAATCAAGTTTCGAATAAAATATGTATATTTATATATTTATACACTCGATGTCCCGATAATTACCGGATACGCTCCCATATTTCCGTGGTTTGATTTCCCGAAAATCGGGCAGCATTTCCTTTATTTATCGGACTATCCCGTCGAAATATCATTGATGTCAATACAAAACAACAGCCACCAAAAATCTACAATTACAATCCAACCGACATCACAACCAAACAACCAATTCAATTATGTATCTCGATCCTCGATACAACCTTTACATTTTGAATAAATATCTTCGTTCTGGGAATAACTATATGAACTAAATTTGTTTGTTTTATAAAGGTAGGACTCAAATAAAAATCATCACCGCCCATCGTCGGCTCGTCGAGGCTCATCGTCGACGGCGGTAAAATTTATTGGTGCCCGATAATGTTCGGGTTTCCAAATTAACTCTACTGATAAAATTTGTAGTAATCTCGTAACAATTAATTCAAATAATTACAAGGATTCATTTGAGTTTTTGCTAAAGTTATTCAAATAAATAAAATAAATATTCACTCGAATTTTAGAAAAATTCTCGAATAAACCAGCAAGAATTACTCGAATAATTTCATCAAAACATCTGAATAATCAGAAATTTCAGAAATAAAAAAAAATCAACTTCAAACAGGAACACACACGCGCGTGTACTACCAGTGAACGAACCATCGGAAAGCAACACGGCAACAATAGGTCGCCAAAAGACAACATAACAAAGAGCAACATCAGCACTACTTCCTCGACTGACACACATACACACAGCTAAGTATATATATATCAACAAGAGGAGCAGAACCACGGTTACCGGAACTGTAATCGGAATAAGGCGGCGGCGAGGAGGAAGAACAGGCATAGCATCGGTGACCAATTCGCCGGAGAAACAGAAAATAGAAGGGAACGAAAAGGAAAACAGAAGGAGAATGAGGAGATAAGAGACTAATAGAGAGAAAAGTGACAGATTGAGCTCGAGAAGGTCACAGAACCATCGAGAAGAAATGAAGTCGAGCATAGGAGTGGGGTTTTTCTGTTGTTTATATTTTTTTTCCTCCCCAGTCAATGCTTAACACGTGTTTGAAGAGTAAAAAAATTTGGACACATATCAAAATAAATTGATATAAACTTCCCGTAACCCGGTTTTTGTCCCGCAATTGGATTTTAATGGGTATATTTGCAATGGAAAATAACCCGAAAAAATTTTCAGACTAATTTTAAAATTTACGGAATAAATAAAAACTAATCAAATAAAATTTTCATAATTTTTAAACCATTTTTGAAAAGCAGCTCATACCCGCATTTCACAATTAACGAACCGAGCTGCACTTAAAACAAATTCAGAAAATTATGAAAATAGTCTTAAAATGTTACAAATATCCCGAAGTTTATGAAAACATAAATTTTGTAATTTTAAAATAATTTCTGAAACGCAATTTATACCTGCTTTTATCAATTAAACGAATTAAGGCGCGGGCGAACTTAATCCCAAAAATTCCCAATTTTTTTTTAAATTCTCGGAATATTTCAAACTTATATAAATATGAGTTTCATAATTTTTGAAGAGTTCTGGAATTAAATACGGATTTTACGAATGAATGCAATCAGAAAATCATACAGGACTAAATAATTGATGAAATATTGATTTCTAAATTATATAAAATCCCAAAAATAATTATTTTAATTATAAAACCATAAAAACAATTTTAGAGATATTCCAAATATTTATGCAAATAAATTTGCATTAGATCCACTTTTAAAAATGAAAACAATTCAGTACTACTCAACAATTAATTACGCGAACAAGTACACCGAAAAATCATACATAGATAATAATAGAACAACACATAGCTGACAGAAACTATACACATATTTTATTTAACTAATTATTTAATAATTACACTTTTAAATAATATAAAAGTATACGAGTCGTTACATCCTTCCCCCTTAAAAAGATTCCGTCCTCAGAATCTGATTTAACCTAACAAGTGAGGATATTTGTCAAGCATATCTGACTCTAATTCCCAGGTGAAATCTTCCACTCGGGGATTTCTCCAAAGCATGTTTACTATAGGAATAGACTTATTCCTGAGGTCTTGCTTTCTATGATCTAGGGTTTAGATTGGGTCATACACCCTGTTTTAATTAAATAAAGAATATATTACTTTGACACAAAGACGCAAAATACACTAGGATTATGTTGCCACTATGGCAACAACGCTAGCTCACAGACGACTTTACATACTTTTCTCAATTCCTCACACGATCCAAAATTCCTAGGGCTTAGCTTACTTTTATGCTCAAATCTTACTATTCCTTTCCAAGGTGAAACTTTCAGTGATATTAATGTTCCGACTTTTATCTCTATATCCTTCCGACACAAATCCGCATTCGGCCTTTGTATATCATGAGTAAATTTTAACCTTTCCTAAATCAATATTATGCATTCACAATCTAGTAAACTAGTTCAGGACCCGACAATTCCTTTATCTCTTCAATCAATTTAGACTAAGGATGAACTTCATAAAGAGGCTTCTTTTCACCTTCAATTGTTGAAACTTCAACCCTCACTCTTTCCGATTCTTTTGTTAACTCCTCAGGGATCTTAATAACATATTGTTAGATATATTTGAGATGTCATGTCTAATATGATTTTTGTTTAGTTTTCAGAACTTAACAACATAACATATCAGGACTTACTAAAATCAGAACTTACTGAAGTCAGAACTTAATATCAGAACTTAAGTCGTCAGAAGATACATAGCAGTACTTAAGTGCGTGAAGACTTTCAGGTAAGGAATGAAGCTGATTTACAGGAGAAGATCGAGACTAAAACAATAGAAAATATGCATGGAAAGAGTTAGAGGACTAGAAGACTTGTGGAAGATATCTGATTGATATATTTTAGGAGACAGAATTATATTCCATATCAATTAGAATTTATCTTGTAACTGTGTACTATATAAATGCGGCTTAGGGTTTACACTATATTTGTTATCATTATCGAGAAGATTATATATTGTAACCTAGCAGCTCTTAGTGATATTTGTTCATCACTGAGAGAGAACAACAGTTCATATTGTAACAGAGTTTATTGAATATACTTGATATTTGTTACATACTTGTGTTAAATCGATTTGATTGTATAAACACTATATTCAACCCCCTTCTACAGTGTTGTGTGACCTAACAAGTGGTATCAGAGCCATCTATTAACACACATACAGTAAAGATCCAAAAAATCATGTCTGAAGAAACACAAAACCCAACTAAGCCCACAAAAACTCAAGAAACTCAAAACACCCAAACCCACAGTCGATATGAGACTATTAGGGTTCCCATACTAAGACCTTCTAAGTATCCCATATGTAAAGTGAAGATGGCTATATTTATGGAAGCTATAGATCCAGAATACCTTGATAGGATTAATGAAGGACCATATAAGCCTACCAAGCTCTCTGTTGCAGTTGCTGATCAACCAGCAAAGTCCATAGCAAAGGAGAAAGGTGATTACATAGCTGAAGACATCTCATCTATTTCCAAGGATGCAAGGGTAAGGCATTTACTGCATAGTGCCATTGATAATGTCATGTCAAACAGGGTAATTAATTGCAAGATTGCAAAGGAGATATGGGATGCTTTGGAGACAAGATGACAGGGAACTGATGCAATCAAAAAGAAAAGGAGGACTATACTCACTCAAGAGTATGAGCACTTTGACTCAAAAGCTGATGAGTCATTAACTGACTTATATGATAGGTTTGTCAAACTCCTTAATGATCTGTCACTGGTGGACAAGGAATATGATCTTGAAGATTCAAATCTAAAATTCCTTTTAGCTCTTCCTGAAAATTAGGATTTGAAGACAACTACCATAAGAGACAACTATGACCTTACTGAAACTACTCTTGATGAAATTTATGGTATGCTCAAGACTCATAAACTTGAGATGGATCAAAGGAGCAAGAGGCATGGAAGAAAGTCAAGGACAGTTACTCTTAAAGCTGAGGAGGAATCTCCTCAAGTGATTACCTCAAAAAGGGGCAAATGAAAGGCTCTCATCATAAAGTATGATTCAGAGTCATCAAATTCTGATGATAATGATTCAAAAACGGAAAGTTTATCTGAAGTTGATGATGCAGAGATGATGCAACTGTGTGCTCTTATGGTAAAGGGTATCACAAAGATAGCCTACAGGAAATTCAGAAAGGGCAAGAAGTTTTCCAGGAAAGGTGAAAGTTCTGATAAGATAGGGTTCAGAAAGTCTGAAGTCAAAGGAGGAAAATCTGACAGAGGAGACAACTCAAATGTCAAACGCTACAATTATGGTGAAAGAGGCCACATATCTCCTAACTACAAGAAAGGAAAAAGTGACAAAGGCAAGGCTCTTGTCACAAAGAAGAAAAGCTGGACAGACACTTCAGATTCTGAAAATGAGGTGAACTATGCCTTGATGGCAAATGCTGATAGCAGTCCTGAAACTGTTGAATTGAAGGTACCTCAAACAACTTATACTTTTCATACTGATGATATTACTGAGTTGAGATTATATCTTAAAACCATGTTCATTAGTTATAAAGATCAGACTTTAACATGTGAAAGATTAACATCTGAAAATCTTGCTTATAAAAACAGAAATGACTATTTAGAAAAGGAGTTAGTTTTTCTTCATCAAACTAAGAAAGAAATAGAAGAGGCTTTGTATGTTAGAGATGAAGTACTAAAATTGAATGAATCTCTAAAAACTGATTTAGAAAAGGAAAGAGAGATTATCAGAACTTGGACTAACTCTGGCAGAACAACTCAAGATATACTAAGTAGTGGAAACTAGAAAGAGGGTTTAGGTTATGGAGATGATAAAAGTGAGAAAGGAACTGTGCAAATTGAGCCAATTGTTATTAAACAGACTGCTAAGCCAAAGGTAAATCCTGTTAAGTTTGTAGCAAAAACTGTAAAGTCTGCTTCTGAAAAGATGAAAGAGTCTAGGACAGAAGTAAAAGAAAAATCAACTTCTGATAAATTAAAACAGGATAAACCAGCTGAAGTAAACATAGGCTTAATGACAAAGAAGCAGCTTAAGCATAAGGTGAAAGAGATTAGAAATGTCAACAAGGTAAAGGAAGATAGGAAAAATAGGAATAAAAAGGAAGGTGTGAATAAAAGCAATAATTACATGCCTGTTTCTAATGCTCCTAGAAAGAAATGTTATAACTGTGGAGTTTCTTATGGAGATGGCAACATGGGAAAAACTCTGGGATATGGCAATATCAATCTAGGGAATGTCATCATTGAATCAATAGCTCTTGTCTCAGGAATTAAACACAATCTGCTAAGTGTGAGTCAAATCTGTGACAGAGATTATCATGTGGATTTCTTTGAAGAACACTTTGAAGTTGTAAGTAATTCTACAAGTAAAGTAGTTCTGAAAGGTTACAGGCATGGTAACATTTATGAAGCCAGACTTTCAACAAACTCTGATGGCTCTGCAATCTGTTTGTTAAGTAGAGCATCAATTGAAGAAAGCTGGAATTGGCACAAGAAACTCTCTCATTTAAATTTCAATAACATAAATGAGCTAGTAAAGAAAGATCTTGTGAGAGGACTGCCAAAATCAGTATTTTCTCCTGATGGCCTTTGTGATTCATGTCAAAAGGCAAAACAAAGAAAATCTTAATTCAAGAGCAAAACTGAATCCTCAATTCTTGAGCCTTATCACTTACTGCATGTTGATCTATTTGGTCCAGTAAATGTCATGTCCATTACAAAGAAAAAATATGCTATGGTTATAGTGGATGAGTTCACAAGATACACTTGGGTATATTTCTTGCACAAAAAGAATGAAACTGCATCTACTCTAACTGATCATGTTAGACAGCTAGATAAATTGGTCAAAGATTCTGTCAAAATTATAAGAAGTGATAATGGCACTGAGTTCAAGAATTCAATCATGGAAGAGTTCTGCAAAGAGCATGGAATAAAGCAGGAATTTTCTGCACCTGGAAATCCACAGCAAAATGGAGTTCTAGAAAGAAAGAACAGGACTCTCATTGAAGCTGCACGAACTATGCTTGATGAAGCAAAGCTACCAACCTACTTTTGGGCTGAAGTTGTGCAGACTGCTTGTTTTACACAGAATGCTACACTCATAAATAAGCATGGAAAAATACCATATGAGATGGTGAAGAAAATGAAGCTAAATCTGAAATGCTTTCATGTATTTGGATGTAAGTGTTTTATTCTTAAGACTCGTCCAGAACCGCTGTCAAAATTTGATCTAAAAGCCGATGAAGGAATTTTTGTTGGATATCCACTTTCCACAAAAGCCTTCAGAGTCTACAATTTAAGAATAAGGGTTGTCATGGAATCTATCAATGTATCTTTTAATGATAAGAAGATTACTGGACTTGAAGATTTCAATGATCATGATCACCTGAGATTTGAAAATAAAGATTTAAATTCTGATTCTGTAAATTCTGATGACTTAAATCCTAATCTTGTAAGTTCTGACGGGTTAAGTTCTGATGTTATTGAAACTATGGTAACTACTCCAAGGGAAAAGGCACCTGTCCATGGGGAGCAAGCTGAAGATCCTACCACAACTCAAGACTCTCAAAAAGCATCAGAACCTGTCACTGGCTCTTCAAGTTCTGATGAGCCAAATTCTGATAATTCTGGAAACTCTGATTCTTCAAATCCTGAAGTATCCAACTCAAATTCTGAAGTCTCAGAGAGTATAACTACAAGGGGAGCATCAGAAAATACTGATGGAGACAACATGGATCATGGGGGAGGATCCAGTTCTAGAGAACAACTTCCATCTGCAAGGAAGTGGACTAAAGCACATACACCTGACTTAATAATTGGTGATCCTGAAGCAGGTGTCAGAACTAGAACTGAAACATCAAATGAATATCTCTATCATTCCTTTCTATCTCAGACTGAACCAAAGAAAGTGGAAGAAGCTCTTCAAGATGCTGATTGGGTGCAAGCAATGCATGAAGAGTTAAATGAATTTGAAAGAAATAAAGTCTGGACCCTAGTTCCAAGACCAAAGAACAGATCAATTGTTGGCACAAAATGGGTGTTCAGAATCAAAACTGACAGTGATTGAATAATTACAAGAAACAAAGCAAGGATGGTTGCTAAAGGCTACTCTCAACAGGATGGTATTGATTATGATGAAACATTTGCACCAATTGCTAGATTGGAAGCCATAAGAATCTTTTTGGCTTATGTTGCTCACAAAAAGTTTAAAGTCTTTCAAATGGATGTGAAAAGTGCTTTTCTCAATGGAGAATTGGAAGAAGAGGTAGATATTAACAACCTCCAGGATTTGTAGATCCAAAATTTCCTAATCATGTCTACAGACTTGACAAAGCACTTTATGGCCTTAAGCAAACTCCAATAGCATGGTATGAGACTTTAGCTAAATTCCTTCTGGAAAGTGGATTTAACAGAGGCACAATTGATAAAACACTTTTTTATCTCAACCATGGAAAGGACTTACTTTTGGTACAGATATATGTTGATGATATCATATTTGGTTCTATAAATGCCAAACTCTGTGAAAGGTTTGCAAAGTTAATGCAGTAAAGATATCAAATGAGTATGATGAGAGAACTTAGTTATTTTCTAGAACTTCAAGTCAAGCAAAATGAAGAAAGTACTTTTATAAATCAATCCAAGTACACCAGAAATTTACTCAAAAAATTTGGAATGCAAGATAGTTCAACTGCATCCACTCACATGGCCACTGCAACCAAGTTAGATAAAGATACTGGTTCATCAGTAGATATTACTAACTACAGAGGTATGATTGGCTCTTTACTCTATTTAACTACAAGTAGACCTGATATCATGTATACTACCTGTCTTTGTGCAAGATTTCAAGCTGATCCAAGAGAACCTCGTTTAATAGTTGTTAAAAGAATTTTCAAGTACCTCAAGGGTATAGCTGATCTAGGATTGTGGTATCCTAGAGAATCAGATTTTAAGCTAATAGGTTACTCAGATGCAGATTTTGCAGGATGCAAAATAGACAGGAAAAGCACTAGTGGAAGCTGCCAATTTCTTGGAGGCAGACGGGTTTCTTGGTTTAGCAAGAAACAGAAATCAATTTCCACATCAACTACAGAAGCAGATTATATTGATGTAGGAAGCTGTTATGCACAGATTCTTTGGATGAGGAATCAGTTACTGGACTATGGGTTAGAATTTTCTAAAATACCTATTTACTATGATAATCAAAGTGTTATTGCTATGACAGGTAATCCAGTTCAACACTTATTGACAAAGCACATATGCATTAGGTACCATTTTATAAGGGAATATATGATGGAAGGTACAGTGGAATTGTGTTTTGTTCCAACACCAAAACTGTACAATCTGATTAACAATTAATAAAGAAATGAAATTAAACCCCTTTAACACTAACCAGGATCTTTTTAGGTTGAAGTATGAAAACAAGAACCACTAACTGCTTTTATTACAACCCAACATTCAAAATCTCACAAACTCTCTTCATTACAACCCATTGTCTAATTCATTTTAAACTAAGTTCAACTTTTATTCAAACACACACACTATCTATCAACACTCCACCTACTCGGGCAATTCAAAGCTTTCTTCCTGGATTGGGATCAACACCTTGGGTATGAGAGGATCCCGAGGCTTGACCCATTTCTTTACCACTCGAGTCCTGATTGATTTCATATTCCTTCTTAACTTAAAACAATAAGGTGAATAACAACAAAAGGGGTGAGACAAAAATTGCTCAATAAACAATAAGGTGAATAACAACAAAAGGGGTGAGACAAAAATTGCTCAATAAGTCCACAAAATATAAACAGTGTCAAAGTATTTTAAATGAATTCGTCATTCCAGGTATATCTGCAAAGATATAACCTCACGAGAATAACAAGAAGGCCATTACTGGCGATTACAAATGAACTAAACTGGACACAAGTTCGCATCTATATTCTGCTGATCAGTCAGAATATAATGCAGATCCATATCTCAATATATAGATCCCGTCGGGGCACCAGTCATCCCGGTCCTCAGGATTAAGACACACTCAATCCCAAAAATATCATTATCCAGTCCATCGCTTAGCAACCAGAATAATCGGTATGCTTTGATATATTCCAAACACTAGAATATATCAATCTCCATGTATCACTAATAGAATATGAATCAAGAATCCAAAAAAACGGAGAAATCAAGAATCGAAATGAAATATGAACAAAGAAATAGCAAGTGTATATCAGTGATCAAGAATAATAATCAAGAGAATGCAAATGTGATAAACATTTGAATCAATATCACTATTCTGAAAGTAGAATAGGGGAAAAACTTGCCTTCTACGTGACTCACTGCAATTGAATCACTTATGTCTATCACCTTGGACTATTACCGACTCAACTTGCCTGGCTGGCTTAGCTTCTGTTGGCAAAGCAGACTGGTTAAGTCACGTCGTACTTCATTTGCATCTTGAATCGATTTCAAACCGTTCTTAACATCTACCCATTCGTTTATGACTGACTCATGTATTACATATAAGCAAGTAAGACTCGATTAACCACGTAATACACATAAGCACATAAGCACATAATCATTTTTATGGTTAAAATAATTTTTAAAACCAAAATCGACTCGCTGATCGCTCAACTAATCGTTATCTGACTCATTTCCCATTTTTCCGGAATTTTTCGGACTCATCTCGGCACGTAACTCGACTGATAATCAAACAAGTAACAGAATCAACTAATTTTTTTAAAAGAAATTAAGCTTTGATTTTATTTTTAATGAAAAGAATTCATTTTTCTGAGTCAACAGGCTTTCATTTCACGCAAATCGGACTAACGGTTGAATTATTATCAATTAAATACTGATAATTCCATTTATTAATCATTATAAATAATTATTACTAATTCTTAAAACTCAAAAATAATTTTTAAATCATTATTTAAGAAAAATCAGAATTAAAAATAATTTTTCTATAATTTTTGGAATAAAAATGAATTTATTATGATTTATTGAAAATTATTTGATTAATTATCAAAATAATTAATCACTTTTAAATAATTAATAAATAATAAATAATTAAGAAAATAATTCAATCTGATTTTTAGAAAATAATTCAGAATTATTTATAATATAAATCAATTAATTAAACAATTAATTAATCAATTTACAAAATAAATAAAACTGATTTTTAAAATTAATAAAAATCAAAATTACAGAAACACATGTCAGAACCCAATTCCTGACAAAATCAGATCAAACCCGGGTTCTGGAAATGGGTCAACCGAGTTGGATTCCGGGTTGCAAAGAACATCACCGGATTTTTCCCAGAATCCGGTGAGTTCCCGGAGTCCGACCAACTCCGATCAGCCTCAAATCAACACCGTTTGGTGCTGTTTTTGAGTGCTTTTCATTGCAAATCAACACAGCAATCTAACCACGGCCAAAACATACCAAAAACATCTCAGAATCACAATCTCCGGTCAAAATCGACATGAACTCCGGCCAAAATATCATCTTTTGATTCTGTAAACCAAACTCAACGTTCTATAGTGCAAATTGAAGCTAAGAACATATACAATCAAAGCCCTAACATTATAAGAACCAAATATTCATAGAAATCATCGAGTTGTGTTTTGAAAATCTGACATAAACCCTAGAAATCGTGAATCACTATCCAGGCATCGTTTGTTCAATTAAATACCATAAATCGACTGTAAATCATCCAACAAAGCTTTATCAATCATCAAAACATCAAAATAACCCTAGAATCAAAAAGTCCTAATTCGAACATAAACCCTAGAAATCGAAAATCAAAAACGATGCAATAAAACGTGAAATTGATGCAAGAAACAGAAAGAACGGATCAAAACCTTCGATTTGAGTACTTGAATCACACGATTTGATGCTGTAATCAGTGAGAAATAACGACTTGATTCTTCGACCCGAACCTGTTCTTCCCGACCCGATTTCAGAGAATTTTGTGTATTTTTGCAGATTTTAATGATTAATTATAATTAATTAAATAAAAATTAAGCTATTTATAGTAGTAAAATTAATATTCGTAATTAAAATTAAGGCCCTAATTCTACACTTTTTAAAATTAATAGGCCCCTAATTTTATAATTTTTGAGTATTAAAATTTAATTTATAAATATTTTATATATACAATATATATGCCAAAATTTCCCAAAAATTGTGAATAATGCAAAAATGCAAAGAAATAATATAAATGAAAGTCCTATAATTTTATAAAAATAAAAATGTGATTTTTGTGGGGTTTTTGACACCCAATGGGGCCCGGAAAAATCATTTTTCGTAAAACGAGAAAATTTATAAAATATCTAGATGTTTAGAATATTGCGATTGTAAAAGCCATTTGATGAAAAATAAGGCCCATTATTTTATTTGAAATACTGGCTTTAAAATCATTATTTGGGTCGTAAAACGTTTGAAATGAAACCTATGAATGCATAATAAAATATATAAATGCATAATAAATGTTTGAAATGTCTTCACTTTGCCCATCAGTTTGCGGATGATAAGCGGTACTCATGTTCAATTTGGTTCCAAGACATTCTTGAAATTGTCTCCAAAATCTTGAGTTGAAACGAGGATCTCGATCGGACACGATAGATATTGGAACTCCATGTCGCATTACAATTTCCTTGAGATACAAGTGCACTAGCTTGTCGAGTGAAAATCTTTCGTTAATTGGTAGAAAATGTGCTGACTTTGTGAGTCTGTCAATGATTACCCATATCGCATCATGATTTGCTTTTGTCCTTGGTAGTCCTACTACAAAATCCATCGCTAGATGTTCCAATTTCCATTCTGGAATGTCTAACGGTTGTAATAATCCGCACGGACATTGATGTTCTGCTTTAACTCGCTGGCATGTGTAGCATTTACTCACCCATTCAGCTATTTCCTTCTTCATGTTCGGCCACCAGAAGTTTTCTTTCAGATCGCGATACATTTTTGTACTTCCTGGATGAATGGAATACTTTGAACTATGTGCATCTTGTATTATTTCTTCTTTTAATTCTACCACATTAGGGATCCAGATTCTCGACGCAAAGCGTAAAATTCCTTCATTATCTCTCTGAGTTGTGATCTCTTCTCCCGTCAGGTCGTCATCTTGACTCATCACTTCATCTTCACAGCGGCGAATCTTCTCTAACAACTCCGGTTGGAAAGTCATAGTATAGATAGCTTCTGCAGATTCATGGGAAATACGAATCTCAATTTCCAATTTGTCGAATTCCTTGGTTAATTCTTCACATGAAGTTAATCGATTCAATCTTTCTTTCCTGCTCAGCGCATCTGCTACAACATTTGCTTTCCCTGGATGATAAATGATCGTGACATCGTAATCCTTTATCAATTCCAACCATCGACGTTGTCGCATGTGCAGCTCCTTTTGCGTAAAGATATACTTCAGACTTTTATGATCCGTGTAGATTTCGCATTTTTCACCGTCGAGATAATGTCTCCAAAGCTTCAACGCAAATACGATCGCTGCCAATTCCAGATCATGAGTAGGATATTTTTGTTCATGAGGTTTAAGTTGTCTCGAAGCATATGCGATGACGTTACCGTGCTGCATCAGTACACATTCTAACCCGCGATACGAAGCGTCGCTATAAATGATGAAATTTCCTTGCTCGTCTAGCAATACAAGTACTGGTGCGGTTACTAATCGATTTTTCAACTCTTGGAAACTTTCTTCACACTTATCATTCCATTCAAACTTTTCACTTTTTCGAGTTAACTTGGTCAGCGGCGTTGCTATTTTCACAAAATCTTTGACAAACCTTCGAATATCCTGCCAACCCCAAGAAACTTCGAACTTCTATCGGCGTCTTTGGTCTTTCCCAATTTAACACAGCTTCAATCTTCGCTGGATCAACTTGGATGCCTTCTCTACTGATGATATGCCCTAAAAATTGTAATTCTTTTAACCAGAATTCACATTTCAAAAATTTTGCGTATAGTTGTTCTTTCCTCAGAATTTCCAAAGCTATCCTCAAGTGTTCCGCATGCTCTTCTTCCGTCTCGGAATAAATCAAGATGTCATCAATGAATACAATCACGAATTTATCCAAATATTTCTTGAATACCCTGTTCATCAAATCCATGAATGCTGCTGGTGCGTTTGTCAGACCGAATGCAATTACCAAAAACTCGTAATGCCCATATCTTGTACGAAACGCAGTCTTTGGAATATCTCCAGCTTTAATCTTCAATTGATGATAACCTGATCGTAAATCTATCTTTGAAAACCATGCTGCTCCTTTTAACTGATCGAACAAATCGTCGATTCTCGATAAGGGATACTTGTTCTTGATAGTGAGTTTATTCAATTCCCTAGAGTCGATGCATAATCGCATGTTGCCGTCCTTCTTCTTTACAAATAACACCGGTGCACCCCATGGGGATACACTAGGTCGTATGATGACTCGGTCTAAAAGATCTTGCAGTTGTATTGACAATTCCTTCATTTCGACTGGAGCCATCCGATATGGAGCTTTTGAAACTGGTTCTGTGCCTGGTGCTAGATCAATCGTGAACTCGATTTCTCGATCTGGCGGTAACCCTGGAAGCTCGTCTGGAAAGACATCTGGAAACTCGCATACCACTGGAATGTCTTCTATTCTAGGACTTTCTTTTTCAGTATCTAACACGTAAGCTATGTACGCCTCACATCCTTATCGAAGCAATCGTTTAGTCTGCATCACAGTAAGAAATTTCTTCCGCTATTTTTCGCATTTGAATATTACCGTTGCATTTTCCGCAGTCCGCAATTTGACTTTCTTATTCGCGCAATCTATCTGAGCATTATGACATGCTAACCAATCCATTCCCAAAATAATATCGAATTCTCCTAGCTTAAAAGGAATTAAATCTACCGAAAAATGATGTCCGGCTATTTCTATATAACACGCAGAACATACTCGATCTACCGGAACTTGGTCGTCATTTGCTAATTTTATAATTAACGTTTCGCCCAACTATTCGATTTCACAATGTAACTTATCAAGAATTTTTTCAGAAATAAATGAACGAGTAGCTCCAGAATCAATTAATACTTTTGATCTTATGGAATTCACCAAAAGCGTACCTGCAATCACACTTGGACTCTGCACCACTTCTTTCATTGTCATGTTAAAAGTTCTTGCTTTGGGTTGATCATGCGGCGGCGGAGGTAATGCTAACACTCTCGGAACACTGGCTGCCATAGCTGGTCCTTTGCGATTTATGGCGATATGCCCTTTCTTTCCACACTGGAAATAAGTCATTTTCGTTGTTCTACCTGTTGGACATTTGTTAGAATAATGCCCTTTCTGCTTACACCGATAACACGTTACATCCCTTTTGATACATACACCAGTATGCTTTCGATTACATGTCTTGCAGTACGGCACTAGAACTCTGACCATTCCCTGCTGACTGGAGGTTTGGAAACGATTACCTGCCTTCTGTGGACCTTGTCCTATCCTTTTAAAATTCAAATTTGCCCGGGCTTGAAATCCCGGCTTTCTACTGGAGCGATCTTGGAAACTTCCCTGTCCCTTGTCTTGCTGAGATCTTTCACTTTCCCCTTCTATAATCAAAGCTTTCTGAACTACGGCAGTATACGTTGTCAATTCAAAAACTGCAACTTGGCCACGAATCCATGGTCGTAACCCTTCTTGAAACCTTTGAACTAGCTTCTCTTCAGTGTCAACCTGTTCTGGAACAAACCTAGTCAACTCAGTGAATTTGGCTTCATATTCAGCCACAGACATATTTCCCTGCTTCAATTCTAGAAACTTAATCTGCATTTGGTTTTTCACATAGCGAGGAAAATGCTTTTCTAAAAACAACTCTTTAAACCTATCCCATGCAATAACATCTTCACCCTCTAAAGCCTTTTTAGATTCCCACCAATAATTTGCCTCTCCTTTCAACAGGTAACTAACAAAATCAGTCTTCTGGTCCTCACCTATCTTCACTAGTGCGAACGCTTTCTCTATTTCTTTTAACCAGGTGGTAGCTTTAATAGGATCAGTAGACCCTTCAAATTCTGGAGGTTTAACTGACTGAAACTGTTTAAAAGTAACAACAGGTAATACTTGTGGTAATTGAGGCTCAGGACGAGGTGGTTGTTGTAATATTTGTTGTTGTATCTGCTGTTGCTGATGTTGCATCTGCTACTGCATCATTACCATCTGTTGTTGCATCAGATGGAACATTTGGTTCATGGTCTCATTAGTCTGATCTTCAGAATTGCTGTTAGAGGTCTCATCCCTAGTCTTTCTCTTTGGTGCCATCTTCTTCTGATAATAAAACAGGTGATATTTATTTAACAGTTTAATAAACAATTGACAATATGTAAGGAAAACAATTTATCCAGTATTAATAACATGGTTTATTTAAAAAAAACAGTTGCTGAATGTAAAGACTGGAAATATAAACAGTTAAATAAAATAATTGTTCTCTCTCTTTTTTTTCTTTTTTTTTCAACAGGAATTATATTATGGAAAACTGTAAAGTGAAAGTAAATGCTGTAAAACTGTAAATACTGATATTTAAATAAAAGGAATTGAAAAAGTTCATCTTATATATATGCGTGACACCAGCTTCAGGTGTAAATGCTTGATATAAAAAGTCTCGGGCTACTGGTCATCACTACGGCTACAAGTTAAACTACTACTATAAGTTAAACTACTGATACATGCATACACACTACTCACTAAGTTATACTATGCTGCCTCTATATACATATGTACTCTGGAGTCACTGTCTCAAACTATCACTGCCTCAAAACCCAGGCGGAATACGCCTAAGCTCCTCCCTAAGTGTCTGGACCAAAGTCTGTGCCAAGCGGAAAACCCTGTAGAACTCTGCAAAAGAAGGAGGTCCATCTTGAGTCAAATCATCCAGCTCCCAAGTAGCGCTCATCAACACTGACTGCAATCGCTGTCTCATATAATAATCCGGTTGTAGGGCCGCTAACGGTCCCCTCTCCCTCTGATCAAACAGATGCATAATCTCCCCGCACTGTGCCCACCAATACTCCATATCATCCCTCATAACTCTATACTCATGGTATGGTACCATATGCGGCTGAGCAACCTGACCTACTGACTCCTGGGAAGGAACCCTCGGTATACCTGCACCCTGTTGGGGGAAACCTAACTGTAGATCCACATCATGCTCTCCCATCCCCTCGACTGGAATCATCTGAACTATGTCCGGCTCTGGGGCATGCACTGGTATAGGAGGTAACAATGGTGGTGGTGGTAACTCCTGCTCAATACCTGGTATAAACTGGTGCTCAATAGGTAAAGGAACCATCGGCTCAAAGAACTCATATGGATCAAACATCTCCATGGGGTCATGAACTATCCCCTGAACTGGTGGTACCTGCTCCTGTGGCAATGGTGGTGGAGGTGGTAGAGGAGGAAACATATACTCAGATACTGGAGGTATAACTGGTGCTGCTGGCCCAGTGACTGTCCTCTCGGAAGACGCAGAATAACCAGAAGATGCCATCTGATAATGTACCAAAGAAAAGAAAAAGTTTAATAAGACTATTGACTACAACTTACAGTCCTTGTAGCTTTACCAACTTCACTAGATTAATATGAATCCATAATGATTCTTAACAAAATCTCTTACCAGCTTGTCTTCACCTTTCCTCAGAATTTCAACTAACTGTGCTTTGACCTGCATCAGTTCTTCATCTTTACTATCACCAATCTGATAAATGGCTGTTCTGAGAGCTTGAATTGATGTTCTTTCAAGTCCATCACCAAGTCTGATAACTCTAGAATGTGAAGAGTTTTTATTATAACATAAACATCTTCCTTTTAGAATAGCTTCCACATTAGCAGAATTCTTCAGCATAGGAATTTCTCTTCCATCATCTTCAGTATTCATTGGTATATACTGAGAAGTCTTTGTACCAGAGATTCTGAATAGATCTCTTATAGCCTTGAAAATGTATTCTGACCATCTTCTTATAACATCAGATTTTACTTCCAGAAGATAGTGAATATGTTGAAGTTCTCTGACAGACTTCTTTAGCACATCAGTATCAGCTAGTCTGTAAGTTAATCCATCATAGAGAAATAAAATTAATTTCTCCTTTAGATTTTCCTTATCATGAGCATCTATCACGATTTGAGCAGACAACACCTTGTCAAGGTGCTTTTGTTTAATTTGTTCATATGGTTTGTCTGTCAACATGAAAGGATCTCTTAGAGTAACTTCTACTCCTGTTTGTATCTTCTCTTGATCAGAACCTAATCCAGCTTTATCTCTAGGTTGCTTGGATCTCAACCCAAATGTTGCAAGTTGATTCATCAAGAGATTGGATTTTGGTTCAACTGGAGTAGCTTTCTTCCATAACAACTTCTTCTTATCAGCAATTGTCATCTTTTCCAAATTAACTTGATCAGAATTTGTTGTTTCTTCTATAACTTGTTGTTCTTCATTCTGAACAACTTGAGCAGTGTCAGAGGTTGTTTTAGAATCTTCAATTATCTTTCTTCTTTTCAGAATTTGAACAGTTTCATCTTCTTTCAAATCATCATCATGCATTGTAGTTTGATAGACCGGAATGGAAGAACTTATCTTTTTCTCAATTTTTAAAGGTTCACCAACCTTTTCTTTTCCTTTTGACTTAGTATCAATCTCAGTTTATGATCTAGTCTTGGACTTTGAAGTCTCAGATTTTGACTTTTTCCTGATGACAATGCCTTTTTCCTTAGGCCTTGGAGATTTCTTTGTATCAGAAGCTTTAGACTTAAGATTTGTCTTCTCAGCAGCAAATCTAGCTTCTTCCTCCTTGAGAGTTTCCAAATCCATTCCTGGATTTTGTTTCAGAAATAATCTTCTTGCTATCTCCTAATCAAGTTTCTGGATTTTAGGATTTTTGTAATAAACAGTAGTCTGCTTCCCCTTTAGCTTCAGAGTTTGTAAAAACTTCTGAAAGTCTTTAGATC
This sequence comes from Apium graveolens, assembly GCF_009905375.1. Lineage (NCBI taxonomy): Eukaryota > Viridiplantae > Streptophyta > Magnoliopsida > Apiales > Apiaceae > Apium > Apium graveolens. The sequence goes on along the minus strand of NC_133652.1, from coordinate 183,631,880 downwards.
CTGACTGAATCAGAATATCAGAACTTGACATCAGACTTTGCTAATCAGAACTTGACTTCAGACTTTTAGCATTCATAGCATCAGAACTTGACTTGTTCTGTGTAGAAGATTTTCCTTGAATTTTTCGTTGACCTCTACTCTTATCAAAGTTTCCTTGGTCATCACCTTTATCATCCTTCTTCTTCAGTATTTCAGTAGGTGAGCATTTGGACTGAACTACCTTCTCCCCCTTTTTGGCATCATCAGGAAGTAAGAGAGAAAGAAGAAGTTCAACTGAAGATTGGATTTCATCCAATTGAGCATTCTGAGAAACTTGGTTAGCCAGGACCTTATCAATTTGGGCCTGTTGCTTCTCTTGAATCTTCTCAATCGCTTCAATTTTCTCAAGAGTATGTGTGATATATCTGTTCTTGTCAAGCTTGATCTGTAGATCTAGATTATCAGCATGTTCCTTTAGTGTATCAACCTTTTCATAAGTAGAAGAATGTAGACCTTGAAGATGTTTGGTAGAAAGAGCAGTGATCTTGAGTTGTGTCTTTAAATCAGCATTTGTGAGCAACTCGTCAGCTTTAACAATATGCTCTGTCAAAACATTAGAACTTGGAATAAAATCAGTGTCATTCCACTTCTTGGTCCACTCCACACCTCTGTGAGTATCCTCCCAAGGAATAGGTGCTTCCTTTTCAACAAATTTCTTCACCAATTCTTCCTTTCCCAGAATGGGAACTAGAGTCTCAACAGAAACATTTTCTTCATAACTTGAGGAAGACTCATTATGTTCTGATAGCACAACAGTGTGTGAAGCAACTGGAGATTCAGGAACAGCTTCAATTAAATTCTGAATATCAGAATTTATCTCCAGAGCTGGTGTGGTTGATGTAGATAGTATCTCAATATTTAAATTTGGAAAATGAGTTGGAAATTGCTGAGCTTCTGTAGATGGAGCTCTCAGATAAAGAACATTTGGTATATTCAAATTATGAATATCTATTTCAGAATTTTCAGCTTGTTCTTTAGCATCATCTATAGCTTTAAAAAGAGAGACATGAGGGTTACAACTGTATCGGTGTCTTTGGCTTGAGCTGGAAGGGCTTCAATGATAATCGGTTCTTGTGAAATCAGAGATTCCTGATCCCCTTCCTCAGCTTCTTCAGTATCTTTTGATGGAGCCTTAGCCAAATACCTCCTAGCCTTCATTTTCTTCAATCTCCTTGCCAATGAAGGAGTTGCTTTAGCAGCTTCAGAACTTACAAATTTCCTTTTCAAAGTATCAGAACTTTGAGCTACAGTTTCTTTCTGAAAAGTAACATTCTCAGCTCCAACTCTCACAGGTTCTGATGCATGAACACGTGCTTCAAATGTTTCCTCAAAACATCACAATTTATTATTGACCATGATTGTAATCAAAATAGTCATCAAAGGATAAAGTTCAATTAGATGAAGTAAAGATTAATGAATTATAATTAGAACATGCACAGTCACATAATATGAGAGAAATAGTTAAAACAGGAGTTAATGGGCACATAAAATAAGCAATAATTATCGTGCACATGCAGTTTTTCTAGGACAAACACGTTAACCACTAACCCATAATGATTATGACTTTTTTTATCTTACCCATATATATTCTGATTTAAATATGATTGTTTCAGTTTTTACCACAAATAAGTCAAGTAAAGAATAATGCCACGTAACCATCAAGGATTCCATCAGGATTTAATATCAGAACTTAAACTTATATCAGATTTTAACAGTCATCAGAATATGGCTTCCGAACTCAAAAAGTGAATATCTTTTTCTGTGAATCTTCATAAAAATACTTACTTATTTTTTTCAAAGTTTAATCATCAGAACTTCCATCAGAACTTGTCCTCAGAAATTATGCAAATGACACTTAACTGTTTGTTAAAAACAACTTAATCACCACAATAATTTTCATCATTCATATGGAGTGAAAGTGTGTGCATTCAGTAAAATATCAGATAAAGATTAAAGTCTGATAAACTTCAGTACATCTTAGAAATAAGGCATAACTCAAAAAAGTGCTTAAATTTGTCATCAATCATGAAGTTTACTATAGAACAAATTTATGCAAGAGTCCACCTCAACTATTTGTGCTCATTTTATGCATCTTTTGAAATTCCTTTTTACACTGGCTTCTCAGTGTAAGTGAGTCATGACTGTTCATCAGAATTTATGCTATTGTCATAGTATTTCTCTAGTAATCAGAGAATGTAAAAAGTCACCAAGAAAATTTATTTGCTTTTCTAATGCATATTACTTAATACCAGCAATGCACTTGGGTCTTCCCTTCAACATATTTACTCTAGATCTCAAAGGAGTACCTGACTTTTATTTTCTCTTTTTTTTCTTTTCTTTTGATAAGTGAGGCTTATCAGCATTTAGTTCATTCTTAAGATTTACTGACATCAGAATCTAACAGATAAGAAGCAAGAATCTAGTTTGTGACATAGTAATAAGATACACAAAGTAAACTTGACTAAGCTCAAAATCAGAATTTGCTTATGTTAATGAGTTTTCACATAAACAACGAATTCAAACATGGGATTTCTAGTATGTTAAAGACTACTAGGTCAGCTTCTAGCACAGTTATCCTCATTGGATTGAATAGTCACAGAACATTCAAAACACTATCAGAGTTTAAAGATCCACATCAGGTAACAATCAGCATTTAATGAATTTCAATTAAAGAACAGATTTCAAGAAGATAAGTCAATCTGTAAATACTGATCATAAAGTCTGATGCATGAGAACAAAAACTAAGCAGATGTAGAGAAAGAACCTGAAACCATTCCAAGTTCATTTACCAGTCTTGTAAAAGTAGCTTCACATAGTGCTTTTGTGAAGATATCTGCTAGTTGTTGATCTGTTGGAACAAAATACAATTCTACTGTACCTTCCATCACATGTTCCCTTATGAAATGGTACCTAATGCTGATGTGCTTTGTCATTGAGTGTTGAACTGGATTACCTATCATAGCAATAGCATTTTGATTACCACAGTAAATAGGGATTTTAGAAAATTCTAACCCATAATCCAGTAACTGATTCTTCATCCAAAGAATCTGTGCACAACAGCTTCCTACAGCAATATATTCTGCTTCTGCAGTTGATGTGGAAGTTGACTTCTGTTTTTTGCTAAACCAAGAAACCAATCTGCCTCCAAGAAATTGGCAGCTTCCACTACTGCTTTTCCTGTCTATTTTGCATCCTGCAAAATCTGCATCTGAGTAACCTATTAGCTTAAAATCTGATTCTCCAGGATACCACAATCCCAGATCAGTTGTACCCTTAAGGTACTTGAAAATTCTTTTCACAGCTATTAAGTGAGGTTTTCTTGGATCAGCCTAAAATCTTGCACAAAGACAGGTAGCATACATGATATCAGGTCTACTTGCAGTTAAATAGAGTAAAGAACCAATCATACCTCTGTAGTTAGTAATATCTACTGGTGAACTAGTATTTTTATCCAACTTGGATTGAAAGATAAAAGTATCTTCTTCACTTTGCTTGACTTGAAGGCCCATAAAATAACTAAGTTCTCCCATCATACTCATTTGATATCTTGACTGCATTAGCTTTGCAAACCTCTCACAGAGTTTGGCATTAGTAGAACCAAATATGATATCATCAACATATATTTGTACCAAAAGTAAGTCCTTTCCATGGTTGAGGTAGAACAGTGTTTTATCAATTGTACCTCTGTGAAATCCACTTTCCAGAAGGAATTGGGCTAAAGTCTCATACCATGCTCTAGGAGCTTGCTTAAGGCCATAAAGTGCTTTGTCAAGCCTGTAGATATGATTTAGAAATTTTGAATCTATAAAGCCAGGTGGTTGTTCAACATAGACCTCTTCTTCCAATTCTTCATTAATAAAAGCACTTTTCACATCCATTTGAAAGACTTTAAACTTTTTATGAGCAGCATAAGCTAAAAAGATCCTTATGGCTTCTAATCTAGCAACTGGTGCAAATGTTTTATCATAATCAATACCCTCATGTTGAGAGTAGCCTTTAGCAACCAGCCTTGCTTTATTTCTTGTAATTATGCCATCACTATCAGTTTTGTTTCTGAACACCCATTTTGTGCCAACAAGTGATCTATTCTTTGGTCTTGGTACTAGGGTCCAGACTTTATTTCTTTCAAATTCATTTAACTCTTCCTGCATTACTTGCACCCAATTAGCATCTTGAAGAGCTTCTTCCACTTTCTTTGATTTAGTCTGAGATAGAAAGGAATGATATAGACATTCATTTGATGTTGCAGTTCTAGTTCTGACACCTACTTAGGGATCTCCAATAATTAAGTCAGGTGTATGTAATTTGGTCCACTTCCTTGCAGATTGAAGTTGACTTCTAGAACTGGATCCTCCCCCATGATCCATGATGTCTCCATTAGCATTTTCTGATGCTCCCCCTATAGTTATGCTCTCTGACACTTCAGAATTTAACTTGGATCCTTCAGGATTTGAAGTATCGGACCTTCCAGAATTATTAGAATTTAACTTATCAGAACTAGATGAATCAGAGTTTGAAGAGCTAGTGTCAGGTTCTGATGCTTCTTTAGAGTCTTGAGATGTGGTAGGATCTTCAGCTTGCTCCCCCTTGACAGGTGCATTTTCCTTTGGAGTTGTTACCACAGATTCAATGACATCAGTACTTACACGATCAGAGTTTAAGTCATCAGAATTTAAGTTTTCATTTTCAAATCTCACCTGATCGTGATCATTGAAATCTTCAAGTCCAGTAATCTTCTTATGATCAAAAGATACATTGATAGATTCCATGACAACTCTTGTTCTTAAATTGTAGACTCTGAAGGCTTTTGTGGAAAGTGGATATCCAACAAAGATTCCTTCATCAACTTTTAGATCAAATTTTGACAGCTGCTCAGGATGAGTCTTAAGAACAAAACACTTACAACCAAATACATGAAAGTATTTCAGATTTGGCTTCTTTTTCTTCACCATCTCATATGGTGTTTTTCCTTGCTTGTTTATGAGCATTGCATTCTGCGTAAAATAAGCAGTCTGCACAGCTTCAGCCAAAAGTAGGTTGGCAGCTTTTCTTCATCGAGCATAGTTCGTGCAACTTCAATGAGAGTCCTGTTCTTTTTTTCTACAACTCCATTTTGCTGTGGAGTTCCAGATGCAGAAAATTCCAGTTTGATTTCATGCTCTTTACAGAACTCTTCCATGATTGAATTCTTGAACTCAGTGCCATTATCACTTCTTATAATTTTAACAGAATCTTTGACCAACTTATCCAGCTGTCTGACATGATCAGTTAGAGTAAATGCAGTTTCATTCTTCTTGTGCAAGAAGTACACCCAAGTGTACCTTGTGAACTCATCCACTATAACCATAGCATATTTCTTCTTTGCAATAGACATAACATTGATTGGACCAAATAGATCAACATTCAGTAGGTGATAAGGCTCAAGAATTGATGACTCGGTTTTGCTCTTGAAAGAAGATTTTCTTTGTTTTGCCTTTTAACATGAATCACAAAGGTCATCAGGAGCAAATACTGACTTTGGAAGTCCTGTCACAAGATCTTTCTTTACAAGCTCATTTATGTTGTTGAAGTTTAAATGAGAGAGTCTTTTGTGGCCTTCAATTGATGCTCTACTCAACAGACAGATTGCAGAACCATCAGTACTTGTTTAAAGTCTGGCTTCATAAATGTTACCAAGCATGTAACTTTTCAGAACCACTTTTCCTGTAGAATTTCTTACAACTTCACCGTGTTCTTCAAAGAAATCCACATGATAACCTCTGTCACAGATTTGACTCACACTCAGCAGATTGTGTTTAACTCCTGAGACTAGAGCTACCATTTCAATGATGACATTCCCAAGATTAATATTGCCATATCCCAGAGTTTTTCCCATGTTGCCATCTCCATAAGAGACTTCTGGGCCAGCTTTCTCCACAAAGTCTGAGAGTAGGGCTTTATTTCCAGTCATATGTCCTGAACATCTACTATCCGGTACTAGGATGTTTAGCTATTGCCCTGCAATCACAAAGACCACTAATGGTTCATTTTAAGGACCCAGACTTGCTTGGATCCTTTGGCCTTTTTAAGTTTGTTAGTATTTGCAGCGGATTTAATATTATAGTTTATGCTAACATGCTGTTTATTAGAACTTATATCAGACTTTGCATCAGACTTTACACTAGAAGGAATTAAAGCAACTTTCTTCAAAGAAGGTTTTATTTGATAATAATCATAGTATAAACTATGATATTCCTTACAAGTATAAATGGAATTCCATAAACTACCACAATGAAAACAAGGATTTTGTAACTTAAACCTAACAGACTGACTCTTAACTCCTGACTTAGGAGGTAAGGAGTTTATATTCTTATTCTTCCTGCAAAAAGAAGCAAGATGGTTAGAGTTTCCACAGTTATAACATTTCTTTCTAGGAGCATTAGGAACAGGCATATAATTATTGATTTTATTCACACCTTCCTTTCCATTCCTATTTTTCCTAGCTGCCTCAACCTTGTTGTCATTCTTTATTTCTTTCAGCTTATGCTTAAGCTACTTCTTTGTCATTAAGCTTATGTTGACTTCAGCTGGTTTATCATGTTCTAATTTGTCAGAAGTTGACTTCTCCTTAACTTATGTCATAGACTCTTTCATCTTTTTAGAATCAGACTTTATAGTTTTAGCTACAAACTTAATAGAATTTACCTTTGGCTTAACAGTTTGTTTAACAACAATTGGCTCAATTTGTTCAGTTCCTTTTTCACTTTTATTATCTCCATAACCTAAGCCCTCTTTCCAGTTTCCACTACTTAATAAATTCTGAGTTGTTCAGCCAGAGTTAGTCCAAGTCCTGATAACCTTTTTTTCTTTTTCTAACTCAGTTTTTAGAGATTTATTCAATTTCATCAATTCATCTCTAACATAAAAAGCATCATCTCTTTCTTTCTGAGTTTGATGGAACATAACTAACTCTTTTTCTAAATAATCATTCTCTTTCTTAAAAGCAAGATTTTCAGAAGTTAATGTTTCACATGTTAAAGTTTGATCTCTGTAGCTAATAAACATGGTTTTAAGATATAATCTCAACTTAGTAATATCATCAGTATGAAAGGCATAAGTTGTTTGAGGTACTTTTAACTCAGCAGTTTCAGGACTGCTATCAGCATTTGCCATCAAGGCATAGTTCTCCTCATCTTCATAATCTGAAGTATCTGTCCAGCGTTTCTTCTTTGTGACAAGTGTTTTGCCTTTGTCACTTTTTCCTTTCTTGCAGTCAGGAGATATGTGGCATTTCTCACCAAAATTGTAGCATTTGATATTTGAGTAATCTCCTCTGTCAGACTTTCCTCCTCTGCCTTCAGATTTTCTGAAACCCTTCTTATCAGTACTTCCACATTTCTTGAAAAACTTCTTTCGACTTCCGAATTTTCTGTAGGCTATCTTTGTGATACCCTTCATCATAAGAGCACACAATTTCATCATCTCTTCATCAGCATCTATTTCAGGTAAACTTTCAGTTTCTGAATCATCATCATCAGAACTTGATGATTCTGAATCAGACTTTATGATGAGAGCTTTTCCTTTGCCTTTCTTTGAGACAACCACTTTGGGGAATTCCTCCTCAGCCTTAAGAGCAATTGTCCTTGACTTTCTCCCATGTCTCTTGCTCCTTTGATCCATCTCAAGTTCATAAGTCTTGAGCAAACCATAAAAATCATCAAGAGTGGTTTCATCGAGAGCATAGTTGTCTCTTATAATAGTAGCCTTCAAATCCCAACTTTCAGGAAGAGCTAAAAGGAATTTTAGATTTGAATCTTCAAGATCATATTCCTTGTCCACCAGTGATAGATCATTCAAGAGTTTGACAAACCTGTCATATAAGTCAGTTAATGACTCATCACTTTTTGAGTCAAAGTGCTCATACTTTTGAGTGAGTATAGTCCTCATGTTCTTCTTGATTGCATCAGTTCCCTAGCATCTTGTCTCCAAAGCATTTATATCTCCTTTGCAGTCTTGCATTGAATTACCCTATTTGACATTACATTATCAATGGCACTATGCAGCAAATGCCTTACCTTTGCATCCTTGGCAATGAATGAGATATCTTCAGCTGTGTACTTACTTTTCTCCTTTGGTATGGTCTTTGCTGGCTGATCTGCAACTACAACAGAGATCTTGGTTGGCTTATGCGGTCCTTCATTAATTCTGTCAAGGTATTCTGGATCAGTAGCTTCCAGAAACATAGCCATCTTCACTTTCCATATGGGGTACTCAGAAGGTCTCAGTATGGGAACCCTAATAGTCTCATATCGACTGTGGATTTGAGTCTTTTGAGTTTCTTCAGTTTTGGCAGGCTTGGTTGGATTTTCTGCTTCTTCAGACATGATTGTTTTGGATCTTTATTGTATGTGTTTTAACAGATAGGCTCTGATACCACTTGTTAGGTCACACAACACTATAGAAGGGGGTTGAATACAGTGTAGAATACAATCAAATTGATTTCAAACACAAGTAATAGCAAACAGATATATTCGATATAATAAACTCTATTACAATGGAACTGTTCTCTCTTAGTGATGAACAAATATCACGAGAGCTGTTAGGTTACAATGTATAATCTTCTCGATAATGATAACACATATAGTGTAAACATATGTATGTGTTTATATAGTACACATTTACAAAATAACTTCTAATTGATATGGAATATAATTCTGTCTCCTAAAATATATCAATCAGATATCTTATATAATTCTTTCATTCCTCTAACTCTTTCCATGCATATCTTCTTTTTGTATTAGTCTCGATCTTCTTTCCTGTAAATCAGCTTCCTTCCTTAATTGTTAGTCCTCCCGTACTTAAGTTCTGATATCCATCTTCTGATATTATCTTCTGATAATCTAAATCCTGATATCCTTAAGTTCTGACTTCCAGTTAGTACTGATTCCAGTAAGTACAGATATTTCCTGTTTGTTAAGATCTGAAAACTAAACATAAAACATATTAGACATGACATCTCAAATATATCTAACACCATATTTCTGCTCTAAGGATTGCAATCTACCAGATTGGAAGTCAAGATGAAGAGATGAAGCAATTCAATACTATAATAGCTCAAGTCCTGAGGAATAAAGAAGAAAAGCTGATATCAAACTTTGTCAAGAATCATTTTAGATTCAGGTTGACTCGGTGAGATTGGTAAAAGCTACAAGGACTGTAAGTTGTAGTTAGCTATCTAGTTAAACTCTTATTGCATTTGTACTTAAATGTTTTTGACATCATCAAATCTATTAACTTGTATATTTTGCATAATTTACAAGTTGGGGGAGATTGTTAGATATATTTGAGATGTCATGTCTAATATGATTTGTGTTTAGTTTTCAGAACTTAACAACATGACATATCAGGACTTACTGAAATCAAAACTTACTGAAATCAGAACTTAATATCATAACTTAAGTCGTCAGAAGATACATATCAGTACTTAAGTGCGGGAAGACTTTTAGTTAAGGAATGAAGCTGATTTACAAGAGAAGATCGAGACTAAAACAATAGAAGATATGCATGGAAAGAGTTAGAGGACTAGAAGACTTGTAGAAGATATCTGATTGATATATTTTAGGAGACAGAATTATATTCCATATCAATTAGAAGTTATCTTGTAACTGTGTACTATATAAACACAGCTTAGGGTTTATACTATATGTGTTATCATTATCGAGAAGATTATACATTGTAACCTAGCAGCTCTTAGTGATATTTGTTCATCAATGAGAGAGAACAACAGTTCATATTGTAACAGAGTTTATTGAATATACTTGATCTTTGTTACATACTTGTGTTAAATCGATTTGATTGTATAAACACTGAATTCAACCCCCTTCTACAGTGTTGTGTGACTTAACACATATCTTTTACTTCACTGATCTTGCTTGAGTGGTCGTTAATAAGATACCATAATCTTTTGGTAACCTCAACCAAAATTCATACCTTAAAATCTTAACATACAGTTGCTCCCTTTTCAACCTTCGTAGGGAAATCCTTGGGCAATCTATATAAATTCTCTAGATTTTAAACAGTTGAGAATGTTATCAATAAATACAATTACACTTATATAAGTGATTCTTATACACTTTGTTCAATAAACCTTCACATTCGACTGGTATATTTGTTAATTCGAGTAATATCATCAGAACTCATAATGTCCATACCTCACTTTAAACACAGTCTTTAGTATGACCTCAGGCTTACCTTTAGCTAAAGGTAGCCTGATCTTAGGTCTTCCTCCAAGAACCAACACGTTCTTTTAATTGAATTATATAGATAATCGATTCTATGCAGGGATTACTCATTTCTTTTCGTCTACTTTTCCAAATTCTGACAATCAGCATGTAACGTTATACATCCATTCTTCTTTTCTATAAACCATATCAGTGCACAATATGGAATACACCTTGTCTCATTATTCTTTCATCTCACAATCCTGAAGTTTCCTTAACTGATTACTTGATTCCTACTAGGTCATATGATACGGGCTTTTGACACCAGCCCGACTCTGTACAGTAACCAATGAGAGATTTTATCTCATACTCTGAGGTAATCCTGGTAAGTCATTCGATAAAACCTTTGGGACTTCACTTGCTATATGGATTCTTTTAAACTTAGGTGCTTCCTTCTTAATATCCGTTATATGCGCTTGTTACGCCTTATGTTCTTTCCTATGCCCTTGGATACTCATCCTAATCTTAGCTTCCGTAGATATTACTATTCTCTTCTTCTGATAATCAATCAGTGCCCTGGTTCCTTGTCAGTATCTGGAGCAGTTGATCTTTTATTCTTATTATAAGTCTTAGCCTTGGGTGTACTGGACGTCAAACCCTTTAATGCACTACCTCCCATGCTATCTCGGGAAGCACTTCTACAGTTCTTGGCGATATGCCCCACCTTGCCACAGTTTTAACAGGTGACTCCTAGATTTTCCACCTTACATTCTGACACGTAGTGTCCTTTCTGTCCACACCTGAAACATTCAGTATTTGCTTTACACACTCTTTCGTGCCGCTTACCACATTGCTTCCACTCCGTTATAGGTGACTTAATCGACTTGGCTTGATTAGAGCTGACTGAGGTGTTGTTAGGCATGTTTGAAGAAATGTTTTGTCCTCTGAATTCTTTATTCTTATCCCTTTTAACCTTTTCCTGAGACTTCTGGCTAAATCCTTCTTGACCTGATGTTTCTTCCACATCATCTATCTTTCGCTTCTTATCTTCTTTTTCTCTAGCGGCTAACTTCTGATCAAATTCAATTACTAAGGCGGCCTGAACCACAGAAGGATACGTCTTGAGTTGCAGTGCCACAACTCCGTTGCGAATCTCAGGCTTCAATCCTTGTTGAAACCTTCTTGCCCTCTGAGTTTCAGAGTGCACATAGTCTGGTACAAACCTAGCCAACTCTGTGAACTTAGCCTCATATTCAGCTACACTTCTATCACCTTGCTTAAATTCTAGGAACTCAATCTCCATTTGATTCCTCACACAGTCAGGAAAATACTTTTCCAAGAATAACTCAGTAAACCTAGCCCATGGAACAGTGCATTCTCCTTCTAAAACTATGGTTGACTCCCACCAGTAATTTGCTTCATCTTTCAAGAAATAACTTGCATAATCAGTCTTAAGATTATCGCTTACTTGGACAAGGTTGAAAACTTTTTCCATCTCTTTTAACCATGCTCTAGCAGCTACTGGATTAGGTTCACCCTTAAATTCAGGAGGGTTAACATTCTGAAAGGATTTAAAATTAGCACTTTGGTTCACTCCATGCTGCTGTTGCTGCAACAGTAGTTGCTGCTGCTGAACCTGTTGGATTAGCTGCAACTGTTGTTGCTGCTGCTGGCATAACAAGTCTAGAATTTCATTAATAGCTGGACCCTCCGCAAAACTACTACTATTTTCTTTAGACTGGGTAGCTTTCTTGGGTGGCATCTTCCTGAAATATATAAATGAGTTTATTCAAAACATAACAAAAATAGTTGACAAAAGATATCACCGTTTAAACGGTGCATCTGTATCAGGAAAATGCTACCCAATCACAGTGCCCATGTCTTTAATATCGGGGTCCATTTACAAAAGAAATCTATATTAGCAGCACTAGCAACAATATCAACAATGACAGTAGCAGAATCAACAACAGTAAAGACAAACTGAAATATAAAGAAACTAATCACCGTAGCATGGCTCCTTAATACAACAGCAATTGACTCACTTCCCATCACTGCTCTATTACCACATCAACACTAATCTGATACTACGAGACTTGGCTGACTATATCAACCACCAATTACATAGATCAATCTGGTAAATCAGGTTGGCTTAAGGAACGCTGGACTCTTCAAGGCAACATAGTCCAAATTTCAACCAACCATTCCTTTAAGGATATTTCTAATCACGCACAAGTGATTCATCAACCACAAATTTACTTTTACCGAGGCTATAACTCCGTCATTAGGTCCTAAACTCTCGCGGTTACCATTATTCTTAAATAATATCCTGATATAGGACTCTCGTTCTTCCTGACAGTCACTCTTATTTGCTCTCAATAACGAGGACCATCTAATCGCATAAATTCATTATCACAAAATATCAAATGAAATTCTAAACTCAAGGGAATCGAATAAGAAGAAATAGTTAAGAAGATGTAGATATGACTAAGAGCAACCATACAAGTACATAAGATGGCCAGTCTTAGTACCGCATAGCTTACAACACATAATTTGGTGGCGTCCCACCAGACCTTTTTGTCATAAAGACAAATGGTCAACTCATATGCATTGTTTGCCCCAATCAACCGAAAGAATCACTGAGGAAGGAAATAATGTTTAAATAGAAAATTCATAAATAGGAAGGGAAAATCTGATTTATGATAAATCAACAAAACCTTAAGTCACTTGCTTCGAGTTTGACTTCCTTAGGGATAAACAAGCAACTTATTAGATGGTAAACAATTATTCTGGAACCAAAATGTGTCTCAAGAAATATGCGTAAGGGTTCAAGATATAAACAACAATATTGATCCACATTCACTCTAAGACTTGGCTGTCATAGCAGCCGCTGACTATTATCATACTATCCAAACTCACCGGGGTCACACACTCGGTCCATCCACACTACTTAACATAGAAATGCGATCTTTGAGAATAACGTTGGTTTCTCTTCAGCTGACACATCACAAGCCCGCTCAAATGCTGAACTCTCACGATCAGACTTGTTTTCTCGAGAGAGATATCTAAACTTCTATCGTCATTGGCAACGATACATTTATACGAAGGAGACATATTAAAAGCTAGGGCAGTTCCAGCCAATCTTTAACAGGCATCAGAGTTTCACATTAAAAACCCTTGACTGAACTCTTAGACTCGCTCCTCTGATTGAGTTATTGACTCACACCTTTATATAACCTCTTCTACACTGTTTTGATTTTATTCCTAACCTAAATCAGGGACTCAAACATGTAGTTCTGATACCAACTGTGACGGCCTCAACCCCGGGGTCAGGAGTTGATGTCATCAACAACAACAATAACAAACATAATATAATAAATTATATGATAAAATATAATACGACCCCTTTACCAAGATCTTTTCCAGGTTTAAGTATGATTTAGATTACAACTATTACAACACCCACTTACACAAACCATCCTGACACAACTAACTTAACACAACAACTCAATAGACCATCTTTGGTCAACACAACTACCTCAGAGGAGCCTGACACGGAAGGAACTGGAACTCTTCCCTGACTACCGCGGAAGAACCTCCTAGCATCTGCAATACATTTATAAAACATTCTACAAGGGTAAGCAATTAATTGCTCAGCAATACCACTATATGAATAACGACTAAGCAATTTATGATAAAACAGCGATATGAACAGAGAGTATAGCTCATTTGCAAAACATGGTAAACATTCATAAAACTGGATATTCAAAACTAGCATGCTCTGAAAAACAACAATATCAGTCATGTGCTGTGTATAAATTCCAGAGTTAAATCTTAGCATGCTATTTTATTTTCAGATCATCTGTCTCAAACAAGTTGATTTGTTAAACAATTTCAAAACCGAATCAATCGAATCTATTGGACGTTCAATGGGTGAAGATAGCTGATCAGTCTACCCTCACCGGACAGTGACTAACGGCCATCCAGAATAAAGAATGTGTTCCGAAACTTGGGAAAAGACTAGCTAGGTCTTTCCCCCACGCTAGACTAATCAATTAAACAAAACGCCCACCCGAATTAGCCACTTACGCCTACTCAATTCCAATATATCAACTGAATTCCCTTTTTACCTCTTTTCAAATTCCACGACATAGGTGGATCAAAACATTCCACGACATAGGTGGATCAAAACACTTCTCTTATCCAGTTTCCAAAATCACTATCACCTATCTCTTTTTAAAACCATTCTGTCACAACACACTATTCAAAACTTCTTTTCATTTTAATCATGTTTAGAGATAGGTGCTTTCAGAAGTTACTCTTCCCCAAAACATATTTTAAATAACATTTCCACATACATGGGATACGTAACTTAAAACGTTTGTGTTCCATTACGAGATTAAAACAACATCTATTCATATATACTGAACCATAAGATACTTGCCTTGCAAAGCTTTTCAACTAATACCGATTGACCTTAGACTGACTTGGACGCTCGGCTTTATCGCCTTGCTAGTAGACTATCCTAGATCCGAATTCAACACTCAGGTCCTTTGCCTGAAACCTCGCTGAGCTGGTCGACTGATCACTAGGCTATCTTTGGTCCGACGTCAACTTTCGATTTTCCGACTAGAACCTACAGGGTCGAAGTACGCTATGTTAGACGTCTAGGTATGCTTGACATATCCTCAATAAAAATTTTACCCAACGATATCATAACCCGACTCATAATTATACATATTATAATAACACACGCAACAATTAGGGTTCTCGTTCTCGAAAATCGGTTCGGTGTTCATTTCCGGAAAATTCGTATACTCGTTATTTTACGAAATTAGGGTTACTGGTTTCGGAAAAATACTTCACTATAATATATAATCAAATTTTGAATAAAATATGTATATTTATATATATATACACTTGACGTCCCGATAATTACCGGATACGCTCCCGTATTTCCGTGGTTTGATTTCCCGGAAATCGGGTAGCATTTCCTTTATTTATCGGACTATCCCGTCGAAATATCATCGATGTCAATACACAACAACAACCACCAAAATCTACAATTACAATCCAACCGACATCACAACCAAACAACCAATTCAATTATGTATCTCGATCCTCGATACAACCTTTACATTTTAATTAAATATCTTCGTTCTGGGAATAACTTTACGAACTAATTTTTTTGTTTTATAAAGGTAGGACTCAGATCAAAATCATCACCGTCCACCGTCGGCTAGGCGAGGCTCATCGCCGACGGCGGTAAAATTTATCGGCGCCCGATAATGTTCGGGTTTCCAAATAAACCCTATCGATAAAATTTATAATAATCTTGTAACAATTAATTCAAATAATTACAAGGATTCTTTCGAGTTTTTGCTAAAGTTATTCGAATAAATAAAATAAATATTCACTCCAATTTTAAAAAAATTCTCGAATAAACCAGCAAGAATTACTCGAATAATTTCATCAAAACATCTGAATAATTCAGAAATAAAAATAAAAATAAAAATAAATAATCAACTTCAACCAGGAACACGCACGCGCGTGTACTACCAGTGAACAGACCATCGGAAAGCAACACGGCAACAATAGGTCGCCGAAAAACAACATAAAAGAGAGCAACAGCAGCACTACTTCCTCGACTAACACACATACACACAACTAAGTATATATATATCAACAAGAGGAGCAGAACCACAGTTACCGGAACTGTAATCGGAATAAGGCGGCGGCGAGAAAGAAGAACAGGCATAGCAGCGGTGACCAATTCGCCGGAGAAACAGAAAATAGAAGGGAACGAAAAGGAAAACAGAAGGAGAAGAGGAGATAAGAGACTAATAGAGAGAAACGTGAGAGATTGAGCTCGAGAAGGTCACAGAACCATCGAGAAGAAATGAAGTCGAGCATAGGGGTGGGGTTTTTTTGTTGTTTATATTTTTTTTCCTCCCCAGTCAATGCTTAACACCTGTCTGAAGAGTAACAAAATTTGGACACGTATCAAAATAAATTGATATAAACTTCTCGTAACCCGGTTTTTTAACCGCAATTGGATTTTAATGGGTATATTTGCAATTGAAAATAACCCGGAAAAATTTCCAGACTAATTTTAAAATTTCCAGAATAAATAAAAACTAATAAAATAAAATTTTCATAATTTTTAAACCATTTTTGAAACATAACTCGTACCCGCATTTCATAATTAACGAACCGAGTTGCACTTAAAACAAATTCAGAAAATTACGAAAATAGTCTTAAAATGTTACAAATATCCCGAAGTTTATAAAAACATAAATTTCGTAATTTTAAAATAATTTCTGAAACATAATTTATACCCGCTTTTATCAATTAAACGAATCAACGCGCGGGTGAACTTAATCCCAAAAATTCCCAATTTTTTTTAAAATTCTCGGAATAATCCAAACTTAAATAAATATGAGTTTCATAATTTTTGAAGAGTTCTGGAATTAAGTATGAATTTTACGAATGAATGCAATCAGAAAATCATACAGGGCTAAATAATTGATGAAATATTAATTTTTATATTTTATAAAATCCCAAAAATAATTATTGTAATTATAAAATCATAAAAATAATTTTAGAGACATTCCAAATATTTATGCAATTAAATTTGCATTAAATCCACTTTTAAAAGTGAAAACAATTTAGTATTACTCAACAATTAATTACGCGAACAACCATGTACGCCGAAAAATCATACATAGATATTAATAGAACAACACATAACTGACATAAGCAATACACATATTTGTATTTAACTAATTATTTAATAATTATACTTTTAAATAATATAAAAGTATACGAGTCGTTACAATTAGTCTATTAACCGACCAAATACAGCTAACTACATTCAGATTAATGTTAGTTTAATAAGTTTATACATGAATCAATTGTAAAATTCTATGTGTCAGTGACCATAAATATATGTTAGCTTGAACCTCGTTATATCAACCAAATCCAGCTAATTATACTTACTATTTTGTTTAATTTTATTTTAGCCTGGGGTGACTATTATTTTATTTTATACCGAATGGATAATATGTATTATTTTGTTTTAGTTTGATGACATTATATCGACCCACGAATCATTATATCGACCTCACTAATTTCCTTTCAAATTTTTATTTTGTTATAGTTCTGTCAATAATATAATGTTTTTAGCTGGATCAATAATATTTATTATTTTATTTTAGCCCGATTCTTCAAATCCAACTAAATATATGTAGTTCATTTTTATTTTTTATTTTAAATTGGATCAATAATATAATTTTGTTTATCCCGGCCTGGGTGAATATTATATATTATTTTGTTTAAACAAAAACCATTAGACATGTTATAATCTTATCGTGAATATTTATCTATTTATGAAAGTGTTTTATATTAAATATTATTATAATTACGGTGACCAGACAGACTATCAACCAAACTTTCATTGTTTCATTTTTTATATAATAGTATAGATTTAGCCCAGCAGGATGAATATGATAGTTTTGTATGTTTAAACCAAGACTATTAGACATATTATAATTCTATTTTTATTCGAATAAATTTATTATGAATATTAATCTATTTATGTATATTTTATTTTAAATATTACTATAAATAGGGTGTCCAAACGGACTATCAATCAAACTTTCATTGGTTCATTTTTAATATAATAGTATAAAAAATATTAATTTTATTTAAACTCAAATCCAGCCAAATTCATGACATATGTTAATTTTATTTTAGACCGTAGATCCGTTATACCAACAACGGATACAATATCAATTTTATTAAAGTCTTATGAAGGTTTACTTTTGGCTATTTTCTAGTTATGATTAGGAGATCGGGAGATTTGATTTGATATTATGTTGTTGTCCACACGTAGATATACATATATAATTAATAAAGTAGTTAAATATTTTATTATGATTAAGTAAAAATAAGATATAAGGGTAATTAGGTAAATTTAGCATGTATCAAAAGATATGTAGCGTACTAAAATTTTTAATATTTTATCTTTTATATATAACTAGTTTAAAACCCGTGCGATGCACGGACTATACATATTTTTTTAATATTGCATAATTTAAAAAAAAGGTATTTTAATTCAATCCTTAATTGTGTTCATTTAAAACTTTAAATGATATGATTTCATGATAATTATATAAGTAAACGTATATATTCATAATTTTTTAGAACATTTAAACTTATTTAAAGTATTAACATTGGTAAGTGGGGAAATATTATTATAATGAAATTATTATTTTATTGCATGTAAAAATATAATGTTTGCAGTATGTTGGTACCTTAAAAAACTATTATTTTAGCATGGTGATTACTTAATCGATTAACTATAACTTTATAAAAGATATTTGAAAAAGACAATATTACTGATTGAACGATATGATTTTATTGATAATTATAAGTGTATTTAAAAAATATATGTTTTAAATAAAATTTGATTTTTTATTTCACATGAATAGGATACGAATTATACTTGATCTAATATTAATTTGATTCTCTCGGATCAGTGATTTATATTATTTGATTTTAGCCCGATGCCCAATATACCGACCAAATCAAACTAATTATTTTATTTTAATTTTAAATTTTTTTAAATTAAACTGAATAATTAGTATATATGTTTTTTTGTTGGTCGAATTGTATTTTAATTTTAGTTTTGTGTTAGACTGAAACAATTGTATAATGTATTTTTTTATCTTTTACAAATAAAATATATTATTTTGTTTATCCAAGTTCTTGGTATAATTTTTTTAGGAGCATTGATAGTATTATTATTTTATCTTAACCCGAGTCACATTATATATCAACCTGTTAGGTCACACACTGTAGAGGGGGTGAATACAGTGTATAGTACAATCAAATCGAACTTTAATAACTCAAGTAACAGAAAACAAACTTTATTGAAACAATAAACTCTGTTACAATATGGAACTGTTACCTCTCAGTGATGAACAAATATCACGAGAGCTGCTAGGGTTACAATGAATAAACTTCTCGAATATGATAACACTTATAGTGTAAACCCTATGTCTGTGTTTATATACTACACAGTTACAAGATAATCGCTAATTGATATGGAATATAATTCTGCTTCCTAAAATATATCAATCAGATATCTTTTCTTCCAAGTATTCTATTCTTCATAGAATTCCTTCTTCATGCATATCTCTTCTTATGTTTGTCTCGATCTTCTATCCTTTAAATAGTTGATTTCCTTATCTGAACGTCCTTCAGTACTTAAGTTCTGATATCCATCTTCTGATGATTATCATCTGATAATATAAGTACCGATATCCTTAAGTCCTGAGTTCCAGTAAGTACTGATGTTAGGAATATATGTGCATTAGTTTGATGATATGTTTAACAAAACACTTAAGTAGAAATTTAGTGTCTGTAGCCTCAACGGATAAGACCACTTTGGCTATCCGTTGATGGTGTAGCTTTACTTAGAAATAAGTCTAGTATTGTAGCATATTTCAGTCTCTGTATTTAAAATGTAATTCTTAGAAGTTGAGAGAAACTATGAGTCATGTTGACTACTAGATGATATGCAGATAGGAAGGCCAATTGTAAATATTTCATGCCTTGTAATTTTGTATAAATGAAGTGGTATCAACGGATGACTTAAAGACCTTCAATGGATGAGAAGCTAAGCTTCAACGGATGTCTCTAAAAGCTTCAACGGATAACATCCTTCAACGGATGAGAGCATCAACGGATGAAAGCTTCAACGGATAACATCCTTCAACGGATGAAGTCATCAACGGATGAAAGCTTCAACGGATGTTCTGCTAATTAGCCGTTGATAAGTGGTAGTTGTACCTACAAACAGAGGCACATGGGTTGTCAGAGAAAACTGAGATGTGGTAGCCGAATTTCAGGATCAACAGAAAAAGCAGCCGTTCTTCTTTAGTACAAAGATGCAATAGTCAACAAAGTACTTGATTGAACAGGAAAAGAAGCAAGTGAAGAACTTATTTTACTATTGTAATTTTATATTGTTTTTCACTTGTACACTTGGTAATATATAAACCAAGAAGAAGCTAGTAATTAGAGAGAGATTTTCCAGAGCTGTTAAGAAATATCTTGAGAGAAAATTCATCTAGTTTGTACTAGGATGCAGCTGTGATCAACATTGTTGAACACAGATTTTCTAATATACCATCTCTGGTGGAACAACAAATCCACCAGAAAAGTTTTTAAAGTTTGTTGTGTTCCTTACATTTTGTGTTTGAATATATATCTGTCTGCATCAGCTCAAAGCAATTCATACACTTGTTCATCTAAAACACACTGCTTTAATAAACTTCTCAAAACCTGAAAAAGTTTTGAGATTTACATTCAACCCCCCCCCCCTTCTGTAAATCTCATTGTTAGTCCTCTAGGAATAACAATTGGTATCAGAGCAAGCTCTTGACACACAAAGAGTTTAAAGATCTTGGAATCTAACAAAGATGAGTAAGAAGGATATTGGAGTAAAGATCCCAGTTCTTGACAAAGACAGTTATCACCACTGGAAGGTGAAAATGCACCTTCATCTACTCTCCCAAGAAGAAGGTTATGTAAACTGCATTGAGAATGGTCCTCACATTCCCCACAAAGTAGCCACAGTTGCTACGGCCACAATTGTTGTTGGTCAATCCATTCCAAAACCTAGAGCAGAGTGGACAATGGAAGACACAGAAGAAGTCCACAAGGATAAGAAGGCTATGAACATTTTGTTTAATGGTCTTGACAAGGATATGTTTGATAATGTGATAAATTGTTCAACTGCCAAAGAGGTTTGGGACACAGTTCAGCTGCTGTGTGAAGGTACAGAACAAGTAAAAGAGAACAAAATGCAGCTTCTCATTCAACAGTATGAGTACTTTCATTTTGAAGAGAATGAATCTTTAAATGACACATTCAATAGATTCCAAAAGCTGTTGAATGGACTGAAGCTGTATGGTAGAGTGTACCAGGTGAAGGATTCAAATCTTAAATTTTTGAGATCCTTACCAAAGGAATGGAAACCCATGACTGTTTCCTTAAGAAACTCTCAGGATTATAAGGACTTTACTCTTGAAAGATTATATGGAATCTTGAAGACTTATGAACTAGAGTTGGAACAGGATGAGGTATTGGAGAGGGGGAGAAAGAAAGGAGGTTCAGTTGCATTGGTAGCTGAAAATGAGAAAGCATGCAGAAAAGAAACTGTGAGATCTACATCAAGCTCCAAAGATGGTGTAAGAAATCCAGAATCAGACAAGGGTAAAGAGCAAGTTGCTGAAAATGAAGACAACTCCGGTCAAGATGACTCTGATGGTATTGATGAGCATCTTGCATTTCTGTCCAGGAGATTTGCAAAGATGAAGTTCAGGAAAAACACTAGAGCCACTAAACCCTATAAGAACATGGTGGACAAATCCAAGTTCAAGTGTTTTAATTGTGGTATAAGTGGACACTTTGCAAGTGAGTGCAGAAAGCCAACCTCTGAAAAGAAGAAATTTGAACAAGTAGATTACAAAAAGAAATATTTTGATCTGCTCAAACAGAAGGAAAGGGCTTTCATTACTCAAGAAAAGGACTGGGCAGCTGATGGAGATGAAGAGGATGAAGATGTGGATTATGTCAACCTTGCTCTCATGGCTGATTCTGAAGAAAACGAAGTTAGTTCATCAAGCAATCAGGAAAATAGAAGAAATCTATGGTACTTGGACAGTGGCTGTTCAAGATACATGACTGGAGATTTCTCCCTGCTCACAGAGTTTAAAGAGAGAGCTGGCCCCAGCATAACCTTTGGAGATGACAGCAAAGGGTTTACTATGGGATATGGCTTGATTTCAACAAGGAATGTCATCATTGAAGAAGTTGCATTAGTTGATGGTCTCAAGCACAACTTACTGAGCATCAGTCAACTATGTGATAGAGGGAATACAGTTTCCTTCAATTCTGAAGCCTGTGTTGTCACTAGTAAGAAAGACAACAAAGTGGTTCTAACTGGAGTTAGAAAAGGAAATGTGTACTTAGCTGACTTCAACTCTACAGATGCAGAATCTATTACTTGTCTCTTCAGCAAAGCAAGTTCAGTTGACAGTTGGCTATGGCACAAGAAGCTATCCCATTTGAATTTCAAGACAATGAATGATCTAGTCAAAAAGGACTTAGTAAGAGGAATTCCTCTTGTTGAATTCTCAAGGGATGGTCTGTGTGATGCTTGTCAGAAAGGCAAACAAAGGAAAGCATCATTTCAGAAGAAGCTTGAAACAACAATTGATGAACCATTACAGCTGCTACATATGGATTTGTTTGGACCAGTCAATATATTGTCAATAGCAAGAAAAAGATATTGCTTAGTGATTGTAGATGATTTCTCAAAGTTCTCATGGGTCTATTTTCTTGGATCAAAGGCTGAAGCAAGTGAAATCATTATCAATCACATCAGGCAAGTCAATAATCATCCTGACTTGAAGGTAAGAAACATCAGGAGTGACAATGGAACTGAGTTCAAGAATTTGACATTAAGGCTGTTCTGTGAAGAAAATGGAATCATGCATGAGTTCTCAGCTCCAAGAACACCTCAGCAAAATGGGGTAGTTGAAAGAAAGAACAGATCTTTAATTGAGGCTGCCAGAACATTGCTTGAAGAATCAAAGTTACCAACATATTTTTGGGCTGAAGCTGTTAATTGTGCCTGTTTCACTCAAAATATTTCTTTGATCAATCAAGCTAAAGGCATGACTCCTTATCAGTTGTTCAAGAAAAGAAAACCAACTCTAAACTTTCTTCATGTCTTTGGATGTAAATGTTTTATACTGAGGAATCAATCTGACCACAAAGGGAAGTTTGATGCAAAGGCTGATGAAGGAATATTTGTTGGTTATTCAGCTGGAAAATCTTATAGGGTCTACAATCTAAGAACCAACATTGTTATGGAATCTGTGCATGTTGTGTTTGATGATAAAAAGATTGATGGACTAACAGATGAGGAACATTATGAGAGACTCAAATTTGACAATATTGAAATATATTGTGATGATAGTGAAGAAGAGATTGATGGAGACGACACTTCAAAAGGAATACAAAATTTGCCCCTGGATAATGCACAAAATTCAGCATCCGTTGAAAGACATTGTGCATCATCCGTTGAAGTACTTAATGAAGCATCCGTTGATCATAGCTCATCAACTGATAATCAATTTACATCATTAATTGATGGAACTCCAAGTTCCCTGCAAAGGACCAACAACTCAGGGGGAGTTTCAACAAATCAAAACGCTGTCTCACATCATGACAATACTGAGATCACCTCATCTAGAGCTCATCTTCCACCTCAAAGGAAATGGACCAAGAATCATCCCTTTGAACTGATCATTGGTGATGCATCATCTAAAGTGCAAACAAGAAGAGCTACTCAAGATGAATGTCTGTATAGTAGTTTTCTATCTCAGGAGGAACCTAAGAAAGTGGAAGAAGCCTTATTGGATCCAGATTGGATATTAGCTATGCAGGAAGAGCTAAACCAATTTGAGAAAAACCAAGTTTGGAAGCTGGTACCCAAACCAAAGAACAAAAGTCCTATTGATACAAAATGGGTATTCAGAAATAAGATGGATGAAAATGGCATTATCATAAGGAATAAAGCCAGATTGGTTGCTAAAGGCTATTCTCAGCAAGAGGGAATAGATTTTGATGAGACATATGCTCCTGTTGCAAGACTTGAAGCTATCAGAATCTTTCTAGCCTATGCAGCCCATGCCAATTTCAAAGTCTATCAAATGGATGTCAAGAGTGCATTTCTAAATGGAAAATTAGAGGAAGAAGTCTATGTAAGTCAACCTCCAGGATTTGAAGATCCAAATTTTCCAGACTATGTGTATTATCTGTTGAAAGCACTCTATGGACTGAAGCAAGCACCTAGAGCCTGGTATGAAACATTATCAAAATTTCTTTTGGAGAATCACTTCACTAGAGGTACTGTTGATAAAACTCTCTTCTTTAGAAATGTTAATGGCTCTAGTATACTTGTTCAAATTTATGTAGATGACATAATATTTGGTTCTAAAGATAATAAACTTTGTAAAAAGTTTGCTAAGCTAATGCAAAGTAATTATGAAATGAGCCTAATGGGAGAACTAACCTATTTTCTTGGTTTACAAATTAAACAAGTTAGTAATGGAATTTTCATTAGTCAAACTAAATATATTCATGATCTTTTAAAAAAGTTTGACTTAATGGAATGTTCATCTGCAAAAACTCCCATGGCCACTGCCACTAAACTTGAATTAAATAAGACTGAAAGGTCTGTGGACATTACAAGTTATAGAGGCATGGTTGGTTCACTTTTATATTTAACTGCTAGCAGACCAGATATAATGTTTGCTACATGTCTGTGTGCTAGATTTCAAGCTGATCCTAGGGAGTCTCACTTAATTGCTATCAAGAGAATTTTCAGATATCTCAAGGGTACACCAAATTTAGGAATTTGGTATCCTAGAGAATCTGGCTTTGATCTAATTGGTTATTCAGATGCAGACTATGCAGGTTGCAAAATAGACAGGAAAAGTACAACAGGCTCCTGCCAATTCCTGGGAAACAAGCTTGTATCATGGTTTAGCAAAAAGCAAAATTCAGTCTCTACTTTTACAGCTGAGGCTGAATACATTGCTGCTGGAAGTTGCTGTTCTCAAATGTTATGGATGAGGAATCAACTCCTTGATTATGGACTTCATGTTGATAGAATACCTATCTTTTGTGACAACACAAGTGCCATAGCCATAACAGAGAATCCTGTGCAGCACTCAAGGACCAAGCACATTGATATTAAGTACCACTTCATCAGGGAGCATGTCATGAATGGTACAGTGGAACTACATTTTGTTCCAAGTGAACAACAAATTGCTGACATATTTACCAAGCCACTTGATGAATCAACATTCACAAGATTGGTAAGTGAGCTAGGTATGCTTAATTACTCTTAAAATTCATGTCTTCTTTGCAATTTGAAGTGAAGCCTGAAGTATATTAGTTGCTAGAACAAATTTGACTTTTAACAAAGTTTATTCCATCAACGGATGTTCCCTATCCGTTGAAAGTCAAAATTGCTCTATCAACGGATATTCATTATCCGTTGAAAGACAAGTATATTTCTGGAACTTTTATCCGTCAACGGATAAAACTGAAGTACCTTTCAACGGATGACAATTTACATTATCCGTTGAAATGTCACATCAGACGTTTGAGGTGTCTCACAGCCGTTGATTCTATTTTCTTAACCGTTGATACCATACATACATCTGTATGTATTGGTTTTAAAGGTAGTTATTAGAATACTTACAGTTTATTCTTAAACGGCTGAAATTCACTAACACCTATTTACTGATTAATCCTTTATTTATTTCTTTTTCTTTGAAAGAATATAAGCCCTTCTGATTGTTCATTATTACTTTACGCTTTCTTAAAATTTCAAGCATTTACCATTTTCTCTCTGCAAAACCTTCAAGTTATTCTCTGCAATTTCTACTCACAACAATGGCACCAGTCGTGAAGATTATGTCTCAATCTGGGTTCATCTACGAGAAGAACAATTTCATAGCTCTGGTAGAAAAGAATGAAGCCCACTCAGATTATCACAAAATGATGGACTTCATCAAAAACTGTAAACTTAGCTATGTAATGCTGGAAGCCCCAACGATTTTCTGTGAAGTAGTTGAGGAGATTTGGACAACTGCTGAGTTCAACTCCATGGATATGACTATCTCCTTCACTCTCAAAGGTAAAAATCACTGTATTAACTGTGATGACTTACAAGCATGTTTTAAATTACCTGAGAACAATGCCATGACACCACACACTGATAGTGATGTATCCAGCATGTTAGATTCCATAGGTTACTCTCTTAACTCTGCTAATTTAGGGGGTATTAGACGAAAAGGCCTTAGGAAAGAATGGAGTTTTCTTGGGGATGCCTTCATAAAGGTTTTCTCTGGGAAAATTAGTAATTTTGATGCCATAACTTCATCTCTTGTTAATATGTTCTATATGCTTGTTTCTGATAGGTACTTTAACTTTAGCAACTATGTGATGCTAGAATTAGGTACTAGATTAGGTAACAAAGCTAATAGACCTAATAACATCTATTATGCTAGATTCTTTATGTTATTGGCTAACCATGTTGCTGAAAATTTAGTCATTATCAATGAGAATAATAAACTCAAGTGCTGGGCACAAGAGAAAAGAGTTCTTGCAGACTTATTGAGAATGGATCTCAACAGCAGTGTGCAATTGGTATATTTACCAATCATGAATGCACCCCAGGTAGGTGAGGTAATTGCTTCTACAACTCCTACCTCTTCCAACCCCTCTATTTCTTTATCTTCTAGTGTGGCCATGAAATCTGTGTCAATGCCCCAACAGATTTCTACCAAGGTCACCAAATCTAAACTTTCAAAATCCAAGACAAAGAAAACCACCTCTGTTGTTTCTCAAAAGACAACAGTTGTAACAACAACCATTAACCCTGAGGGAAGTGAACAGGGTGTGAGTGGTGAGGGGAGGGGTGAACATCAAAGAAACCCCCAGGATAAGGAAGGAGAGTTGAGTGCTTCCCAAGCTAGCCAAGCCCCAGTTTCTCAAAAAGCTGTGGTGGTTGAAAAGGTTTCTAGCACATCCCTAGTAGCATCCTCCCAAAAGGATGTTACTATTGAAAAGAGTTCCCAACCAGGAACACAGAACAAAAGAGGGAGGGACACTAAAGCCAAACACTCACCTACAAAAGCTTTTATTAGAAGAAAGAAGGCTAGAACCCAATCTTCTATACAGGGTGCACACACTGCACAGATACATCCATCTGTCTCTGTGCCTTCTCAAACTCAGTTTGATGTGACTCCAATAAATGTGGAGTCACAGCCCCATTCTCTCACAATAACTACACATCAATCACCAAATACTTCCTCACCATCTCTGGATGTGGATATGTTATTCCCATCAATTCCTGATTCTCCCTCTTTACAACTCAGGGAGGAGCCCCACTCAAATACAGGTGATCATCATCTTTTAGATGATTTGTTGGATCACCCGCAAATTCTTTCAGATATAATTGAAGGATCTGTATCAACACATATCAAATCAATCTATACAGATTCAACAGTTATATCACTTTCAATTTCATCTTCTTTTCCTTCTTCAACGGATATCACTCATCCGTTGACAAGTGGTTGCTCTTCAACGGATAAGCTTAACAGCAGTTATCCGTTGATAACAACAGTTTCACCTTCAACGGATATTCCACATCCGTTGATAGTCTCTACACAAATAACTGAAATGATTCCAAGTGTAGAAGACATGAATACTGTGCAATCACTTTTAGGATTGAGGGCAGGGACTGAAAATTTGAGTGAGAGGCTGGGTTGCTCCCAGGCAAAAGGAGAGATTGAGAGCACAAAAATGCATGCTATTTCTTCCAGCATGGCAAAAGTCAGTGAGTGGAGTACCACCTTAGAAGGTGAAGGTGAGGGAGTGAGATGTGTGAGCCAGGGGGAGCCCCTGATGCAAGAACATAGAGAAAAAGAGAGAAAAGCAGGTACAGTTGATACAAGGGTGGAACCAGCCATTGCTCATGAGTCAATGATTGTGGATGATGCTGAAAAGGAAAGACAATTTCAGCAACATTACAAAGCTGTAATTGATAACATTTCCTTGGATGCTGACACTTTTACTCATCCTGTGACAGCCTATCAAATGTTGGCTGCTCAGGGCAATGAGGAGGCAGAAAGGACACTACATCTAGTGCACTCAACAGAATCTCTTCAAAGGGATAAAGCTGCTATTAACAGGATGCCTTCTACAGCTGGTGAGCCATCTGAGGAATTTGGAGTAAATTCTGATGATGATGACTCTATTTCTTCTGATGGAAGCATGAACATAGGGGGAGATGAAGACCCTAGTTCCATTCCTAATCTACCTGAATGGGCCTTGACTAAGGAGCATAGAACAGGTGAATTCAATGTCCACTTGGTCAAACAAATCATCACTATTCAAAAGGCCATTCAGAACACTTCAAATGCAAATATCAAGGCTATCCTCCAAGCTCACCTGGACTCACTGCATCTCTTAAAGTTGCAGCAAGTAAAGCAAAATATGAGTCTGGATGATCTCAGGAAAGATATTGCTGACTTGAAATCCTTCACTTCAGAAAAATTGGATTCAGTCATGCCCTATGGTACTTTGCAGGACTTGGTTTCGAGATTGAAAAAGGAATCAGTTACTGAACAAAGGCTGGCCAAGTTGGAAGACAGAGTTCAAGGAATTGAAGATTCTGTGGCCACCCTTCTTCTCAACCAACAATCTCAAACCAATCTCCTAATGCAGCTGGCAAAAGCACAAGGCTTGACCCCTCTCCTTGATGATAACAAAAAGGGGGAGAATAAAAGGGAAGGGGAAGGAGAGCCCTCTACAAAGATTCAGATATCTAAAGTGCTAGTTCCTGCCATCACTACCTCTCCAATCATTCAAATCAAGGGAAAACCTGATGGAATTGATTTGATTCAGCTAGCAGCAGCTGAAATACAAATGAAAGAACAATGGAGGAGAATTGATGAAAGGTTGCAATTGGTGTTTGGTTCTACACAAAATAAATCAACATCTGTGAAATTTAGCACAAAGATTGAACCAATCAACATGGAGCTCAAGCCAGTAGGGAGAAATAAGGTTGGAGAGACTTCTTTCAAGAATTTAAAACCTATGGTTCTAAAGCCTAACACTAGATCCAGTATGGACTCCACAAAGAATCCCCTAGACTTTGCTCAGATAAAGGAAGTAGACTTTCCTCTTCCAAAACCTGATGGAGACAAAGTTCTAAGTGCAAGCATCATAAAGAAGAAGGAGACCAAGGACAAGGGTGAGAGAATGAACATGGCCTTTATCTATAGAGAGGGAAAGAGTATCTGTGTGATGCAAGGACATCCCAAATTTCTAAAGGCTAAAAGGGAAGAAACCAGAAGGTTGAAGAAAGAAGCTGTAAAACTCAAGGCTGACAAAAGAGCACAAGCAAAGCTTGAAAAACAGCTAAAGTCAAGCCAAGTTGAAGAAATGAAAGGAATTGAAGTCAGGGGTGAAGAAAAGATTGCTAACTTAGATGAGGTTCTTGGGAGCATATTTGGTGAAAACATGGAAGAAAGAGAGGAATGGCAGAAGGGAAACAGAAGAAAGGCTAAGGCACACAGAAGGAGTGAAGATAACCCTGAAGATACCAAATCTATATCTAAACCACTACCTTCCATACCTGAACCTTTTGTTGCTGATCCCTCTATAAATATCCATGGTGAACCAATCATTCCAAAAGAGGAACCTATTGATTGGGACAACATCACATTGCCTACCTTTTTAACCACTCTACCACTACTAAATAAACAGAAAAGAAAATCTAAATCTACACCTCCCCTAACCTCTAAGAAATTCACTCAAAAACAAAAACCTAACCCTAAGCCACCCATTTCTAAAGATGATTATGTTCACATCTGTGACATAAAAGAAGCTTCAGACATTAATCTCTATCTGGATGAGCTGGAGGAAGTAAGGGGAATAGCTGCCTACAGACAGCTACCAGAGAGATTGGTGTTCAGATATAAGGGAGCTGGGGAAAGAACATGGCCTCTCTACAGGATTCTAAATGAAGGCTACTCTACCTTGATCAGAGTCTTTTCAGCCATCAAAAAGGATTCTGGCTTTACCAGAACAGCCAAGACTGAAATTCTCAACAAGATTGCCAACATAAGGAAGACTTGGAGGGAACCAAATGCTTTGCCCAGAACCTTACTCATACAAGAAAGGGGAACTAAAATTCACAAATCACCTCATTGGTTGATGGAATTTAGAGATGACAAAGGAGTCAGAAGATTTTTCAGACTTGAAGACCAACTCAAGATTGCCAGCAATGAAACTCTCAAGGAAATGCAATCTAAGTTGGATATCAGTGATGAAGATGAAGCTGAATTCTTCAGACAACTCCAACTCCAAATTGAGGAAAATGACAAAGGGCTAGGAAAGAAAACCAGGGAACAAAGAAGAAAATGATGATTTGCTCAGGCTAGAGGAGCACCCTTGGAAATACTGTAAATCTTCAATTACCTCCTAGTACATACACTTTTGCAGCACTTTTATATTTCTACTTAGTTTCAATTCAAATATTTGTTAAGTGTTTTGTTATCATCAAGTTAACCCTGAATTTATGCCTACAATTCTTATAGACATAAATAGGGGGAGATTGTTAGGAATATATGTGCATTAGTTTGATGATATGTTTAACAAAACACTTAAGTAGAAATTTAGTGTCTGTAGCCTCAACGGATAAGACCACTTTGGCTATCCGTTGATGGTGTAGCTTTACTTAGAAATAAGTCTAGTATTGTAGCATATTTCAGTCTCTGTATTTAAAATGTAATTCTTAGAAGTTGAGAGAAACTATGAGTCATGTTGACTACTAGATGATATGCAGATAGGAAGGCCAATTGTAAATATTTCATGCCTTGTAATTTTGTATAAATGAAGTGGTATCAACGGATGACTTAAAGACCTTCAATGGATGAGAAGCTAAGCTTCAACGGATGTCTCTAAAAGCTTCAACGGATAACATCCTTCAACGGATGAGAGCATCAACGGATGAAAGCTTCAACGGATAACATCCTTCAACGGATGAAGTCATCAACGGATGAAAGCTTCAACGGATGTTCTGCTAATTAGCCGTTGATAAGTGGTAGTTGTACCTACAAACAGAGGCACATGGGTTGTTAGAGAAAACTGAGATGTGGTAGCCGAATTTCAGGATCAACAGAAAAAGCAGCCGTTCTTCTTTAGTACAAAGATGCAATAGTCAACAAAGTACTTGATTGAACAGGAAAAGAAGCAAGTGAAGAACTTATTTTACTATTGTAATTTTATATTGTTTTTCACTTGTACACTTGGTAATATATAAACCAAGAAGAAGCTAGTAATTAGAGAGAGATTTTCCAGAGCTGTTAAGAAATATCTTGAGAGAAAATTCATCTAGTTTGTACTAGGATGCAGCTGTGATCAACATTGTTGAACACAGATTTTCTAATATACCATCTCTGGTGGAACAACAAATCCACCAGAAAAGTTTTTAAAGTTTGTTGTGTTCCTTACATTTTGTGTTTGAATATATATCTGTCTGCATCAGCTCAAAGCAATTCATACACTTGTTCATCTAAAACACACTGCTTTAATAAACTTCTCAAAACCTGAAAAAGTTTTGAGATTTACATTCAACCCCCCCCTTCTGTAAATCTCATTGTTAGTCCTCTAGGAATAACAACTGATTTATCCTGTTTAAGTAAGATCTGAAAACTAAACATAAATCATATTAGCCATGACATTATCAAATATATCTAACAATCTCCCCCAACTTGTAAATTAGCATAATATACAAGTTTAACAGATATTTGATGATGTCAA
This sequence comes from Apium graveolens, assembly GCF_009905375.1. Classification (NCBI taxonomy): domain Eukaryota; kingdom Viridiplantae; phylum Streptophyta; class Magnoliopsida; order Apiales; family Apiaceae; genus Apium; species Apium graveolens. The sequence goes on along the minus strand of NC_133652.1, from coordinate 183,600,162 downwards.
AAACATTAAGTACAAATGCATGAGAATTAGACTAGATAACTACAACTTATAGTCCTTAAAGCTTTACCAGTCTTTAACTTCTGATAACAACTTCAGTCTGTATTCATATAAGAATTTAAGTAGTTGTAGATCTTGACTTTGCTTCATTTTCTGATCTCTCTGATGTCAGGAGTTTTTCTGAGATAGTTCTTCAACAAACATCTCTCAGCATATCTGAGTTCATCAATCATCCTCCTTTTAGCATCTTTAAGTTCAGCAGTATCTTCACCAATTTGAAAGATTGCAGCCCTGAGATCATTAATTCTAGATTTTCTTATATCCTGATCCAGTCTGATCAAATATGCCTTGTCAGACTCAAGATTGAATTCCACAGCCCTGTAACCCAGAAAGGTAGTTATAATCTTAGTAGTGTTGGGCTTCATTTTAACTATATCACCCTTGTGATCTCTGTACTTTGGAAGATATGTGCTGTCAGACTTAACAGAATAAAGCTTTTTCTGTCTCTGAATCTGATTCTTCAAATAGTTTGCAGCACTTTCTGTTATTTTGTCATTCACTTGAAGTAAGAATAATACATGCTCCAGTTCTTCAAAATACTTCAATGGAATGGCATTTTCCCTTATATGATAAACCCTACCATCTGTCATGAAGTACAACAAGATGTGTTCTTTCAAGTAGGTATGGTAAACCATTTGTACAGATTCCAGTTGATTCAATCTCTCAGGAGTTGCTCCAATACCTGGTTCACTTAAGGAAGTTGGATTATTGGTAGTGTTCTGTATTCTTCTTTCATCAGCACTTCCCAATCCAGTTTTATCTCTTGCTTCCTTTCCAGTAACCACTCTTGCTTCAAAACCACTTGCAGCAGTCTTCAAAGTTTGAGTCTGTTTTTCTTTAATGAATCCTGATAGGAGTGTCTTTAATTTATATTCTGATATCAAGTTAACTTGAGCTATGTCAGAGGTTACTTGTTTCTTTGAAATATCAGAACTTACTATCTCTTGACTCTGAACAACTTGAGCCATGTTAGAGGTTGTCTTAAAAACTTTTCTTGAAGTCAGAGCAAGATCTGCATCTTCATCAGTAATTTCTTCATTCACAGGAGGCACATAAACCTTGATAGGTTCACCAACTTTTTCTTTACCCTTGGACCTTGGATCTATCTGCGGTTGTGATTTAGCCATGGTTGCTTCAGCATTTATCCTTTCTTTTATCACAATGCCTTTGAGTTTTGGAAGTTTCTTTTTACCAGAAGCTTCAGATTTAGACTTGACTTTTTCTGATTTAAGTCTGGCTTCTTCTTCCATTAAACTCTCCAAGTCCATTACTGGATTTTCTTGAAGAAATAACTGTCTTGACATTTCTTCATCAAGATCTAAAAGTTCATCAGAACTTATCCTTTTACCAATAGCAGAAGTGATTCTTTTTCCAGTATCAGAACTTGTCCTGTGACTTGTGATTTCAGCTTTTCTTGATGAGAAACCTCTACCTTGACTATGACCCCTACCCATTCCAGGGTTTCCATGATCATCTTTTTCATCATCCTTCCCCTTCAGTGTCTTATCAGTTTTGCATTTGGACTTAATTACTTTCTCCCCCTTTTTGGCATCAGCAGGTAAGAGAAGAGAGACAAGCAATTCCACTGAGGCTTGGATTTCATTAAGTTGAGATTCCTGAGAAGCTTGATTTTTCAGAATATCATCAATCTGAGCTTGTTGTTTCTCTTGAGTCTTCTCAATATAAGTAACTCTGTCAAAGGAGGAGAGCTTCCAGCCTTTCCTCCTCCAATCGCTCCAGATGGCGATGGTAGTCCATATAGAAGAATAGGAGGTGGGTGAGTACCTCCTGGGGAACTGAGTCCCATATCTCATCAGGAATGGCAGTGACGTGCCATTCCTGCTGCCAGGCTTCACAGCTTAACTCCATGTTGAAGGTCTAATAGTTTAAAAACATATTGTAGTTAACAATGATGTTGTGTATACGAGGGAAAAGAGAGTTACTGTTTGAGGAAAGAATTGATGTATAGGCTGATGTGAAGTGTTCGTTTATATAAGCAAGAGAATGCCAGGAGACGCAAAGAAATTTAATGCTGACAGGTAGAATTAATTCTACCTCGTCTCCCTAGACTTGGGAAGACGAAAAACAGTCATTGGAAGTGTAAGCCAGGGTTTAATGCACACAAGTAACAAGTAAAAAAAACTGTGCATTACGTGTACCACTATCCCTAATAATATTGACTGTTAATATTCTACCCAAACATATTCTGATTTAAAATGAGACTGTTTTTAGATTTTATCCACAAATAAGTCAAGTTAAAGGATCAGAGTTTAATATCAGAACTTAATAGTCATCAGAACATAATTTCTTAACTCGAAAAATGAAGGCCTATTTTTGTAATTCATCACACAAATTCTGATATAGATTCTTCAGAACTGAATCATCAGATCGTTCAATCAGAACTTGTCCTCAGAATATATGCAATTTGATACATAAACTGTTCATCTAAAATAACATAGATCACCACAGTAATTTTCATCATTTATATGGAGTATTTAGTGTGTGCATTAAGCTAAATATCAGACAAAGAGTAAAGTCTGATTCACTTCAGTACATCTTAGAAATAAGGCATAACTAAAACTTTACTAAAAACCTGTCATTATTCTGAAACCTACTATTGAATGAGTTCATACTTGAGTCCACCTCACTTGTTTTGTGCTAATTTTGTGCATCTTTTTAAATTCCATTGTACAGTGGCTTCTCAGTGTAAGTGAGTCATGACTGCTTATCAGAATTTATGCCATTATCAGAGTATTTTTCCAGTAATCATAGAGTGTGAAAAGTCACCAAGAAAATGTTTTACGTTTCTGATGCATATTTACTTAATACCATCAATGCACTTGGGTCGTCCCTTCCACATTTTTACTCTAGATCTCAAAGGAGTACCTGATCTTAATCCTTGATTCCTTTTCTTTTTCTTTTGATAAGTGAGGTTTATCAGCACTTAGAACATTCAACAGATTTACTAGCATCAGAACTGAACAGATGAGAAGCATTATTATAGTTTGTGACTTAGTAATAAGATAGACAAAGTAAACTCAACTAAGCTCAATATCAGAATTTGCTTGTGTTAATAGATTTCCACAGAAATAATTACTTCTAACATGGGATCTTTAGTATATTGAAGATTACTAGGTCAACATCTAGCACATGTATCCTCATAGGATGGAATAGTTACACAAACAGACATATCATTATCATAGTTTAGAGAGTCACATCAGAAAACAGTCAGTACTTAAGCAATTTTCATTTAAACACAGAATACACAAGGAGAGTAATTTCTGTAAATACTGATCATAAAGTCTGATGCATCAGAACAAAACTAAGCAGATTTAGAGAAAGAACCTGAAACCATTCCAAGTTCATTTACTAATCTTGTAAAAGTAGCTTCACACAGTGGTTTTGTGAAGATATCTGCTAGTTGTTGATCTGTTGGAATAAACTACAATTCCACTGTACCTTCATCCACATATTCCCTTATGAAGTGGTACCTAATGCTGATGTGCTTTGTCATTGAGTGTTGAACTGGATTACCTGTCATAGCAATAGCACTTTGATTATCACAGAAAATAGGGATTTTGAAATATGTTAACCCATAATCCAGTAACTGATTCTTCATCCAAAGAATCTGTGCACAACAGCTTCCTGCAGCAATGTACTCTGCTTCTGCAGTTGATGTGGAAATTGACTTTTATTTCTTGCTAAACCAAGAAACCAATCTGCCTCCAAGAAATTGGCAGCTTCCACTTGTGTTTTTCCTGTCAATTTTGCAACCTGCAAAATCTGCATCTGAGTAACCTATTAGTTTAAAATCTGATTCTCTGGGATACCACAATCCCAGATCAGCTGTTCCTTTAAGATACTTGAATATTCTTTTCACAGCTGTTAAGTGAGGTTCTCTTGGATCTGCTTGAAATCTTGCACAAAGACAGGTAGCATACATGATATCAGATCTACTAGCAGTTAGATAGAGTAGAGAGCCAATCATACCTCTGTAATCAGTAATATCTACTGATTTACCAGTATCCTTGTCCAGTTTTGTTGTAGTGGCCATGGGAGTGGATGCACTTGAACAATCTTGCATTCCAAATTTCTTCAGCAAGTTTCTGGTGTACTTAGTTTGACAAATAAAAGTGCCTTCTTCATTCTGCTTCACTTGAAGGCCCATAAAATAACTAATTCCCCCATCATACTCATTTGATATCTTGACTGCATCAGTTTGGCAAACTTCTTACAAAGTCTATCATTTGTAGAACTAAAAATGATATCATCAACATAAATCTGGACCAGAAGTAAGTCCTTTCCATGGTTGAGGTAGACAGTGTTTTGTCTATAGTTCCTCTGTTAAATCCACTTTCCAGAAGAAACTGAGCTAAAGTCTCGGACCATGCTGTTGGAGCTTGCTTAAGTCCATAAAGTGCTTTATCAAGCCTGTAGACATAATCTGGATATTTTGAATCTACAAAGCCTGGAGGTTGTTCAACATATACTTCTTCCTCCAATTCTCCATTGAGAAAAGCACTTTTCACATCATTTGAAAGATAGTAAACTTTTTGTGAGCAGCATAAGATAAAAATATCCTTATGGCTTCTAATAAAGCAACTGGTGCAAATGTTTCATCATAATCAATTCCCTCATGTTGAGAATATCCTTTTCTAACCAGCCTTGCCTTATTCCTTGTAATTATGCCATCACTATCAGTTTTGTTTCTGAATACCCATTTTGTACCAACAACAGATCTGTTCTTTGGTCTTGGTACTAGGGTCCAGACTTTGTTTCTTTCAAATTCATTTAACTCTTCCTGCATTGCTTGCACCCAATCAGCATCTTGAAGAGCTTCTTCCACTTTCTTTGGCTCAGTCTGAGAGAGAAATGAATTGTAAAGACATTCATTTGAAGTACCTGTTCTAGTTCTGACACCTGCATCAGGATTTCCAATTATCAAATCAGGTGTATGTGATTTAGTCCACTTCCTTGCAGATGGAAGGTTTTCTCTAGAACTGGATGCTCCCCCATGATCCATGATGTCTTCATTTTCATTTTCTGATCCTCCCCCTGAAGCTATGCTCTCTGAGTTGGATTCTTCAGAATATAGCTTGGCTTATCAGAGCTTGACGAATCAGAACTTGAAGAGCCAGATGTATGTTCTGATGCTTCTTGAGATGTGGTAAGATCTTGAGTATGCTCCCCCTGCATAGGTGTATCTTCCTTTGGCGTAGTCACCACAGTTTCAATAACATCAGAATTTAATCCATCAGAGTTTGCAGTATCAGGACTTAGATTGTCAGGATTATCAGTATCAGAATTTGAGTCTTCATTTTCAAATCTCAGCTGATCATGATCAATAAAATCTTCAAGTCCAGTAATCTTCTTGTCATCAAAAGAGACATTGATAGATTCCCTGACCACTCTTATTCTCAAGTTATAGACTCTGAAGGCTTTTGTGGAAAGTGGATATCAAACAAAAATTCCTTCATCAGCTTTTAAATCAAATTTAGATCGCTGTTCAGGATGAGTCTTAAGAACAAAACACTTGCATCCAAATACATGAAAATACTTTAGATTTGGCTTCTTTTTCTTCACCATCTCATATGGTGTCTTTCCTTGCTTGTTAATGAGTGTTGCATTTTGAGTAAAATAAGCAGTCTGCACAGCTTCAGCCCAGAAATAGGTTGGAAGCTTTGCTTCATCAAGCATTGTGCGTGCGGCTTCAATGAGGGTTCTATTCTTCCTTTCAACAACTCCATTTTGCTGTGGAGTTCCAGGAGCAGAAAATTCCTGCTTGATTCCATGGTTTTTGCAGAACTCTTCCATTATCAAATTCTTGAACTCAGTACCATTATCACTCCTTATTATCTTTACTGAATCTTTGACCAATTTATCCAGTTGCCTGGCATGACCAATCAAGATAGATGTAGTTTCACTTTTTGTGTGCAAGAAATACACCCATGTGTATCTGGTGAACTCATCCACTATGACCAAAGCATATTTCTTCTTTGCAATAGACATGACATTTACTGGACCAAATAGATCAACATGTAGTAGGTGATAAGGCTCAAGAATTGATGATTCAGTCTTGCTCTTGAATGAAGATTTCCTTTGTTTGGCCTTCTGACAAGAATCACAAAGGCCATCAGGAGCAAATACTGACTTTAGCAGTCCTCTCACAAGATCTTTCTTGACCAACTCATTTATATTGTTGAAATTTAAATGAGAGAGTTTCTTGTGCCAATTCCAGCTTTCTTCAATTGATGCTCTACTTATCAGACAGATTGCAGAACCATCAGTACTTGTTGAAAGCTTAGCTTCATAAATGTTACCACGCCTGTATCCTTTCAAAACAACTTTGCCTTTAGATTTACTTGCAACTTCACAGTCTTCTTCAAAGAAATCAACATGATAACCTCTGTCACAGATTTGACTTACACTTAGTAGATTGTGTTTAAGTCCTGAGACCAGAGCTACTTCTTTAATGATGACATTCCCAAGATTGATATTGCCATATCCCAATGTTTTTTCCAATATTGCCATCTCCATAAGAAACACTTGGGCCAGCTTTCTTGTTAGATATATTTGATAATGTCATGGCTAATATGATTTATGTTTAGATTTCAGATCTTACTTAACAGGACAAATCAGTACTTAACCATTAATCAGTACTTATACTGGAAGTCAGGACTTAAGGATATCAGTACTTATATTATCAGGAGATAATCATCAGAAGTTAGATATCAGAACTTAAGTGCTGAAGGACGTTCAGATAAGGACAGTAGCTGATTAAAGGAAAGAAGATCGAGATAAACATAAGAAGAGATATGCATGAAGAAGGAGTTTCGTGAAGAATGGGATACTTGGAAGAAAAGATATCTGATTGATATATTTTAGGAAGCAGAATTATATTCCATATCAATTAGCGATTATCTTGTAACTGTGTAGTATATAAACACAAACATAGGGTTTACACTATAAGTGTTATCATATTCGAGAAGTTTATTCATTGTAACCCTAGCAGCTCTCGTGATATTTGTTCATCACTGAGAGGTAACAGTTCCATATTGTAACAAAGTTTATTGTTTTAATAAAGTTTGTTTTCTGTTACTTGAGTTATTAAAGTTCGATTTGATTATATTATACACTGTATTCACCGCCTCTACAGTGTGTGTGACCTAACAAGTGGTATCAGAGCTAATCTGTTAACACACATACAGTTAAAGATCCAAACGCAATCATGTCTGACACAGAAACTCCAACTAAGCCTACCAAAACTGAAGAACCTCCAAAGACACAAATTCAAAGTCGGTATGAGACTATCAGAGTTCCCATACTGAGACCATCTGAATATCCCATATGGAAGGTAAGGATGACCATGTTCCTGGAAGCAACAGATCCAGAATACCTTGATAGAATCAAGGAAGGGCCTCACAAACTAACCAAGCTCGCTGTTGCAGTTGCAGGTGAAGCAGCAAAGACCGTACCAAAGGAGAAGAGTGATTATACTGCTGAAGATATAGCATCAATTGCTAAGGATGCTAAGGTACGACACTTACTGCATAGTGCCATTGATAATGTAATGTCAAACAGGGTAATCAACTGCAAGACTGCTAAGGAGATATGGGATGCTCTGGAAATAAGGTGTCAGGGAACTGACACAATTAAGAAGAACAGGAAGACAATACTCACTCAAGAGTATGAACATTTTGACTCAAAGACTAATGAGTCATTGAATGATTTATATGATAGATTTGTCAAACTTTTGAATGATTTGTCATTGGTTGATAAAGAGTATGATCTTGAAGATTCAAACCTTAATTTCCTGTTAGCTCTTCCTGAATGCTGGGATTTGAAGGCAACGGCAATAAGAGATAACTACAATCTTGATGAAACAACTCTTGATGAAATCTATGGAATGCTCAAGACTCATGAACTTGAGATGGAACAAAGAAGCAAGAGGAAAGGAGGAAAGTCAAGGACAGTTGCTCTTAAGGCTGAAGAAGAATCCCTCAAAGCAGCTTCCTCAAGGAAAGACAAGGGTAAAGCTCTTTTCATAAAGTCTGATACTGAGTCATCAAGTTCTGAAAGTGATGATGACTCAGATTCTGAAAGCTTGCCTGAGACTGATGCTGATGAGGAGATGATGAAGCTGTGTGCTCTTATGGTGAAAGGAATCACAAAGATTGCATACAGGAAGTTCAGGAAGGGAAAAAAGTTTTCCAGGAAAGGCATAAGTTCTGATAAGAAGAAATTCAGAAGATCTGAAGGCAGAGGAGGAAAGTCTGACAGAGGAGATTATACCAATGTTAAATGCTATAACTGTGGTGAGAAAGGCCACATATCTCCTGATTGCAAGAAGGTAAAGGGTGACAAAGGCAAGGCTCTTGTCACAAAGCAGAAAAGCTGGACAGACACCTCAGACTCTGAAAGTGAGGAGAACTATGCATTGATAGCAAATGCTGATAAAAAAAGCGCTGAGAGCAGTTCTAAAGCTGCTGAAATAAAGGTACCTCAGACTACTTATGCTTTTCATACTGATGATATTAATGAGTTGAGAAGATATCTTAAAACCATGTTTGTTAGTTACAGAGATCAAACTTTAACATGTGAAAGATTAACTTCTGAATATCTTGCTTTTAAGAAAAGAAATGATTTCTTAGAAAAAGAGTTAGTCATGTTCCATCAAACTCAGAAGGATAGAGATGATGCTTTTTATGTTAGGGATGAAGTGCTAAAAATGAATGAATCTCTAAAAACCAAGTTAAAAAAGGAAAGAGAGATTATCAGGACTTGGACTAACTCTGGCAAAATAACTCAAAATTTGCTAAGTAGTGGAAACTGGAAAGAGGGCTTAGGTTATGGAGAGGATAAGAATGATAAAGGAACTGAAGAAATTAAGCCTGTTGTTAAGCAAAAGCCAAAGTTAAAACCTGTTAAGTTTGTAACTGTAAAGTCTAAAAATGAGAAATCAGAAGTTAAAGAGGAATTAACTTCTGAAAAACTAAAACAGGAAAAGACAGCTGAAGTAAATATAGGCTTAATGACAAAGAAGCAGCTTAAGCATAAGCTGAAAGATGTTAAGAATGCAAATAAGGAAAAATCACCTAGGAAAAATAGGAATGGAAAGAAAGGTGTGAATAAAAGCAATGATTATAAACCTGTTCCTGATGCTCCTAGGAAAACATGTCATAACTGTGGAAGTTCTAACCATCTGGCTTCTTTTTACAGGAAGAATAACAATATTAACTCCTTACCTTCAAAATCAGGAGTTAAGAGTCAGTCTGTTAGATACAAACCACAAAATCCTTGTTTTCATTGTGGTAGTTTATGGCATTCCATTTATACTTGTAAGGAATATCATAGTTTGTACTATGATTATTATCAAATAAAACCTTCTTTGAAGAAAGTTTCCATTGTTCCTTCTAGTGTAAATTCTGATTCAAAGTCTGATAGTGTAAGTTCTGATAAGAAAAATGTTAACATAAACTCTGATGCTAAATCCGCTGCGAATGTTAACAAACTTAATAAGACCAAAGGATCCAAGCAAGTCTGGGTCCTTAAAACTAATAATTAGTGGTCTTTGTGATTACAGGGCAACAGGAAAAATATTCTAGTTCTAGACAGTGGATGTTCAGGACATATGACTGGAAATAAGGCCCTGCTATCAGACTTTGTGGAGAAAGCCGGCCCAAGTGTTTCTTATGGAGATGGTAACATTGGAAAAACATTGGGATATAATGTCATAATTAAAGAAGTAGCTCTGGTCTCAGGACTTAAATACAATCTGCTGAGTATAAGTCAAATCTGTGACAGAGGTTATCATGTTGATTTCTTTGAAGAACACTGTGAAATTGTGATTAAATCTAAAGGCAAAGTTGTTCTGAAAGGATACAGGCGTGGTAACATTTATGAAGCTAAGCTTTCAACAAGTACTGATGGTTCTGCAATTTGTCTGATGAGTAGAGCATCAATTGAAGAAAGCTGGAATTGGCACAAGAAACTCTCTCATTTAAATTTCAACAATATAAATGAACTGGTCAAGAAAGATCTTGTGAGAGGACTGCCAAAGTCAGTATTTGCTCCTAATGGCCTTTGTGATTCCTGTCAGAAAGCCAAACAAAGAAAATCTTCTTTTAAGAGCAAGACTGAATCATCAATTCTTGAGCTTTATCATCTACTACATGTTGATCTATTTGGTCCAGTGAATGTCATGTCTATTGCAAAGAAGAAATATGCGTTGGTCTTAGTGGATGAGTTCACCAGATACACATGGGTGTATTTCTTGCACACAAAAAGTGAAACTGCATCTATCATGATTGATCATGTCAAACATCTGGATAAATTGGTTAAAGTTTCTGTGAAAATCTTAAGGAGTGATAATCGCACTGAGTTCAAGAATTTGATAATGGAAGAGTTCTGCAAAAACCATGGAATAAAGCAGGAATTTTATGCTCCTGGAACTCCACAGCAAAATGGAGTTGTTGAAAGAAAGAATAGAACTCTCAATGAAGCTGCACATACAATGCTTGAAGAAGCAAAGCTTCCAACCTATTTCTGGGCTGAAGTAGTGCAGACTGCTTGTTTTACTCAAAATGCAACACTCATTAACAAGCATGGAAAAACACCATATGAGATGGTGAAGAAAAAGAAGCCAAATCTGAAGTACTTTCATGTATTTGGATGCAAGTGTTTTGTTCTCAAGACTCATCCTGAACAACTATCCAAGTTTGATCTAAAAGCTGATGAATGAATCTTTGTTGGATATCCACTTTCCACAAAAGCCTTCAGAGTCTATAATTTGAGAACAAAAGTGGTCATGGAATCTATCAATGTCTCTTTTGATGACAAGAAGATTACTGGTCTTGAAGATTTCATTGACTATGATCAGCTGAGATTTGAAAATGAAGACTCAAATTCTGATACTGAAAATCCTGACAGTCTAAGTCCTGATACTGTAAACTTTGATGGATTAAACTCTGATGTTATTGAAACTGTGGTGACTACGTCAAAGGAAGATGCACCTATGCAGGGGGAGCATACTCAAGATCTTACCACATCTCAAGAAACGTCAGAACAACATCTGGCTCTTCAAGTTCTGATTCGTGAAGTTCTGATAAGCCAAGTTCTGATAGTGCTGAAAATCTAAATTCTGAAGAATCCAACTCAGAGAGCATAGTTTCAGGGGGAGCATCAGAAAATGAAAATGAAGACAGCATGGATCATGGAGGAGCATCCAGTTCTAGAGAAAACCTTCCATTTGCAAGGAAGTGGACAAAATCACATACACCTGATTTAATAATTGGAAATCCTGATGCAGGTGTTAGAACTAGAACAGGTACTTTAAATGAATTTCTTTACAATTCTTTTCTTTCTCAGACTGAGCCAAAGAAAGTGGAAGAAGCTCTTCAAGATGCTGATTGGGTGCAAGCAATGCAGGAAGAGTTAAATGAATTTGAAAGAAACAAAGTCTGGACCCTAGTGACAAGACCAAAGAATAGATTTGTTGTTGGTACAAAGTGGGTATTCAGAAACAAAACTGACAGTGATGGCATAATTACAAGGAATAAGGCAAGGCTGGTTGCAAAAGGATATTCTCAACATGAGGGAATTGATTATGATGAAACATTTGCACCAGTTGCTAGGTTAGAAGCCATAATAATATTTTTGGCTTATGCTGCTCACAAAAAGTTTACAGTCTTTCAAATGGATGTGAAAAGTGCTTTTCTCAATGGAGAATTAGAGGAGGAAGTATATGTTGAACAACCTCCAGGCTTTGTAGATTCCAAACATCCAGATTATGTCTACAGGCTTGATAAAGCACTTTATGGACTTAAGCAAGCTCCTAGAGCATGGTATGAGACTTTAGCTCAGTTTCTTCTGGAAAGTGGATTCAACAGAGGAACAATAGACAAAACACTGTTCTACCTCAACCATGGAAAGGACTTACTTCTGGTCCAGATTTATGTTGATGATATCATTTTTGGGTCTACAAATGACAGACTTTGCAAGAAGTTTGCCAAACTGATGCAGTCAAGATATCAGATGAGTATGATGGGGGAACTTAGCTATTTTCTCGGCCTTCAAGTCAAGCAGAATGAAGAAGGCACTTTTATTTTTCAAACTAAGTACACCAGAAACTTGCTGAAGAAATTTGGAATGCAAGATTGTTCAAGTGCATCCACTCCCATGGCCACTGCAACAAAACTGGATAAGGATACTGGTAAATCAGTAGATATTACTGATTATAGAGGTATGATTGGCTCCCTACTCTATCTAACTGCTAGTAGACCTGATATCATGTATGCTACCTGTCTTTGTGCAAGATTTCAAGCAGATCCAAGAGAACTTCACTTAACAGCTGTGAAAAGAATTTTTAAGTATCTTAAAGGAACAACTGATCTGGGATTGTGGTATCCTAGAGAATCAGATTTTAAACTAATAGGTTACTCAGATGCAGATTTTGCAGGTTGCAAAATTGACAGGAAAGGCACAAGTGGAAGCTGCCAATTCCTTGGAGGCAGATTGGTTTCTTGGTTCAGCAAGAAACAAAAGTCAATTTCCACATCAACTGCAGAAGCAGAGTATATTGCTGCAGGAAGCTGTTGTGCACAGATTCTTTGGATGAAGAATCAGTTACTGGATTATGGGTTAACATATTTCAAAATCCCTATTTACTGTGATAATCAAAGTGCTATTGCTATGACAGGTAATCCAGTTCAACACTCTATGACAAAGCACATCAGCATCAGGTACCACTTCATAAGGGAACATGTGGATGAAGGTATAGTGGAATTGCACTTTGTTCCAACAGATCAACAACTAGCAGATATCTTCACAAAACCATTGTGTGAAGCCACTTTTACAAGATTGGTAAATGAACTTGGAATGGTTTCAGGTTCTTTTTCTAAATCTGCCTAGTTTTGTTCTGATGCATCAGACTTTATGATCAGTATTTACAGAATGTAATCTCTTTGTGTATTCTGTGATTAATTGAAATATGCGTTTAAGTACTGATTGTTGTCTGATATATGTTTCTAAACTCTGATAAGTGATATATCTGTTTAAGTAACTATTCAATCCTATAAGGATAACTGTGCTAGATACTGACCTAGTAGTCTTCAATAAACAAATGATCCCATGTAAGAAGTAATTATTTCTGTGGAATCTTGTGACACAAGCAAATTCTGATAATTGAGCTTAGTTGAGTTTACTTTGTTTATCTTATTACTAAGTCACAAATTAGAATAATGTTACTCATCTGTTAAGTTCTGATACTAGTAAACTACTGAATGTACTAAGTGCTGATAAACCTCACTTATCAAAAGAAAAAGCAAAAGGATCAAAGAATAAAATCAGGTACTCCTTTGAGATCTAGAGTAAAAATGTGGAAGGGACGACCCAAGTGCATTGCTGGTATTAAGTAAATATGCATTAGAAAAGGAAAATATTTTCTTGGTGACTTTTCACACTCTATGATTACTGGAGAAATACTCTGATAATAGCATAAATTCTGATAAGCAGTCGTGACTCACTTACACTGAGAAGCCACTGTAAAATAGAATTTAAAAAAAGATGCATAAAATTAGCAGAAAACAGTTGAGGTGGACTCAAGCATGAACTCATTCATCAGTAGGTTTCAGGATAATGACAGCTCTTTAGCAAAAAATTTAGTTATGCCTTATTTCTAAGATATACTGAAGTGAATCAGACTTTACTCTTTGTCTGCTATTTAGCTTGATGAACACACTAATCACTCCATCTGAATGATGAAAATTACTGTGGTGGTCTATGTTGTTTTAGATAAACAGTCATTGTGTCATTTTGCACTAATTCTGAGGACAAGTTCTGGTTGCATATTCTGAAGATTAAGTTCTGAAGAGTATAACTCAGAACTTGTATGAGGATTTACTCAGATAAGCATTCCTTTTTCGAGTTAAGAAATTATGTTCTGATGACTGTTAAGTTCTGATATAAGTCTAAGTTCTGATATTACAGTCTAAATTCTTTACTTGACTTATCTATGGATAAAATTTGATAACAGTCTCGGTTCAAACTAGAATATGTTGAAGTGGAAGATTAATAGTCACTATGGTTAGGGTTAATGGTATTCGTACTTGAACAATCTACTTTTACTTGTTTCTTGTGCGCATTAAACCATGTTTTCTCTTTCCAATAAATGTTATTCTTTTTCCAAGTCTGGGGAGACGAAGTAGAATTAATTCTACCTGTCAGCATTAAATTCCTTTGCGTCTCCTAGCATTCACTTGCCTATATAAGCAACCACTTTACATCAGCCTTCCCATCAAATTCTTTCTCACAAACTTACCTTCATACTTTTTCTTTCAAAAACACAATGGTCAGATACAACATGTTTTTGAATTAACAAACATTTAATATGGAGCTAAGCTGTGCTGAATGGCAGCAGGAATGGCACGTCACGGCCATTCCTGAGGAGATATGGGACTCTGTCCCACAGGAGGTACTGACCCACCTCCTGTTCTTCTATATGGATTACCATCGCCATCTGCAGCGATTGGAGGAGGAAAGGCTGGAAGCTCTCCGCCAGCAAGAGCGAATCATCTGACTCGCCATTCTGTTTGTCGAGAGTAGGAAGAAGAAATGATTTATTTTCTTCTTCCTATTTTTCTTCATCATCAGCCTTGCCCTGCTTCTTGAGCTAGGACAAAGGCTGTTGATGTTAGGTTTAGTAGCTTAGGGAAATCTTGTATAAGTACTGATGTAATTTCAATTTCATGAATGTATTCTCTTGATATATTAATGAAATTTGTTTTTGTTTCAAGATTTTGTCTCTAAGTAATTTTGTAATGCATTGATAAATCCTGATAATTATTCATATTCTGATGACCATATAAATTCTGTTTTAATTTAAGTTCTGATCTTTCTTTATCAGCACTTACTCATCTGATTTATCTTGGTCATTTTCACTTGATTTATTTTCAGAATATTAATGATGCAGTGAAAAATAATTTAGTCAGTGGGAACGGTTTCAATTTTGAATTAAAACTATCTCACCTTGATTAATGGAATATCTGGGTAAGTGGAACGGTTTTTCCTTGAAAATAGGCAAGTGGGCAAGTAATGATTACTATTTTCTCGCGCCCAGTAACTATCCGTTATTACTGCATGTCTGACAGGTGTCCAACGGTAACATTTTTTTCAGAGTATAAGTACGATAGAGAGAGAATTTCTGTAATCTTTTATTTCCTTCATACTTTTTCTCTCTACTTGCTTTTACTCTCTCTTTCTCTCTTCTTCTCACATTGGTTTTTCATACAGACATTTTATCAAACACCTAACAGGCACTTTTAAATCTCAATTTTTCACATGGCACCTAAGGATTTAATCATTGATGGAGCTAAGTTTGTTCCAAACAACTATGCTGCAATTCTTGATCATGCTGAAGCTCCATCTGAATTGCATTTTGTGCAAGATCTTCTTGCACACAGTGAGATTGGGTATGCATTAACCCAGCCTTCAGTCTTTTCGAGCCAACAAGTTCTGACATTTTGGCGGACTGGGCACTTTGATGATGGTGGTAGACATGGCACTCCTAGTATTGTTTTCGAAGTGGGTGATTCTTCTTATGCAGTCACTCCTGGTACAATACGCAAGGCTCTACATCTCCCAGAAGGATGTACCTTTTCAATTCCAAAAGAATCAGCTCTTCAGGAGTTAATGGCAAATTTGGGGTATGAAAAGAGTTTGGCAAAACTTGGGCAGTTGAAACGGGCTCATATAAGAAGAAAATGGAGCTTCTTCTTCGACTGCATCACTAAAGCTTTTGGGAACAAATGTTCGAATTTTGATGCTATCCCAATTCTGAGTCAGCACATCGGGTATGCTATTATAAATCAAACTCATTTTGATTTTGCAACTGGTATAATTGGTTTTATTGGGGATAGGATGACAGAGGATAGGAATGTTGTCTATTTTGCTAGATTCTGTCAACTTATTTATACTTTTTATACTGATGAACCTCAATTAGTCAGTTCCTCAACCCCACCGTTTAAAGTTGTAAAACTTTAATGACCTGGTAAATGCTGACACTAAGAAATCAGTGGTTAGACCATTACAGATTCCTCAGTCTGTAAAACAGATCCTAGTAAATGCTGATCCTGATACTTATAGATCTGTTTACTCTGATGTCCAACCAACAACAAACACTCAAAAACCATCATCTTTAGCACCTACCACTTATTCTACTCAACCTACCCTCAGGAAATATCTCAAATCCTATCTCTCCACTTCACAGACTGTTCAACCCTCATCCTCAGCACCTACTGTGAAGCCTTCATCCTCCAAGCCAAAGAGGACAAAGACTGTTCCTCAAACACCTCAAAAGAGAAGGAGGATTGCCTTGAGAGATGAATCTGATACTGAGGACCAGGTTCCTTCTTCAGAACCTGTTGTAAGTGAAGCTGAGAAAGAGACTTCTCAGAAGGATTCTGGAATTGGGGGATCTAGGCTTCTCAAAAGGCTTAGAAGAATGACAGTTCCTGAAACTTCCAAGGAATCCAAATCAACAAAGAGATACAAGAAACAGAGGGCAAAAAGGCCAGTTTCAGATGATGAAGAGGAAGCAGCTAAGGAAGGGGATCAGGAATCTCTGATCTCACAAGACAAGGAATTTGCTATAGTCACTTCTTCTCCATCAACTCCATCTAAGGAAGCTGTTTCTGAAACGGCTATCACACCATCTGTGTCTCCTGTTGATCCAGGCACAAGTGCTGATATTGATGTTCAAAACTTGGTTGTGCCTGAAGTAATTCTCTTAGAAGCTCCAACATCAACTAATCCTTCAATAACACCTGTTACTGATGTTGTTCAAACTCCAGAGTTATCTACAACACCTTCTCTGCATCAAGATGCTGATGATCAGACTTTAGGTGAGCATCAGGATATGGCTGTTGATCAGAACTTAGAACCAGATCAGCAATTAGAGGATGCTGAAGCCTCCATTGCTATACACACTGTTGTCTTATTAGAAGATACCGATTCTTTAAGTTCTGATGCTGCCAATGCTGGAGATACTGGTGATGCTGCTCCAACTGCAGATGCTGATGCAGCAGGTCCTTCAAGACATGCTCCTCCACAAACTATTCTTAAGTCTGAACTTATTAAGAAGTTTGTTACCCGAGAAGCACCAGTGCCTTGGAGTGAAACTCCTGCAGTACGGGAGTGGACTAAGGAATGGAACTCAGTTTCATGTGTTCCAAATGATATTCATCTTGCTAAGCACTTGACTAAAGCTGATGAAATGTTAAATTCTGATGATTTCAAAACCCAGCTTAGAGTCACTGCATTGAGTACTAAACATCTACAAGGTCTTCATTCAACTACTCGTGCAGAGCTACACAAGATTTAGGAAGAATTTATTAAGAAAGGAGAAGTTTGGAAAATTGATAAGAAAAAGTTCTTCCAACCTACCTTTGACAGGATTGCTTCTATTGAGAAGGCTCAGGATCATCAACAAGCTCAGATTGGTGATATTCTGAAAAATCAAGCTTCTCAGCAATCACAACTTAATGAAATCCAATCTTCAGTGGAATTGCTTGTCTCTCTTCTATTAGCTGCTGATGCCAAAAAGGGGGAGAAAGTAATTAAGTCCAAATGCAAGACTGACAAGACACTGAAAGGGAAGGATGATGGAAAAGATGATCGAGGAAGCTCTGGAATGGGTAGAGGTCATAGTCAAGGTAGAGGATTCACATCAAGACAAGCTGAAATCACAAGTCACAGGACAAGTTGTGATACTGGGAAAAGAATAAGTTCTGCTACTGGTAAAAGGATAAGTTCTGATGAACTTTTAGATCTTGATAAGGAAATGTCAAGACAGTTATTTCTTCAGGAAAATCCAGGAATGGACTTGGAGAGTTTAATGGAAGAAGAAGCCAGAATTAAATAAGAGAAAGTTGCATCTAAATCCGAAGCTTCTGGTAAAAAGCCACTTCCAAAACTCAAAGGCATTGTGATCAAAGAAAGGACACATACTGAAGCAACATTGGCTAAATCACAACCGCAGATAGATCCAAGATCCAAGGGTAAAGAAAAGGTTGGTGAACCTATCAAGGTGTATGTGCCTCCTGAGGATGAAGAAATTACTGATGAAAAGGATGATCTTGCTCTGACTTCAAGAAAAGTTCTTAAAACAACCTCTGACATGGCTCAAGTTGTTCAGAGTCAAGAAATTGTAAGTTCTGATATTCAGAAGAAGCAAGTAACCTCTGACATAGCTCAAGTTAACTTGATATCAGAAGATAGACCAAAGACACTCCTACCAGGATTCACTAAAGCAAAACAGACTCAACCTTTAAAGACTACTGCAAGTGGTTTTGAAGCTAGAGTAGTTACTGGAAAGGAAGCAAGAGATAAAAATGGATTGGGAAGTGCTAATGAAAGAAGAATACATAACACTACTAATGATCCAACTTCCTTGAGTGAACCAGGTATTGGAGCAACTCCTGAGAGATTAAATCAACTAAAATCTGTACAAATGGTTTACCATACCTACTTGAAAGAATACATCTTGTTGTATTTCATGACAGATGGTAGGGTTTATCATATAAGACAAAATGTCATTCCATTGAAGTATTTTGAAGAATTGGAGCATGTACTATTCTTACTTCAAGTGGATGACAGATTGACAGGGACTGCTGCAAACTATTTGAAGGATCAGATTCAGAGACAGAAAAGGCTTTATTCTGTTAAGTTTGACAGCACATACGTTCCAAAGTACAGAGATCACAAGGGTGATATAGTTGAAATGAAGCCCAATTCTGCTCAAATTGTAACTACCTTTCTAGGGTACAGGGCTGTGGAATTCAATCTTGAGTCTGATAAAGCTTATTTGATCAGACTGGATCAGGATATAAGAAAAGCAAAGATCAATGATCTCAGAGCTGCAATCTTTCAAATTGGTGAAGATACTGCAGAGCTTAAAGATGCCAAAAGGAGAATGATTGATGAACTTAGATATGCTGAAAGATGTTTGTTGAAGAACTATATCAGAACAACTCCTGACATCAGAGAAATCAAATAATGAAGCCAAGTCAAAGATCTACAACTGCTTAAATTCTGACATTTGTACAGACTGAAGTTGTTATCAGAAGTTAAATATTGGTAAAGCTTTAAGGACTTTAAGGAGTTTATGTTCTTATTTTTCCTGCAAAAAGAAGCCAGATGGTTAGAACTTCCACAGTTATGACACATTTTCCTAGGAGCTTCGGGAACAGGCTTATAATCATTGCTTTTATTCACTCCTTCCTTTCCATTCCTATTTTTCCTAGGTGATTTTACCTTGTTTGCATTCTTAACATCTTTCAGCTTATGCTTAAGCTGCTTCTTTGTCATTAAGCCTATGTTTACTTCAGCTGTCTTTTCCTGTTTTAGTTTGTCAGAAGTTAATTCCTTTTTAACTTCTGATTTCTCATTATCAGACTTTACAGCTACAAACTTGACAGGTTTTAACTTTGGTTTTTGTTTAAGAACTACAGGCTTAATACTTTCAGTTCCTTTATCATTCTTATCCTCTCCAAAACCTAAGCCCTCTTTCCAGTTTTCACTACTTAACAAATTCTGAGTTGTTCTGCCAGAGTTAGTCCAAGTCCTGATAACCTCTCTTTCCTTTTCTAACTCAGTTTTTAGAGATTCATTCATTTTTAGCACTTCATCCCTAACATAAAAAGCATCATCTCTATCTTTCTGAGTTTGATGGAACATAACTAACTCCTTTTCTAAAAAATCATTTCTTTTCTTAAAAGAAAGATTTTCAGAAGTTAATCTTTCACATGTTAAAGTTTGGTCTCTATAACTAACAAACATGGTTTTAAGATATCTTCTCAACTCATTTATATCATCAGTATGAAAGGCATAAGTAGTTTGAGGTACCTTTGATTCAGCAGCTTCAGGACTGCTTTCAGCACTTGCCTTATCAGCATTTGCCATCAATGCATAATTCTCCTCACTTTCAGAATCTGAGGTGTATGTCCAGCTTTTCTTCTTTGTGACAAGAGCCTTGCCTTTGTCACTCTTCACTTTCTTGCAATCAGGAGATATGTGGCCTTTCTCACCACAGTTGTAGTATTTGACATTTGTATAATCTCCTCTGTCAGACTTTCCTCCTCTGCTCTCAAAGTTTCTGAAATTCTTCTTATCAGAACTTGTGCCTTTCCTGGAAAACTTATTTCCCTTCCTGAACTTCCTGTATGCAATCTTTGTGATCCCTTTCACCATAAGAGCGCACAGCTTCATCATCTCTTCATCAGCATACGTCTCAGGCAGGCTTTCAGATTCTGAGTCATCATCACTTTCAGAACTTGATGACTCAGTATCAGACTTTATGAAGAGAGCTTTACCCTTGTCTTTCCTTGAGGTAGCTGCCTTGGGGGATTCTTCTTCAGCCTTAATAGCAACTGTCCTTGACTTTCCATCTTTCCTCTTGCTTCTTTGTTCCATCTCAAGTTCATGAGTCTTGAGCATTCCATAAATTTCATCAAGAGTTGTTTCATCAAGATTGTAGTTGTCTCTTATTGTTGTTGCCTTCAAATCCTAGCATTCAGGAAGAGCTAACAGGAATTTAAGGTTTGGATCTTCAAGATCATACTCCTTATCAACCAGTGACAGATCATTCAAGAGTTTGACAAATCTATCATATAAATCAGTCAATGACTCATTAGCCTTTGAGTCAAAGTGTTCATACTCTTGAGTGAGTATTGTCTTCCTGTTCTTCTTAATCGTATCAGTTCCCTGACACCTTGTTTCCAGGGCATCTCATATCTCCTTTGTAGTCTTGCAGTTTATTACCCTGTTTGACATTACATTATCAATGGCACTATGTACTAAGTGTCGTACTGTTAGTCCCTTAACAATATAGCAAGAATTACAGAAGGGGGGTTGAATGGAATTCTTGAACTTTTTCTTTAAGATAAAAATGTTCAACTCGATTATAGATATATTTGTTTTGATTAGCACAATGCGGAATATAAACTTTAATGAATCAAAACAAGAGTAATTAAAAACAAGAGTCTTTAAAACTTTCTGATGGATTTAAACAATTCCACCAGAGATATATTTAATATATTGAGAGAACTCTGTGTGCAGAAATGCTCACAGCTGCTTATACAAAATAGAACTACTAAGAACACAGGAAATGCTAAAGATAGTGCTTACAAAGATTTCTCTGTTTTTGTTTCTTAGCTCTCTTAGTTATTTTTCTATTTGCTACTCTCTTGGTTTATATATTACCAAGATTACAAAGTCAAAAGAACTGAATAAATATAAAATCTAACAGTCTTGATCTTTGCTGCTTTTCGTCCTCTATTACCCAATTAATGGGCTTCCACAGTGTGTCTGTATCCATCTCGACGGCTGTGTGTTAGCTTTCACTGTTCAACTGATGTTTGAATCTTGATATTATCATCCGTCGACTTTCAGATCATCCGTCGATGACTTACTTGATCATCCGTCGACTGCTATTTTAAACATCCGTTGAAAGTCATTTGATCATCTGTCGAAGCTTTGTTAAGCATCCGTTGATAGCTATTTTGGCACTTGACTTCATTTCACTTATACAGAATTACAAGACATTGCTTATGTACAGTTAATCAACCTATTCTGCATATCTAGTTAAAGTCAACATGACTTATATACTACTACAGATTCTATACAAAGGTGTATACAACACTGTGCTACAAACTCATTATTACATAAGCTACTCACTCGATGGATAATAAGTTACTCATCCGTCGGGACTAAAATGAGTTATCCGTCGGGACTATAATTCTTATCCGTCGAGTGCAACATTATTTCACTAAGTAAAATCTACTTAGATGTTTTGTTTAGGTACTCATCAAGTGCACAACATATTCACAACAATCTCCCCCAATTTATGTTTACTGGAATTGTAGCCATAAATTAAGAGATACTTGATGATAACAAAACATCCTAAATATATATCTTTAAAGATAAGTAGATAAAACTGAAAGTGCTTCAATTTAAACAAGATATACAAGGTTTGGCTCACAGTCAGTTCAAGATGCTCCTCTAGCCTGAGCAGATTTTTCTAGTTTCTTGAAGGTCTGGATCTTCTTCCAAGCTTTCTGTTGTTTTCTTCAATTTGATTCTGGAGCTGTCTGTGGAATTCTAATTCATCGGATTCTGAGAGATCTAACATTTCTTGCATTTCCAAGAGAGTCTCATTGCTAGAGATACTCAATTGGTCTTCTAATCTGAAGAATCTTCTCACACCCTTGTCATCCATGAATTCCATCAGCCAGTAGGGCCTTAGATGCACTCTTCTCCCTGTGTATGGGATGTTAAGAGTTTTGGGTAGTGCATCTTTGGCTCTAACACTCCTTAGCTCTTCAATCTTCTTCAATACTAATCTTCTTGCAGGTACATTAAACCCAAAGTTTTTCTTGAAGGATGAATAGACTTTGATCAACACAGCTTGGCTTTCTTGAAGTATCCTGTGAAGAGGCCACTGAATCTCCCTTCCTCCTTTGTACTTGAATACCAACCTTTCAGGTAGGTTTCTGTATGCATCAATTGCCCTTACCTCATCCATCTCCTCCATATAAAGGTTTAGGTCTGAGAATTCTTTGATGTCACACAAGTACAAGTAGTCTCCCTTGTTGATCTTGGGTTGAGCTTTGACTACTGCCTTAGATTTGAGAGGTGACAGCTTCACTTTCTTGACTGCCCTTGATTTTGTCCTTCTTGGCTTGGTGAGAATTGGCAAGTTGAAGTCAGGAATTGGTAATTTATCCCACTCTATTGGCTCATCCTTTGGCACAATAGGCTCTCCATGTATGTTCCTGTAGGGGTCCACC
Organism: Apium graveolens; assembly: GCF_009905375.1. Lineage (NCBI taxonomy): Eukaryota > Viridiplantae > Streptophyta > Magnoliopsida > Apiales > Apiaceae > Apium > Apium graveolens. The sequence continues at coordinate 183,577,264 of NC_133652.1, read as the reverse complement.
ACCCTTATGTCTTCAAATACCACAGAGGGCTTTGATGCTTGAGTTTCAGCTTTAGTGGATTCCATTGGAAATTGATCTTCCAATTCCTTGTTAACAATGTCCAACTTTCTTTTTGTTCTTTTAGCCAGTTCTTTCTTTCTTGGAGATTTCTTCTGTTCTTCAATCTTCTTCTTTGATTCAATAGCTTGAGAGAGAATTTGTTGAGAAGAGTTCACAGCCTGTAGCTTGGTCAAGATAGCAAACTGTTCTTTCTTTTGTTTAGACTTCTTTGCATCTAGAACAGCTTGCCTCTTTTCCTACTTCAATCTGGCTTTTTCTTCTTCCTTTGCATGAGCAAATTGTGGATGTCCAGCTACCACACAAATTTCCTTCCCATTTCTGAATATTTTTGCAATTCTCTTTCTTGAGGCTGAATCAGCTGGATCTTTGTAGAGGAGAATAGATCTTGACAGAAGCTTCTTTTCATCAGGCTTGGGTGTCTCATACATAGTATCCATAGGGTTCTTCAAAGATGACTTTGGATAGTTTGCCCTTGGTTTAAGAATTATCTCAGCCTTTGTAGTCTTGATGCAGGAAGATTGTCCTTTCTCCAGATAGTTCATGCTCATCTCATTCACATTGATTGGCTTGACATAAGAGTGATGGATGGCTGACTGATCTGGTTCCTTGACTAATTGAAACTTTTTCTGTATTTCCTCATCAATCTTTTTCCAGTTGATCAGAGTCAACTCTTCTTTATCAACATCTTTCAAATTTGCTGCTGCTGCATTTATAAGATCTATACCATCTGCAACTGGTGGCTTGGAGATAGAAATTGAAGGTACAATTACTTTGCTGATTTGAACTACAATATTCTCCCCCTTAGTTGGTCCTTTCTCCCCCTTACTTGATTCTCTCTCCCCCTTTTTGTTATCATCAAGTGGAGGAGTTAGGCCTTGTGCTTTAGCCAGTTGCATGAGAAGATTTGTCTGAGTCTGTTGATTTTGAAGAAGTAGAGCCACTGAATTCTCAATAACCTGGACTCGGGTCTCCAGCTTGGCTATCTTCTTGTCAGAATCTGATTCTCTTCTCAACCTTAGTAAAAGATCATGCATGGTACCATATGGCATTATTGAATCCAGCTTCTCAGAGTTGTATGTCTTTAAGTCAGCTATCTCCTTTTTCAATTCATCTACACTGATATTCTGTCTGGAGTGTTGGATCTTCATTAAGTGCAAAGAGTCTAGATGAGCTTTAAGAACAGCCTTGGTACCAGCATCTGAAGCTTCCTGAAGGGCTTGCTGAATAGCTGTTACTTATTTTACCAAAGACACCTCAAATTGTCCTGGAGTAAAGTCCTTTGCCCATGCCCATTTAGGTAAACTTAAAGCAGAACTTGGGCCTTCAGCTCCCCCTAAGTTCATGCTTCCATGCAAAGAACTAGAGTCATCATCATCAGAATTTACTCCAAATTCTTCAGATGGCTCTCCAGCTTGAGGAGGCATCCTGTTTACAGCAGCTTTATCTCTTTGAAGAGATTCTGTGGTGTGTACTAAGTGCAAAGTCTGCTCTGCCTCCACGTTGCTCTGAGCAGCCAACAGTTGATAGGCTGAAACAGGGTGAGTAAAAGTGTCAGCATCCAAGGAAATGTTATCAATTACAGCTTTGTAATGTTGCTAAAATTGTCTTTCCTTTTCAGCATCATCCATAATCATTGACTCACTAGCAATGGCTGGTTCCATCCTTATTTCTCCAGTACCTGCTTTTCTCTCATGTTCTCTCTTTTGTTGCATCAGGGTCTCACCCTGGCTCCCCACCCTCACACCCTCACCTTCACCAACTAAGGTGGGACTCCTCTCACTCACTTTTGCCAATCCTAAATGAATGGATTGCTGAGATTCACTCTTTTCCTCTCCTTTTGCCTGGGAGCAACCCAGCCTCTCACTCAATACACTCTCCTCTCTCAGTCCTAAGAGTGATTGTATTACCACCAAATCTTCTGCACTTGAAATTATTAAAGTTTGAAGTTGTGCAAAGACACTCGACGGATAAGTGATATCCGTCGGGTGAGTGGTAAAGCTATCCGACGGATAACTGCTGTTAAGCTTATCCGTCGGGACACAATCACCACTCGACGGATGAGCAATATCCATCGAGAGAGTAGAAATGAATGAGGTGGGAAGAGAAACTATTGTTGACTCTGTGTTGATTGAAGTTATTTGAGGCACAGATGTCACAATAGAATCAAAAAGAATTGGCAAGTGAGCCAACAAATCATCTAAAAGATGATGCTCACTTGCACTGGATTTTGGCTTCCCCAACAGAGTTAAAGAAGGAGAATCAGGAATTGAAGTGTTTATCATGTCCACTTCCAGTGAGTTGGTTGGTGAGTATTGTGTTTCAATGGCTTCTATAATGAGAGATTTTGGTTGTGACTCCACATTTATTGGAGCCACATCAATCTGAATTTGAGAAGGTGTAGGGATTGTGTCTTTAGCACCAGTTTGCACTAAGTGTGTGCCCTGTGCATCCCCAGTTGTTTTGGATTTCTTCTTTCTAGTGTAAGTTTGGTGTGAGCTTGTGTCCCTAACCCTCTTGGTCTGTGCTCTTGGATGAGAGCTTTGTTCAATAGCCACATCCTTTTGGGAGGATGCAGCTAGAAGTGAGCTTCTGTCCTTTTTAAGCACTGCAGGTTGTTGGGAAACTGCAGTGTGGCTAGGCTGGGATTCACGCTTCTCTCCAACCTTATCCTTGGGGTTTCTTTGATGTTCACCCCTTCCCTCACCTATCTTACCCTCCTTCACACTCCCCTCTTTGGCTTTATTAGATTTTTCAACTGGTACCTTTTGAGAGATACCAGAGGGGGTTTTCTTTGATTTGGATTTAAGAATTGCAGTTGTTTTGGCAGCTTTGGTAGGCAACTGTTTGGTCATTGTCACAGTTGCCATAGCTATGCCTGATGTCAAAGAAATAGAAGGGATTGGAATAGTTGAGGGTGTAGATGAACTTACCTCACTTACCTGAGGTGTCAGCATTACAGGAAAATAGAACATTGGCACATCCCTGTGATGGTTGGCTCTGTTCAAATCTGCAATGATTCTCCTCTCTTGAACCCAACAAGCTAATTTGTTGGTTGGGTTCTCAAGTACAATCTCTTCACAAAGATGGTTAGCCAAAAGCATAAAAAATCTAGTATAGTAAATATTCTTTCCTCTTTTGGCTAAGTCACCTAGTTTAAAACCTAACTCATACACAACCAGGTCACTAAAATTGTAATATTTGTCTGTAACTAGCATATATAGCATGTTAAGCATGGAAATGTTTACAGAATCAAAATTACTGATTTTTCCAGAAAAAACCTTAGTTACTACATCACACAAGTAACTCCATTCCTTCCTAAGACCTAGTCTTCTAATTTCACTTAGTTTTGCAGTAGGAAGTGCATAATGAATGGAATTTAGCATATTGACAATATTAGTGTCAGTGTGTGGTGCAGTAACATTATCATCAAGAATCTTGAAACATGCTTTTATTACATCACTATTGATACAGAAAACATTACCTTTGATGGTCAGAGTGATGGTTTTGTCAGTAGAGTTGTAGATTGCTGTTGTCCACATCTCCTCAACAACTTCACAATAGATTATGGGTGATTCCAGCATAGCAAAACTTAACTTGCAGTTCTTCACGAAGTCCATTATCTTATGATAGTCTTCAGATTGCTGAATCCCTTTGTTGACCAAGGCAGTGAAGTTGTTCTTCTCATAGATGAACCCAGTCTGTGACATGATCTTTACTACGGGTGCCATTGTTAGAGAAGAGATGCTTGAAGAGAAAGAGGATTTTTGCTTGAGAGAGAATGAAATAACACAGTTGAATTTGAGAATGATAAAAGAAAATGATTAGAATGAAATAAGCTTTTATACTCTACTCAAAATCAACGGATAAAAATAATAAAGAGAAGTAAATTACCCAATAGAAATTGCCTAAAATAACCGTTTTTAAAATAAACTTTAAAAATTCCACCCATTATCTGTCGTGTAATGCTTACAAACTGTAAGTATACTCGATGGATAATGTTCAGGGAATTAACGGTTAAGATTTAGACACTTCGACGGATGAGGATAAGATGTTATCCGTCGAGCTTTAAAATATTCCAGAAAAGTAATTGATTTTTATTTACAATTTGTATATCGACGGATGACTCAACCCGATGGATAATGGTCATCCGTCGAGATACAAATTTTGACTTAGCCAAAATTTCATCCAAGACCAAAAATCAACTAAATTTCTGGCTTCTTTTCAACTTGCAAGAATAATTCAGATAAATTCAAGAGTAATTAAGCATACCTAACTCACTTACCAACCTAGAAAAGGTGGATTCATCCAGTGGCTTGGTAAAAATATCTGCAAGTTGCTTCTCACTTGGAACAAAATGTAAATCTACAGTACCATTCATTACATGTTCCCTTATGAAATGGTACTTGATGTCTATATGCTTTGTCCTTGAATGTTGCACTGGATTTTCAGTGATGGCAATTGCACTTGTGTTGTCACAGAAAATAGAAATCCTTTCAACTTGCAAACCATAGTCTAGCAATTGATTTTTCATCCATAAAATCTGTGCACAGCAACTGCCAGCAGCAATATATTCAGCTTCAGCTGTAGAAGTAGAAACTGAATTTTGCTTTTTACTGAACTAGGACACAAGCTTGTCTCCTAAAAATTGACAGGTTCCTGTTGTGCTTTTTCTATCAATTCTGCAACCTGCATAATCTGCATCTGAATAACCAGTTAGATCAAAACCAGAATCTCTAGGATACCAAATGCCAAGGTTTGGTGTTCCTTTGAGATATCTGAAAATTCTTTTAATAGCTATCAAATGAGACTCTCTAGGATCAGCCTGCAATCTAGCACACAAACATGTAGCAAACATTATATCTGGCCTACTGGCTGTTAAGTACAGAAGTGAGCCAACCATGCCTCTATAACTTGAAATATCCACAGTCTTTTCAGTAGTGTTTAGTTCAAGCTTAGTTGCAGTGGCCATGGGAGTTTTTGCAGATGTGCAATCCATTAGATCAAACTTCTTTAAAAGATCAAAAATATATTTAGTTTGACTAATGAATATTCCATCACTAACTTGCTTAACTTGTAAACCAAGAAAGTAAGTTAGTTCTCCCATCATACTCATTTCATACTTGCTTTGCATCAGTTTGGCAAACTTTTTACAAAGTTTCTCATCTGTAGAGCCAAAAATAATATCATCTACATAAATTTGAACAAGTATGCTAGAGCCATTAATATTTCTGAAAAATAAAGTTTTATCTACAGTACCTCTTGTGAAGTGATTTTCCAAAAGGAACTTTGATAAAGTGTCATACCAGGCTCTAGGTGCTTGCTTCAGTCCATAAAGTGCTTTCAATAGATAATAGACATACTCTGGGAAATTTGGATCTTCAAAGCCAGGAGGTTGACTTACATACACTTCTTCCTCCAAATCTCCATTCAGAAAGGCACTTTTGACATCCATTTGATAGACCTTGAAATTGGCATGGGCTGCATAGGCTAAGAAGATTCTGATGGCTTCAAGTCTTGCAACAGGAGCAAATGTTTCATCAAAATCTATCCCTTCTTGCTGACAATAGCCTTTAGCAACCAATCTTGCTTTGTTCCTTACTACTATGCCATTTTCATCCATCTTGTTTCTGAATACCCATTTGGTGTCTATTAGATTCTTTCCTTTAGGCTTGGGTACCAGCTTCCATACTTTATTCCTTTAAAATTGGTTTAGCTCCTCTTGCATAGCTAAAATCCAATCAGGGTATGATAAGGCTTCTTCTACCTTCTTTGGTTCTTCCTTAGACAGGAAGCTGCTGTATAGACATTCTTCTCGAGTTGCTCTCCTGGTTTGAACTCTGGAAGAAACATCACCAATAATCAGTTCAAAGGGGTGATCTTTTGTCCATTTTCTTGGTTGAGGTAGATTAGCCCTAGATGAAGAGACCTCGATGTTGTCTTGATGTGTGATTGAGTTTTGATTGCTAGAAACTCCCCCTGAGTTTGTGGATCTTTGATTTGAGATTGGGGTACTTTCTATGGGTGATCTGCCTTGACTTCCTGCTCCTTTTGATAACCCGACGGATGGTGAATTTTGAGTATCGACGGATGAGGCAGGTTGTCTTTCGACAGATAATACAGATTGCCTTCCGACGGATGAAGCATTATGTAACTCGACAGATGTTGAGTTTTGTGCTTCATTTGTAGTAAATTTGTCTACATTATCCTTAGACACTGTTTCTTGATCACTCTCATCATCACTTTCATCACTGACCATCTCAACATTGTCGAATTTGAGGCTCTCATGGTAATCTCTATCTTTTAGTCCTTCAATCTTTTTATCATCAAACACAACATGTATAGATTCAACAACAATGTTGCTTCTTAGATTGTAGACTCTATATGCTTTACCAACAGCATATCCAACAAAAATTCCTTCATCTGCTTTAGCATCAAACTTCCCATTTTGATCAGTTTGATTTCTCGGAATATAGCATTTACAGCCAAAGACATGAAGAAAGTTCAGAGTTGGATTCTTGTTCTTGAACAATTGATAAGGTGTCTTACATTTTGCTTGATTAATCAGAGAGATGTTCTGAGTGTAGCATGCAGTGTTGACAGCTTCAGCCCAGAAATATGTTGGTAATTTTGATTCTTCAAGCATTGTCCTTGCAGATTCAATAAGAGATCTATTCTTTCTTTCCATTACTCCATTCTGTTGTGGAGTCCTTGCTGCTGAAAACTCATGCAGGATCCCATTTTCCTCACAGAATGCTCTCATGACATAGTTCTTAAACTCAGTTCCATTGTCACTCCTGATTCTTCTAACTTTGAAATCAGGATGATTGTTAACTTGCCTTATGTGATTGATGATGATTTCACTAGCTTCATCTTTGGACTTTAGGAAATAGGTCCAAGAAAACTTTGAGAAATCATCTACAATTACTAGGCAAAATCTTTTCTTTGAGATTGATAATACATTGACTGGTCCAAACAAATCCATGTGAAGCAGTTGCAGAGGTTCTTCAATTGCTGAATCAAGTTTCTTCTTGAATGATGCTTTAATTTGCTTCCCTTTTTGGCAGGCATCACACAGTCCATCCTTTGTAAACTCCACCAGAGGAATGCCTCTAACCAGCTCTTTCTTTACCAGCTTATTCATGGTCTTGAAGTTCAAATGGGATAGCTTCTTGTGCCATAGCCAACTTTCATCTTGACTTGCTTTACTGAGAAGACAAGTTACAGATTCTGCTTTAGTTGAGTTGAAGTCAGCTAGATACACATTTCCTCTTCTCACACCAGTGAAAACCACTTTGTTGTTTTGATTATTAATCACAACACAGGTTTCTTTGTTGAAGGTTACTGAGTTGCCTTTATCACAAAGCTGGCTGATACTCAACAGATTGTGTTTGAGACCATCCACTAAGGCAACTTCTTCAATGATGACATTGTCCTTTGAAATCAAGCCATATCCCACAGTATAACCTTTGCTGTCATCTCCAAAAGTGATACTTGGGCCAGCTCTCTCTTCAAACTCTGTGAGCAGGGTAGAATCACCAGTCATGTGTCTTGAACAACCACTATCCAAGTACCAAAGATTCCTTCTGTTTCCCTGCACACATCAAAATCAAATCAAGTTGATTTTGGTACCCAAGTTTCCTTGGGTCCGGCCTTGTTAGCTTTCTTCTTCTGTTTCTTAGGTCTTAACTCATTTGACTTAAGAATTTCAGATTCTTCCTTAGTCATTTGGGTTGGGCCTTTGAAACCACTAGATGCAACATAATTATTATGCATGTTATGGCTAACAGGAAATGGCATGCTTGGTGCAAACATGTTATTCCAGTAAGGCATGCTAAATGGCATTTGAGGCATATTGTATGCAGCATAATATGGATTAGGTGCAAATGGCATATTAGCAAACTGTGCATTCATGTTCTGTGTAGGCATAGCATTAACAGGCATAGGAGGCATGGCATTCATGTTAGAGAATTGAGGCTGAACAGACATGGGAGTAGGCATGGCAGATTTGCAATTAACAGACAAATGATTTACACTACCATATTTGACACAGATTTTTCTAGGAGCATATTTGTCAGGTGTGTAGTTATTATGTTTGTTAATCCCTACTTTACCATTCCTATTGTTTTTCCTTTTAGTCTCTGTTTTTACCTCTATCTTCTCAAGTCTGTCACTCAACTGTTTGACAGTCATGTGACCAACATCGGCCTTCTTCCCTTTCTTGGCTTGACTTGACTCCCCTGAAATAAAGTTCTTGGAAACAGACCCATACTTTTCATTTAGCTTGGTTAATTTGGCTTTGCTAATGGGTTTGATCACAGCCGACGGATGAGGATTTTTATCATTCGACGGATAACACATTTTGTTATCCGACGGATAGTCCTCATCATCCGTCGAGTCTACATCTGTCAGCAATCCATCTACCAAAATAGGTTCTAGTTTCTCCTTATTCTTTTTCCAGGCTTCATCACAAAAGGACTCAATTCCTTGAACCTTGGTGATTTGAGCATGAACATCTCTGGATGTTTTCCATGCTTTAATCACCTCCTGTTCACAATCGAGCTGCTTCTTTAAAATTTCTTCCTTTTTCAAGGACTCAGTTAATTCCTCCTTAGCAATTCTACACTCAATTTTTAGTTTCTCAAACTCAACAAACTGAGACTCAAGCACATTATTCCTCTCACTCAAAAACAAGTTGTTTTCTTTGATTTTAGCATTTTCTTTAGTGAGGGACTTAAGTGTAACACGCAAATGATACAATTTTGTAGACATGTCATTTATTGCATCATTACACTCAGCTTTAGATAAATGTGCAAGGTTTGTAGTAATTACCTGATTGCTTGAGGAACTTGTCTCTGTTTCATCCGACTTGGCCATAAGGGCTAGATTGACATAGCTGACATCCTCATCTTCATCCAAACCATCAGCTGCCCAGTCATTCTCTTGTGTAATAAAAGCCCTTTCCTTCTGTTTGAGTAAATCAAGATATTTTTGCTTATAATCCACAGACTCAAATCTTTTCTTACTGGAATCTAACTTTCTACACTCATTTGCAAAATGCCCTGCCAAGCCACATTTGAAACACTTGAATTTTGATTTATCCACCATGTTTCTATTTGGCTTGGCAGTTCCAAAGTTCTTCTTGAACTTGAGTTTGGCAAATCTTCTTGAAAGGAATGTTAGGTGCTCATCAATGTCCTCCATGTCATCTTGACTCAAAGAATCTTCACTTTCTGCAGCTAGCCCTTTACCCTTGCTTTCACAGGCCTTTGAAGTTGATTCCACAGCTTCCATCTTCACTTCCTTCTCCTTTTCCAGTTCAGCCACTAGTGCAATGGATCCTCCTTTCTTCTTTCCTCTCTCCATTCTTTCATCCTGCTCTATTTCAAGCTCATAGGTCTTCAGAATGCCATACAGTCTCTCCAAAGTAAACTCCTTATAATCTTGTGAGTTTCTCAATGAGACTGTCATTGGTTTCCATTCCTTTGGAAGAGATCTGAGAAATTTCAGATTGGAGTCTTTAGTCTGATAGACTCTTCCATGCAATTTAAGAGCATTTAGTAGCTTTTGGAATCTACTAAAAATGTCAGTGAGTGACTCACTTTCTTCATTGTGAAAATGCTCATATTGCTGAATCAGGAGCTGCATTTTATTTTCTCTTACTTGCTCAGTACCATCACAGATTATCTGTATTGTGTCCCAAACTTCCTTGGCAGTCTTGTAGTTGATGATGTTATCAAACATATCTACATCAACACCATTGAACAGAATGTTCATGGCCTTTTTATCTTTCCTGACTTGTTCAAGATCAGGATCAGACCATTCATGCCTTGGCTTTGGAACTGATGGTTCATTTCCTGTTGCAGCTCTCATTGGAACATGAGGGCCTCTTTCTATGCAGTCCACATAGGCCTCATCTTGAGAAAGCATATGAAGATGCATCTTTACCTTCCAATGATGGTAATTATCTTTATCAAGAAAAGGAATCTTGACTCCAACATCTTTCTTGTTCATCTTGCTGAATTGTTTTGATCTTTAAACTCTTTGTAGATTAAGAGCTTGCTCTGATACCAATTGTTAGTCCCTTAACAATATAGCAAGAATTACAGAAGGGGGGTTGAATGGAATTCTTGAACTTTTTCTTTAAGATAAAAAAGTTCAACTCGATTATAGATATATTTGTTTTGATTAGCACAATGCGGAATATAAACTTTAATGAATCAAAATACGAGTAATTAAAAACAAGAGTCTTTAAAACTTTCTGATGGATTTAAACAATTCCACCAGAGATATATTTAATATATCGAGAGAACTCTGTGTGCAGAAATGCTCACAGCTGCTTATACAAAATAGAACTACTAAGAACACAGGAAATGCTAAAGATAGTGCTTACAAAGATTTCTCTGTTTTTGTTTCTTAGCTCTCTTAGTTATTTTTCTATTTGTTACTCTCTTGGTTTATATATTACCAAGATTACAAAGTCAAAAGAACTGAATGAATATAAAATCTAACAGTCTTGATCTTTGCTGCTTTTCGTCCTCTATTACCCAGTTAATGGGCTTCCACAGTGTGTCTGTATCCATCTCGACGGTTGTGTGTCAGCTTTCACTGTTCAACTGATGTTTGAATCTTGATATTATCATCCGTCGACTTTCAGATCATCCGTCGATGACTTACTTGATCATCCGTCGACTGCTATTTTAAACATCCGTTGAAAGTCATTTGATCATCCATCGAAGCTTTGTTAAGCATCCGTTGATAGCTATTTTGGCACTTGACTTCATTTCACTTATACAGAATTACAAGACATTGCTTATGTACAGTTAATCAACCTATTCTGCATATCTAGTTAAAGTCAACATGACTTATATACTACTACAGATTTTATACAAAGGTGTATACAACACTGTGCTACAAACTCATTATTACATAAGCTTCTCACTCGATGGATAATAAGTTACTCATCCGTCGGGACTAAAATGAGTTATCCGTCGGGACTATAATTCTTATCCGTCGAGTGCTACATTATTTCACTAAGTAAAATCTACTTAGATGTTTTGTTTAGGTACTCATCAAGTGCACAACATATTCACAACACGTACCTTAGCATCCTTAGCAATTGATGCGATATCTTCAACAGTGTAATCACTCTTTTCCTTTGGTACAGTCTTTGCTACTTCACCTGCAACTGCAACCGCGAGCTTGGTTGGTTTGTGAGGCCCTTCCTTGATTCTATCAAGATATTCTGGATCTGTTGCTTCTAGAAATATGGTCATCCTCACCTTCCATATGGGATATTCAGATGGTCTCAATATGGGAACTCTGATGGTCTCATACCGACTTTGAATTTGTGTCTTTGGAGGTTTTTCAGTTTTGGTGGGCTTAGTTGGAGTTTCTGTATCAGACATGATTGTGTTTGGATCTTAAACTGTTTGTGTGTTAACAGACAGGCTCTGATACCACTTGTTAGGTCACACACACTGTAGAGGGGGTGAATACAGTGTATAGTACAATCAAATCGAACTTTAATAACTCAAGTAACAGAATACAAACTTTATTGAAACAATAAACTCTGTTACAATATGGAACTGTTACCTCTCAGTGATTAACAAATATCACGAGAGCTGCTAGGGTTACAATGAATAAACTTCTCGAATATGATAACACTTATAGTGTAAACTCTATGTATGTGTTTATATACTACACAGTTACAAGATAATCGCTAATTGATATGGAATATAATTCTGCTTCCTAAAATATATCAATCAGATATCTTTTCTTCCAAGTATTCAATTCTTCATAGAATTCCTCTTTCATGCATATCTCTTCTTATGTTTGTCTCGATCTTCTATCCTTTAAACAGCTGATTTCCTTATCTGAACGTCCTTCAGTACTTAAGTTCTGATTTCCATCTTCTGATGATTATCTCCTGATAATATAAGTACCGATATCCTTAAGTCCTGACTTCCAGTAAGTACTGATTTATCCTGTTTAAGTAAGATCTGAAAGCTAAACATAAATCATATTAGCCATGACATTATCAAATATATCTAACACAACCAAATCCTAAAAATTATATTTAGTTTGTTTAAATTTAATTTACCCCTAAATAACAAATTAGAATGATATAGAACTCAATATAAATTAAAATTTAAATTGGTAGAAAAAGTTGAATTTAATATAAATTATAGTGATATAGAGTTCGATATAAAATAAAATTGAAATTGGTAAAGTAATAGAGGAATTTAAATTCAATATCAATTAGAATTAGAATTGATCTAACCCAATAATTAGAATTATAACAATTAAGCAAGGGTAATAGAGTAATTTCAGCAAGTACCGATCAACCGAATACCAAACTTTTAATATTTTGTCTATTATAAATACTAGCCTATGACCCGTGCACGGATTGCTTTTAACACTTAAATGATTTTTAATAATATAACTATATCTTAAAATTATTATATTTTGATATATAGTTTTAATTGTTGAAAAATAAATTGAAAAATATAATAAGTTATAATAATAAATGTTTTGTGATAATTTGAGACTTGACTGAAAATAAATAATATAATATTATATGTTATTCATCGGACTCGAGCCCTGAACCTGTAGAAATTGTTAAAATAAAAAATATAAAAGTTTAAATATAATAAGCTGTTGACGGGGTTTGAACCCTGAATCATGAAAGCAGTTTAAATATTAATATAATAATATTTTATTATTGCATTCAACAGTTCTCATCTATCTGACTTTAGATCTGACGGTTGTTATTTGTTTTGTCGTACCAAACAACTGCACCGACCAACCGACTAACAAATAGAGGTGTTCTAGTTATAACAGTATAGTACAGAAGATAGATAGATTGAGAGATAGATATAGTATAGATAAATAATAGACGCGGATAGATGGATAGATAGATAGGTACAGTCGTATAGGTATAGTCTTATAGATATATATGAGTCTAGCCAGTAATATATGGTCCAACCACTTTGCTATTTAACCGTCGTTTGTTTTTTGAGAATATATACAAATGATCTTGATGAGATTGTACCAATAATAAGACTTGTTAATTTTGTTTGGTAAGTTACCAAAAAAAGTTATCCAATGGATGAAAACATACAGCAACAGCAGAAGCAATTGCAATTGTATCATGAGAAACAAAAACTACAGTTCTGTCTCTTACACTCCCTTAACAATCTTTTCCAGGTACCCCCTTGTTACACTCTCTTCTACATATACATATATGTTGTTATGTATGATTCATATATCTAGGCACTTTCTTTTTCATCCAATTAAATTGGGCTTTTTGTATCTGCCTTTGTGAGTTGATCTGTTCTGTGGACTACTAATTTAATTAATTTTGCTTGCTTGATTTTTTTTACTGCACTTGAAAACTCTAAACTGGGATTCTTGGAAAATGGGCGAAGTATCAAACACTTTACTTGATGTAGGAAAAGAATGCATTTACTCGAGCTGATTTGGATGCTATTGCTGAAAAATTAGTTCTTGATGATCCAACTAAAGAAAAGTGGACACCTTTTTCTCTTATTTTCAAGCCTCACCATAATGCATTCACGGGGAATTATGATATAAATGTGTTGATTGCGGCACTTGAAGGAAAGGGAAAGAAGGTTGTCTGGCATGATCGGAGAAATGGAGCGGCTTCTCTTGATCTTGATGGATCGGAACGCAAATTAATGGGTATTGTGCTCAATGTACCCGAAAGTAAGTATGGTGGGCTTTGGAGAAGTAGGCATTGGGTTGCTTTGAGAAGGATTAAGGGGGCTTGGTTTAATTTGGATAGTGATTTTTCTGTTCCTTATACTTTCAAAGATACTGAGGAAGTTAGGGAATTCTTAGATAGTGCCATCTCTGGCGGTGCTGAGATACTGCTTGTAATGAATGAGTAATTGTGCATTGTCAAGGACTCAATCTCGTGAGACATTATAATACAGTTGAAGAGATTTTACTCTGTTCTCTAACTCTGCCGTCTTTTGCATGACGGTTTTCTATGTTTTCCCTTGTACGATGTTGGATGTTGTAGATGAGGATGCATCAGTCTGTTGAGTTTAGAATCTTGTAGTGATATTGGATGCACATCTTATTTTAAGACCAGTGGATAGGGAAACTGAAATGATTACATTGATGTTATGAAGACTGGTTAATGTTACTGGTTCTAACAGCCTGTTTTGCGCGAAGACTATGGTTATTGAGATTGTAATATAAAAACCTCAAGGTTTAGATTTCAGATCATCTGTCGAGTCTTTCTGGTGAGTGTCAGTGTGTCACAAACATCTAATGTTGTATTTTGTGAATTATGTTGTGTGAATCTGAGAAACTTTTTGTAACATTATCCTCGTAGAGTTATCATATGTATACGTTAAGGTAAATTTGGCTAAATCTAGATTTTCGTGCTTATAATAATTTGAGGTCCATGGTGAGTTTTGATGCCCTTGTCTTCCTTTGAGAGATACGACGGAACTGAATTAGAATCATTGAAGAAGATGTAATGACTAAGATAAGATAAACTTAGAGATGCTGACTAGCGACTACATGCCAAATGATTTATAGGCAGATTCCTGAATTTACACCGGAAGCTATTTGTATAGCGTGTTTAAGTCTGTTCTTATCAGCACGCGTAATAACTTTGAGGAAATGTAAGATTAATTTATCCAATCGTCCTTGTTCCTGCTTTTCCCCTTGTGGGCAACTCTTGCCTGTCTGGCTTTTCAGACTTTGTGATATGATTTATGTTATTGTCAGTTCTTTTTCTTGTCACGACTAATGCTGCAGCAGACTGTAGAACATCTAGTATGGATTTTTGGAAATCAATATGTATGTGTTTCCTTCAGTTAGGTTAGGGAAAAAGCAATACTACAAGGGTGTAACTACTGGGCCAGAACCGTAGACATGGTGGACAGCATCATTTTGAAAATGTAAAATAGTGCTCTAGAATAGCTATATTCATCTGTTAAAAAACAAATGCAACTTTGTGCCTTCAGTATATTGTGCCTTAAAAGTTTACTTTACCTTTGCAGGATGGGAAACAGAATTTTGGGGAAGTTGATCTTAAAAAATAAATTATCGGTCTTTCAGTTGCCTTTTCATTCTAATGATTTAGCCAGCTATGTCAATGGTTTGTGTAATTAAACTCTTCATCGCGATGAGATAATTCAAGTAATAAGAACTTATTTCTTGCATCTCAGTTCATGAGTTCGATTATCGCTCATCACCAAAATTTGTGAGAATATATACTCATTACTCGTTTAAAAGGCATGTAAGCCTGATTATTCAAAAATAAAATAAACAAAGCTTCTGTCATGTGAGCAAATTCTTCTGTGACAACTACATTAGGTAAACAATGATAATTTGGGGCTTCGTGCTCAGATTTCTGTTTAAGGCCGCAAATATTAGTATTCACTCAAGGTTTTACATTAGACCATCAGCACCGGAGACTACTTTGTGATTAGGGACTTTCAAAAAGGACCTGGGCTCTCTTTTTATTGTTTTCACGCGTTAAACGAACGGGAAGAAAATTGGTCAGTCCCACCAGAATGGGCTGACCCAGTTCTGCCCATTTCAATTTTATATTATTGTTTTGTTCTAATTTTACAGGTGAGACATGTGCTGGAACAGTGTGTTTTTATTTTTTGCTGTTAAACTGTCTGTTGTAACGTATACATTTTAATGTTAATTTTCTAACGATAATAATAAGAGCATTCATCATAATGTCAAAAACGGCAGGGACACTTACACACCTTAATTTGGTCCTTTACCAATTTACGATGATGCAGCAAATGGTTTATTGCAACCAAATTTAGGAGAAGAACCATTTATCCCATATAAAACATATAGTCAAAATACGTTACATATGCGGGATAAAAGGACACATCATCAGCTACAAAATGACTTGGTTCAGTATATTTGACAGTTTCATAATAATCGTTAAGTTTTTTATATTGTAACGTTGACTTTTAATGTTTTCTTACGTGATGTTGTTTATTTCAAGTTTTTTTAATAATATGATACATTTTAATTATTACACATGATACATTTTAAATATACATGTTTTTTTCTAATAAATTTTGTTTAAATTTTTAATCACTTTAATTGATTATTAAAGATTAAATTTAAAATTAAATTATAAAATTATTTTATTAAATTTATGTTAATAACAATATAACGGATTCTACAAAATGTGAGAAAAAAATTCAATATTTGAATTTTTATTTAGAAAAAAATTGAAAAAAAGTTATTTAATTATATTTTATATGCGCCTTAAAATGCATGTCGAATATTGTAAAAGAAACAATAAAAATTTATTAGGATATAACCAGTACAGTATAATTGTTTAAAATCGAAAGCATGATACATAATACATTAAAAAACATGTATTAAAAAACATGTATTGGAAAGTGTGAAATGGGTTGGACGGCTGGAATAAGTTTGTCACTTTTTCTTTGTGTACCTCTTTTCTCTATGTGGCATGCGGCTGGGTTAAAAAAAAGATAAAAACGGGTGTGGCGGTGCGGATGCTCTTAGCCCTTGGTTGATAAACCTCAACTTCCCTTATTTTTTGTCAGGTTTGAACCAATTAAGGCTATTAAATAGTATAAGCTGTATGCTGGAGATCAAGAAATGTATATGTTGTGCTATTCTATGTTACTTCGACTCGGGGTGTATAGTGTCGAATAATTTAAAATGTCTAAAAATTGGGGACACGAGGACATTTTTCTATTTTTCGTTACGAGTACCGGGACCTGACATATTTTATTAATAAAAAAATATGTTAAATTAGACATTTTTTATTAAACTTGATTTTCTAAAGAACTTTATAAATTTGGCATCTTCCTACTTTTATCTCATTCTCACTTCTTTTTTCTTCTTGAATATTTATTTTATATATTAAATGTAACTAATATTTGATCTATAAATTGGTCAAAGTATTCATATTTAAGTCAAAAAATCCGACACTAAATAAGTATCGTGTCCAAATGTCCGACACGGGGCAAACAGAAATTTCCTTTACAGGAACTTACTCTGTACATTTCGTTTATAATAAGCTAATGTTTATGAAAATGAAACTCTATGTAATTGTGCAGTTTACCGGACATGCTAGATAGATGTATCATGTATGTTACCTAGTCCTTGCATCTCTGCACCTTGGATGAATAATGTTTCAGTTCCATTGTGTAGGGAACATCTTTATTTGGATCATATTTATGCTTAACATATTTTTCTTTCTAAAATACGGTATTTTTATCCTAAAGAAGTGACTAAGTAAAAGTAGTCAAGATTACTATCCTGTTTTAAACTGATATAAAACAGGATTATTGAAAGTTTATATCAGTTGTGATCCCTTGAGAAAAAAGGCAGACTTCTTAATCCTGTTTTGTGTCCCCCACCACTATGCTAAATTGTTTGCCGAAAGGTTGATGCTTTAGATACTTAATTTAGTTCAGGAGAAAAGAAGGAAGAAAGTACGATCCCATTGATTCCTCATCCAAAATACTACCTAAGCTTCCCCTTCTTTTATCTGTTCACATACTATTTCTTGCTAAGATTTCATCCTTTTTGTGGTAAATTTGTAATCTATGTCAATATGCTACAAACACGTTATAGCCATCCTTTCTAGATACATGAATTCAAATATATTTTGTACATTGAAATTGTTAAAGATAATATTTATGAATTTATTTAATATATAATAAATTAAAAATATATATTAGTTAATTCAAAAAAAATTTCGTCACCACATACCCTATTTTCTAGCTCCGTCCGTCCCTGTTTGTATGTGTGATTTGTGTTCAGACTTTTAAGGTAGGACCTTACTTTAGAATATATGTCACCCAAGCTGATCCCAACACTTAGTTTTGCCTTCCACTACATTTATAAACAAGTAGTGGTTCTTATTCATCTTTAATCATCATAACATCGATATTAAGCGATCTTTTTTTACATATGTTATTATTGACGGAGGAATCTGGTAACAACAAAGATTGAGGTTTATCGCCGGAATTAAGATCTAAGACGGTGATTTTTCGCCGGAAAATCAAGCGGTGTGTGGTGGTTTGTGGTTGTTTTGGGCTGAGATTGATCAGAGTAAGTGGTGGCTTCTTTTCAACTCTCAACTTATTACCCTCTCAATCTGTCTACGTACCCTTTATATAGGGATCAAGCCTGACGTAGTTCTTGTGGAACAAGAAATCTAATGGCCTTAGACTTCTTATCCCTAGGCTCGATAGAAGCCCATCCAGATTCCATTGTGGCGGCGCCCCAAAACCCGGAGTCAGGAGTCTCGGAGGCCACGCCATCTAAACTCACACAACTCACACTACAATATATAAATACTCACGCTTCACGACCCCACAGTTATCACACACACACTTACAAGATCTTGGAAACGAACCATCATAACTAAAGTAATTGTCAACCATCAAGTGATATTTATTACAACCCAAAAGTAATTAATCTTATCGGGGAGTGGCCTTTAAGTAAGGCTAGTCCGCCGGCCAAATATACGTTTCTTGTTTTTTACCTTATATAAGTTATACTTATAAATAAGCCGAACTATAAACAACTGAAAACTAATCCAGCTTATTCTGACTACCTGTGGTACAACACCAAACAATCTACGGAACAGCTGGCCATTTCCTACCCGTTTCCTGGCTGTGGTTCTCATGGCAGGCATCTTGAATCACTGTCGTGTTGTGTCAATTTAAGAAAACAAGTGTGAGTTATAATGCCCAGCATAATAATGTATAGTATGAAAATGACTGTATGATAACATCATATGTGATAATTATGTTTTATTCGAAAATAGTTTTCCTTGGTGATACACACCTTTTTATGAAAATAGTTCTTTAAGGGATTTTAATATCCTGCGAATACCTTAATAGTAATCCCAACACCTACCTAGGCTTGGGTTACGGTATTGCATCACAATTCCAATTGGAAGAATTAGGACACTCGTTGGAGCCACCGTATACGATGATCAGTCGTAATACGATAATAGTAACCTTTTCTACTAGTAGAAGGATGATACCTTCGTATCCCGGTTATCACCCTTGCCGCATTCGGGCTACATGTCCCATTTTCGGGTATACACATACTTCACATGTTCCTGAGTACACTGAGTACCTTTAGCTGCGGTACCTTTGGTAGTCCAACTAGTACACATAGTACCAGAGTCTACCCCTCCCTTGTCCTTTAAAAGAATTCTATCAATCTCGAGAACTCGAACCACATCGAAGTTCCCCAAGCGTTTTGCTTGTTGATAGAAACATCTTATCTCTCTAAGATATAAGTGTATATATATGTATATACGTACTTCCGAGAATTTCGGAGGAAGTACTAAGGATGTGAGTTGACCGTTGTCAACAGATAATTAATAAGGGGAAAAAGTTTCTCCTTGAAACTATATTCAAAATATTAAATAAGTCGGGATAATATTCTCCGACGATCTGAAATTACTCGAATGATTTTCCGAAATCAGAAAGTATGTTTTAAATCAGGATCTATGATTTTTAAATCAATAATAAACCCTTTAATAAATAATAAATAATTAAATGATAATCAATAAATAATTAAACCTCGAATGGGTTTACTCTCTAAAAGAATATTTAAAATAATATTCCTCAACTAGTTTGTGTCTACATAATTAATAATCTATAGTGATTAATCGGGTTTGAAATAAAAAAAATCGTTGGAGTATACTATTTCCATAATAAGGAATAAGTATATAGTATTTATTGTTCGAACAATAAAATATAGTTGAGGGAATATGATCGTTGGGAAATCGTTTTAATAAAAGTTCGAGGTGTTTTAATGTTTCGTAAGTGGACGATGAGTCCCTTTAAAACGTACTACTATGGACTTATAACCGTCCTATAATATCGCCATAATGAATCTCGGGTTTTATCTTAAATCCCGACCGACTCACGGTCTTATATAATATGTCACACTTAAAGCGAAATAACATTTCACGATATATACTTTATCGTCCAACATCGCTACATTATGCGAAATTTCAACAACTACGTATCATGGCAAGCATGGTATTTATGCAATGATAGTAAAACAATCCTTTCACAACACAACAGTAAAAATGGAGTTGGGTTCGTAAACTTGCCTGGGTATCTCGAGGTGGAGGATGCTCTAGGTTCCGCTCGGAAATCTATAACCATAACACAATTCATTTCGTTAGGTTCCGTTCTAATTTACGGCAACTCGCACTCATGCGCTACTTATTATGCACCCTCTCAACTTATACTACCCTTATCATTCTTTTAAGTCATATTCACATTATGGTCGCTTCATTTTCCTAAGTATCTTAGGTTCATTCTTATTATCGCTGTCGGCTCCGCTTATGGATTCTTACGGTTTCTACTCGCGCGGTCTCGGTTCTGACATTTTTATAAAATTGAAAAATCAGTATTTTCACTTGAAATTTTTATGAAAGTTAGGAAACTCAATATGCTACTTTCTGTAAAATTTCATGATTTATGAACACTTTTAAGTTGATCATTTATATTTTCAAAATTTGTGATTTGTGGCAGTTTTTGTCGCGTAAATCACTTTTACTAAAACGGTCATAACGTTTGATCCGTAAATCGGAATCAAGCGATTCAAGTGCCTAAACGATCCTTATAACATTTTATATCATAATAAAGGGTTATTTTTCAAGAAAATACAGTTTACAACTTCGGGACTTTCTACAGAAACTTAAAGTTACGATTTATTGGTTTTAACGAAGTTACGTTTACGATCGGGGTTTTGTTTACGCCCTAACTCTTAACACAACCACCAAAAATCATCATATCATCATCAACATACAAACTCCTCTCAATAACATCATGTTCTTGAGGAAACAACAACCAACCTTAAATCTACTTAACTTAATCATCAAGATTTCCTCAATAACACTCATTACACTAGGTTTTCTATCACATACTAAATGGATCTCGAAAATGAATCTTAAATAAAATTGGGCCAAATATTTTTACCTTTATTGAAAGCTTGAGATGTGTTCTTGAGGATGGTGGAGGCTTGGAAGTGCTTGGTGTGATTTTTGGAACCTAAAACCACCATTGAAATCAAGAAACCAAAGAGAGGTTACTATCCATACTAGTCACTAGTGAGTTTCTTGATTTTATTTCACCCATAAATCCTTGATAAAAAGAGATGAAAGAATTTTCTTACCTTAGTTTAATTGCTAGGAGGCTTGAGAATTAATTGGATGATTTTACAAGAGCTAGAACTTGAGTTTTTGAATTTGAATTCCCCTTTTTTCTTCAAATTGCTGAATGGAAGCAATTGTAATGAGGGGGGGGGGTATTTATACTCCTCTTGGTTGATTTGCTAGGTTGCTTCTAGGAAGATAGGGTGATATCTTTCACTTGATTTTATTCTTCCTAGTATCGCATTCTAGGTTACAAATCTTAGGGACAAATCTTAATAGCTTGCTAGGTTACAAGCTAAACTACATGGTTAGCTTCCTTAGCACACTATTTTGCTAGCTAGCTTGATCATCCTATGGTTAGCTCACTATTTGATGAAGTAACCATGGTTACTTCCTTACCATGGTTTAGTTAGTACGTTACGTTTATTTAATCGTTTACGCGTTCGCTCGGTTGCTTAAACGTTTTCGTAATACTTCCTCGTAAATGGTTCGCGACGTAATCCCTTTCGTATTCATTCCTTATATTTTTAATTATCCTACTTGAATATAAATCCGTAGGGTTTTAATCTCGTAATTATATTATGATTCCCGTAATCCTCGATGAGTCGTAAATAAGGTCATTTTTCAAAAGTTCGTTTTCTTCAAAAACTAATAGCGTTTACATACACTCATTTGATACGTATAATCGTAATATCAACTCCGAAACTCATTTTCTCATGCACTACATAGTGTGGGCTCAAAAGTTTTTCCTGTCCGTCAGGGTTACTATTCATTTAAACATTTTACAAGGTCTCAAAAATTCGAGTTATTACAGTCTTCCCCTCTAACAAGGATTCCGTCCCGGAATCAATTAGAAAATAAGTGGGGATATCTATTCCTCATTGCGTCTTCAAGTTCCCAAGTTGACTCTTCGACATTTTGATTTTTCCATAAGATCCTAACCAGCTTCACAGTTTTGTTCCTCAGCACTTGTTCTTTCTGGTCCATTATCCTTACTGGCTACTCGATGTAGGTCAGGTCAGGTTGTAAATCTACCTGCTCGTATTCTATTACATGTCGTGTGTCTACATGGTACTTCCTTAACATGGACACGTGGAACACGTTGTGTACTTGTTGCAAATTAGGAGGCAAGGCGAGCTCGTAAGCTAGAGGTCCTATTCTCCTCAAAATTTCAAAGGGTCCTATGAATCCGGGACTCAGTTTCCCTTTCTTTCCAAATCTCATCACTCCTTTCCATGGAGATACCTTCAATAACACAGAATCTCCTACTTCATATTCCATATCCTTCCTGGTCTGGTCGGCGTACTTCTTTTGTCTGTCCTGGGCTGCTACCAGTCTTTTCCTGATGAGTCCTACCATTTCTCTGGTCTGCTGAACTAACTCTGGTCCTAATATCTTGTGCTCTCCAACTTCGTCCCAACACAGGGGAGAGCGACATCTCCTTCCATAAAGAGCTTCATACGGGGGCATTCCTATGCTAGCGTGATAGCTATTGTTGTAAGCAAATTCGATCAGGGGTAAGTGGTCATCCCAATTTCCTTTGATATCAATGGCACATACTCGTAGCATATCTTCTAGGGTTTGAATAGTCCTTTCGCTTTGTCCATCAGTCTGGGGGTGGTAAGCGGTACTCATGTTTAGTCTAGTGCCTACGCATTCCTGGAAGCTTCTCCAAAATCGGGAATTAAACCTTGGGTCTCTATCTGATACTATGGCTACCAGAACGCCGTGTCTAACTACTATTTCCTTCAAGTAAATATCCACCAACTTGTCTACACTTTATCTTTCGTTGATTGGTAGGAAGTGTACGGGGAAGTGTGCGGACTTGGTCAATCTATCTATGATAACCCATATGGCATCATGATTGGTCTTTGTTCTTGGTAAGCCTGTCATAAAATCCATGGCTATATGCTCCCATTTCCATTCCGGAATCTCTAGGGGTCGTAATAGTCCACTAGGTCGTTGATGTTCAGCCTTCACTCTCTGGCATGTCAAGCACTTGCTGACCCACTCTGCTACTTCTCCCTTCATGTTAGGCCACCAATAATATTCCTTAAGGTCATAGTCCATTTTCGTACTTCCTGGGTGGATTGAATATCTAGAGTTGTGCCCTTCATGCAGCAGCTGATCCTTTAACTCTTGCACATTTGGAATCCAAATTCGGGACGCATACCTCATGATCCCTTCCTCATCCTTCTCGCATCTCACTTCTTCACCGGTCAATGTTCCTCTTTCCTCACTCATCTTCTTTTCCTGACATACTCGTATCTTTTCGGTTAGCTCCGACACTAGCTTAATCTCAAATAATCCTTCTGTTCCCCTACCGGTCATCCTCACGTCAATTTCCATCTTCTCAAATTCCTTAATCAACTCCTCCGATGTCATTATCATCTTGAGTCTTTCCTTCCTACTAAGGGCGTCATCCACCACATTGGCTTTACCCGGGTGATACAAAATTTCACAGTCGTAGTCTTTTATCAACTCTAACCATCTCCTCTGTCTCATGTTCAGTTCCTTTTGAGTGAAAATATACTTGAGGCTTTTATGGTCAGTGAAGATCTCGCATTTCTCACCGTATAGGTAGTGTCTCCAAATTTTTAGGGCAAACACTATGGCTGCTAATTCTAGATCATGCGTAGGGTATCTGCCCTCATATTCCTTCAATTGCCGAGAGGCATATGCTATAACTTTTCCGTGCTGCATCAGTACACATCCAAATCCTTTAAGTGATGCGTCGCTGTATATCACAAACTCTCCCTTTCCATCGGGCAGAGCGAGCACTGGTGCTGATACCAGCCTTCTTTTCAGTTCTTGAAAACTTTCTTCACATTTCTCTGTCCATACGAACTTTTCTGTCTTCCGGGTAAGTCTAGTCAGTGGACCGGCTATCTTAGCAAAATCTTGCACGAATCTTCGGTAATATCCTGCTAAACCCACAAAACTCCTAACCTCTGTTGGGGTAGTTGGTCTTTCCCAATTGGATACCGCCTATATTTTGGCAGGGTTGACTAAAACACCTTTGCTACTCACCACATGTCCTAAAAACTGAACTTCTCTCAACCAAAACTCGCACTTCGAGAACTTGGCATACAATTTTTTCATTCCTCAAGATTTCTAAGACTATCCTCAAATGTTCTGCGTGTTCTTGCTCTGTCTTTGAGTAGATCAGAATATCGTCTATAAAAACTATCACACATATATCCAGGTACTTTTTGAACACTCTGTTCATCAAATCCATAAATATTGCGGGTGCATTGGTTAACCCAAACGACATAACTAAGAACTTATAGTGTCCATACCTAGTGCGAAAAGTAGTCTTCGATATATTTTCCTATTTGATTTTCAACTGGTGATATCCTGTTCTTAAATCTATTTTGGAAAAATGTACAGCTCCCTTGAGTTGGTCGAATAGGTCATCAATCCTGGGGAGAGGGTACCTATTCTTAATAGTCAGCTTATTCAGCTCTCGATAGTCTATGCATAATCTCATACTGCTGTCCTTTTTCTTTACGAACAGTACTGGCGCTCCCCATGGCAACACACTGGGTCTTATCAATCCATTATCTAGTAACTCTTGCAGTTGAGAAGCTAGTTCCTTCATCTTAACTGGGGCTAGCCTATATGAGGCCTTGGATACTGGTGTCGTTCCTGGTGCTAACTCTAAAGCGAATTCTATTTCTCGGTCAGGTGGCAATCTTGATAAGTTCTCTAGAAATACATCCTCGAATTCGTTTACTATGGGTATGTCCTGTATATTAGGGACTTCCTTCTTGGTATCTATCACATAAGCCAAATAGGCCTCGTCACCTTTCCTTAACAATCTTTTTGCCTGTAGCATGGTTAGAAATTTCTGGTTCTGTCGTTGATTATTAAACACTACTTCTTTTTTCATTCTGCACTCTTATCTTTACTTTCTTCCGTTCACAATCTATTTGCGCTCCGTTATTGGATAACCAATCCATTCCTAAGATTATATCAAATTCTCCTAATACGAATGGGATTAGGTCAACCTCAAAGATCTTCCCTTCTAATTTCAACTTGCACTTGTGGTGTACTTGATTTACATGAGTTATTTCTTTGTTTGCTATTTCCACTCGTAATATCTCACGTAAGGGTATGGCATTAAGTTTTAACTTTTTAGCAAAATCTTGAGATATAAAAGACTTGGTTGCTCCAGAATCAAATAGGACATTTGCATGTTCGGAATTTAACAAAAGGGTACCTGCTATCACGTCAGTGTTTCAGACAGCATCTTGAACGGTCATGTTGAAGGTCCTAGCAGCTGGGGGTCGGTTGGATGTAGCTTTGCTCATCCCTGAGGCTGGGGTTCCAACGTTGGGCAATCCTTTCTCATGTGCCCTACCTTCCCACATTGGAAACATGTTACATTGGGTCGGGTGCAGTTATTGGCAAGGTGTCCAATTTGGTCACACCGGTAACATCTCAGAGGGGCTCTTGTCTGGGCACACACTCCAAGGTGTCTCTTCTTACAGATTAGTAATTCTGGTATTGGGGCACGTGGTTGGCTATGAAATGTTGCCCTAGATTGTCCGCCGCCCTGGACAACACTCTCGTTTGGGGCCTTTCTGAATCCGGGGCCTCGTGCAGGTTGGGACACCGCTCCCCTGACAAACCTGCTCGGAAGGCTCCTGTTCCCGGTTCCTATTCCTTGGCTTCCTATCTTCCTTTTCCTATTTTCCTTTTCCTTCACACTCTGCTCACTGCCAGCTTCAATAATCGAGGCTTTTTGCACTAAGGTGGCATAGTCTGTCAGCTCTAACACTGCTACTCGGTTCTGTATCCACTGTTTCAGGCCAAGCTGAAACCTTCGCGCTTTCTTTTCTTCGGTATTCACGAACTCAGGCACAAATCTCGACAACTCAGTAAATATAGCCTCATATTCTGCCACAGTCATCTTATCCTGTTTCAACTCAAGAAACTTAATCTCCATCTGGGTTTCCATAAACCTAGGGAAGTACTTGTCTAAGAACAGTCGGGTGAATCTATCCCATGGAATCAGAGCATCAGTTTTTAGGTTTCGTTTGGACTCCCACCAACAGTTATATTCTCCTTTCAGCATGTAAGAAGCGAAAATAGTCTTGTGTCGTTCCTCAACACCTAGTATCTCGAAGGACTTTTCTATCTCTTTGAGCCAGGCCCGTGCTTTAACGGGGTCGGCAGATCCTAGAAACTTTAGAAGTTTGAGAGATTTGAAGGCTCTAAAGGCAGTAGCTGCAGTCTGTTGGGCAGTAGCTGCAATCTGTTGGGTAGTATGTGGCTGTGGTGGAATAGGCTGTTGGTTCAGATTTGCTCTTAGCAGTTCCATAAATTCATTCATGGGGTTCCCTCCCTGATAGGTATCCTCAGCCTCTTCTTCTACATATTCTTCCTCATCATATTCATTATATTCTAGGTCTTCTTCACTTTCCTCATTCACTACAGGGTCAGGTTCACCTCGTTGTTGGTTAACAGATTCTGCGGGCTGTGCCCTGGTTCCTCTTCTACGGGATGGCATTGTTCTGATATTAAAAATTGGTCAACATAGTTATAATTATAACAGTTGGATTATTTTATTCATATATAAGCATGTCATTTATTATCTAGCAGGTTTTTATAAAGTGCAATAATATAGACATCATTTCTTAATAACTGCTTAGATATATATTAATAAGATCTCCCACTTATATCTTGGGGATGAAACAAGTAGTCGAGTTCATACATGCCTGATTACAATCTATCACTACTAGTTCTAAATACTGAAATGAAAATACATAAACCGTGTACCCTGAAGGGCTAGGAACGCTATCTACTACTAGCTATCCTATCAAAATTGGTGACAAGTCACCCAGCCTTCTTTAAGGTCCATATCTAGTCACTAGGCTCTCAGTCACTATCAATGCGAGTGAGGTCACGCACCCTCCTCATCGCTCCTGTAATCATCAGCTCTACATCAACTACCGGGATGTATCCTTCCACTACTGTCATCCTCATCTAAACCCTGATACGGAGCTCGATCCCATCGATCTCTCTGCGGGCTATGGATGGGGAAGCAGCTCTGAAATCTCCTCGGTATCCTAGTCGGATGGCTCTCTCAGCTGTCAGTGCCTGGCGTAACTCCGTAATGTGAGCAGATGTCGCAGTGATCTCAGCATTAAGCTGACCCACTATCCAGTCGTGTATGGCTACATGCATGGTCGCCGGTGGTGGTAGAGGTGAATCTGGGTCTCTAGAGGATATGTCATGAACCTCGTGGAACTGTGCATGTATCGCCTCCTCCTCATCATCATCATCAGTATAGGGCATAGGGATCTGAATCCCTGGGGGTGGTGTAGGAGAGCGAATAGCCTGGTGAGGGTACATCTCTACATCCCTCCATACTACGCCATTAGCTATGGGGACAGGAAGGTTAGTCTCCTCCTCTAGGACATCCTTAGTAGGGTCATCCTCTGAATCATCAATGGGTGGGCTCTCTGGCTCGGGAATAGGGTCACGCTCAGGAATCATGACATCATCAACAGGATTAACCTCCCTCCTAGGCTCCACTGGTACATGACACAATAGGAAAGGTATTACTAACTTAGAGTTGGAATTCCCTTGAGGGTAAAACGGTCAAGATTACCCGAGTAGCCCGACGACGAACTCGACTTGAGTTCTAATTGATTATTTTGTTATTCTTATGTCTACGTATTTTATGTCCTATAGTTTCCAAGATTTGATAACCTAAGGCTCTGATACCATTTCTGTGGCGCCCCAAAAACCGGGGTCAGGAGTCTCGGAGGCCACGCTATCTAAACTCACACAACTCACACTACAATATATAAATACTCACGCTTCAAGACCCCACACTTATCACACACACACTTACAGGTTATTGTCTTGGAAACGAACCATCATAACTAAAGTAATTATCAACCATCAAGTGATATTTATTACAACCCAAAAGTAATTAATCTTACCAGGGAGTGACCTTTAAGTAAAGCTAGTCCGCTGGCCAAATATACGTTTCTTGTTTCTTACCTTACATAAGTCATACTTATAAATAAGCCGAACTATAAACAACTAAAAACTAATCCAGCTTATTCTGACTACCTGTGGTACAACACCAAACAATCTATGGAATAGCTGGCCATTTCCTACCCGTTTCCTGGCTGTGGTTCTCATGGCAGGCATCTTGATTCACTGTTGTGTTGTGTCAATTTAAGAAAACAAGTGTGAGCTATAATACCCAGCATAATAATGTACGGTATGAAAATGACTGTATGATAACATCATATATGATAATTATGTTTTATTCGAAAATAGTTTTCCTTGGTGATACACACCTTTTTATGAAAACAATTCTTTAAGGGATTTTAATATCCTGCGAATACCTTAATAGTAATCCCAACACCTAGGCTTGGGTTACGGTATTGCATCACAATTCCAATTGGAAGAATTAGGACACTCGTTGGAGCCACCGTATACGATGATCAGTCGTAATACGATAATAGTAACCTTTTCTACTAGTAGAAGGACGACACCTTCGTATCCCGGTTATCACCCTTGCCGCATTCGGGCTACGTATCCCATTTTCGGGTATACACATACTTCACAAGTTCCTGAGTACACTGAGTACCTTCGCCTGCGGTACCTTTGGTAGTCCATCTAGCACACATAGTACCAGAGTCTACCCCTCCCTTGTCCTTTAAAAGAATTCTATCAATCTCGAGAACTCGAACCACATCGAAGTTCCCCAAGCATTTTGCTTGTTGATAGAAACAACTTATCTCTCTAAGATATAAGTGTATATATATGTATATACATACTTCCGAGAATTTCGGAGGAAGTACTAAGGATGTGAGTTGACCGTTGTCAATAGATAATTAATAAGGGGGAAAAGTTTCTCCTTGAAACTATATTCAAAATATTAAATAAGTTGGGATAATATTCTCCGACGATCTGAAATTACTCGAATGATTTTCTGAAATCAGAAAGTATATTTTAAATCATGATCTATGATTTTTAAATCAATAATAAACCCTTTAATAAATAATAAATAATTAAATAATAATCGATAAATAATTAAGCCTCGAATGGGTTTACTCTCTAAAAGAATATTTTAAATAATATTCCTCAACTAGTTTGTGTCTCCATAATTAATAATCTATAGTGATTAATCGGGTTTGAAATAAAACAAATTGTTGGAGTATACTATTCCCATAATAAGGAATAAGTATATAGTATTTGTTATTCGAACAATAAAATATAGTTGAGGGAATATGATCGTTGGGAAATCGTTTTAATAAAAGTTCGAGGTGTTTTAATGTTTCGTAAGTGGACGATGAGTCCCTTTAAAACGTACTACTACGGACGCCGGAATAATTCCCGGGTTTTATCTTATATCCCGACCGACTCACGGTCTTATATAATATGTCACGCTTAAAGCGAAATAACATTTCACGATATATACTTTATCGTCCAACATCGCTACATTATGCGAAATTTCAACAACTAGGTATCATGGCAAGCATGGTATTTATGCAATGATAGTAAAACAATCTTTTCACAACAAAAAAGTAAAAATGGAGTTGGGTTCGTAAACTTTCCTGGGTATCTCGAGGTGGAGGATGCTCTAGGTTCCGCTTGGAAATTTATAACCATAACACAATTCATTTCGTTAGGTTCCGTTCTAATTTACGGCAACTCGCACTCATGCGCTACTTATTATGCACCCTCTCAACTTATACTACCCTTATCATTCTTTAAAGTCATATTCACATTATGGTCGCTTCATTTTCCTAAGTATCTTAGGTTCATTCTTATTATCGCCGTCGGCTCCGCTTATGGATCTTTACGGTTTCTACTCGCGCAGTCTCAGCTCCGACATTTTTATAAAATTGAAAAATCAGTATTTTCACTTAAAATTTTTATGGAAGTTAGGAAACTCAATATGTTACGTTCTGTAAAAATTTCATGATTTATGAACACTTCTAAGTCGATCCTTTATATTTTCAAAGTTCGTGATTTGTAGCAATTTTGTCGCGTAAATCACTTTTACTAAAACGGTCATAACTTTTGATTCGTAAATCAGAATCAAGCGATTCAAGCGCCTAAACGATCCTTATAACCTTGTATATCATAATCAAGGGTTATTTTTCAAGAAACTACAGTTTACAACTTCGGGACTTTCTGCAGAAACTTAAAGTTACGATTTGATGGTTTTAACGAAGTTACGTTTACGATCGGGGTTTTGTTTACGCCCTAACTCTTAACACAACCACCAAAAATCATCATATCATCATCAACACACAAACTCCTCTCAAGAACATCATGTTATTGAGGCAACAACAACCAACCTTAAATCTACTTAACTTAATCATCAAGATTTCCTCAATAACACTCATTACACTAGGTTTTCTACCACATACTAAATGGATCTCAAAAATGAATCTTAAATAAAGTTGGGCCAAAGATTTTTACCTTTCTTGAAAGCTTGAGATATGTTATTGCTAGGTTACAAGCTAAACTACATGGTTAGCTTCCTTAGCACACTATTTTTCTAGCTAGCTTGATCATCCTATGGTTAGCTCACTATTTCATGAAGTAACCATGGTTACTTCCTTACCATGGTTTAGTTAGTGCGTTACGTTTATTTAATCATTTACGCATTCGCTCGGTTGCTTAAACATTTTCGTAATACTTACTCGTAAATGGTTCGCGTCGTAATCCCTTTCGTATTCATTCCTTATATTTTTAATTATCCTACTTGAATATAAATCCATAGGGTTTTAATCTCGTAATTATATTATGATTCCCGTAATCCTCGATGAGTCGTAAATAAGGTCATTTTTCAAAGTTCGTTTTCTTCGAAAACTAATAGCGTTTACATACACTCATTTGATACGTATAGTCGTAATATCAACTCCGAAACTCATTTTCTCATGCACTCCATAGTGTGGGCTCAAAAGTTTTTCCTATCCGTCAGGGTTACTATTCATTTAAACATTTTACAAGGTCTGAAAAATTCGAGTTATTACATCCATCTTCCGCTAGTTTTGGAAATGTCCAACTATGAGGCCCAACGGCGAAGGCCCAAGGCTCATCCGTAATCGCAGGACTTCACGGATAGTGCATCTCCCTGCGCAAGGATAACACCCCGCTACAGCTATCTCCCTTGATTTACGGACGCAGGTATAGCCAAGGTTCACCCCAAGTGTCGGACGTATCCCTGTCCCCCGAATGAGGATAACCCACCAGATAACAGGACAGGGGATCCCAAGATTTTGGGTGCAAAGTGCAGGATGACTCCAAAGTTCTCCAACGAGGACACCCGTTGAATACAAGAATAGAGCTCCCAAAGCACACATTAATGTTAACCCCACATCCCCAATGAGGACACCTGTTGAATACATGAGGAGGCTTTCAATCATCAGGCATACCCCTGGAGGCCTTCAAGCTTTTCACGGACATCCCCCTCCTTGACCGTCTCAAGGAGGGTATTCTTCAAAGAGTACCTGCAACAAATATGTTAGTAGAAATAATCTCCATTGCTCCCTTCCAAGCATGCTTTCTCCTGAATGATCTTCATGAGAGAGCATTCACCAAACAAAGGACGCGTCCTATGTCGTTGGGCGCGTCCACACCTCCATGATGCCTGTATTGTCTCCCGAATATTTTCCTTTCACTACCTTCCACAATGGCAGGACGCATCCTGAGCAGGACAGGCGCGTCCTCCAGCTTATATTGCCAAAAGATCACAACTGTCGGACACATTCACCACGGTGGACGCGTCCACACTATTTGGGCGCGTTCTACCCTAGCCATGTGCTCCCAAGATTCCTTATTATCAAACCATCTTCCATAAAACATCTCCTCAACTTCGGGCGCGTCTTGTGAGCCTGGACGCGTCCTCACCTCTTACAATGCAATACCGAGTTTGACTGTAATTAGCCCGCATTTGACCCGAGTCAATTCAATGCCAAATTTTGGGTATAACAACTACTCCCCAAATTCTATTTGCAGTGGAAGACAAAATTGGAATTTTTATTCAAAAAACCACAAACAAAAATTTACATGGGCCCACGGGGACGCGTCCTATTGTCTTGGACGCGTCAACCCTTCAGTCATTCAAGATCGACTGTTGCATGACAGTTGTCTTGTACACGTCAGCCATCTCTTTCTATAAGTATCTTCCCCAACCCACAATGTTACTTTACCTTTTCTCTCTCTCCAAAACCACCATTACCGCCGCTGCAAGAAGATAAATCCTAAAAACCAACGAATCCACCGGCCATTTCCCGATTTCTCTAGCTTAATCCAACCCTCAACTTATGAGGTACATGAATCTTCTTTTATTTCTTCATTTGGTCGAGTAAATCGGTCATAATAAGTAAAAGACCTTTCGTATACCTTTTTTTTATGAACTGTTTTTATTTTCCCCATGTATGTATATGTGTATATATATCATAAAACCTCCTATTTTGCTTGTTTGATTCTGGATTAAACGTTTCTAGGGTTTTTAATTGAATTTCCCCAAATTGACCACAATCATTCCAACTTCTGTTATATTCCCACCATTATGGACGCGTCTACCTCCCAGGGCGCGTCTTAGTTACCACAAGTTAAGATGTTTCAATCAAAGAATTATATAGACGCACTTGTTCACCTAGGACGCGTCTCCTTAGCATATTTTCTATGATAGACGTTTAGGACGCGTCCTCATAATCATCCCTTCGCTCTTGCTGTCCTTTACATATTTTCAGTATATATTTTTTATAAACATGGACGCGTCCTCAAGATCTTCTTCCTTCTTATTTCAGCTGGAGGACGCGTCATCTTCATCACCTTTCCATCTATTCAAAGTTCTCAACAAATGCCTTGGGATCTACTCCCCACATTTGATCTCTTTCAAACCTGAATTCCCTGAATTTCACAGGACGAGTTCCTTTCTTGAAGCAGAAACATGCATCTTTGAATCTCTCAAATCAAAGGTTTCTATAATGTCTGATTCCAGTTTCGATTCTATGGATCACGTCCCCATAAGCTCTAGAATGAAAAAGAAAGGATTCAAACGAAAAAGAACTCCAATTCTCAATACTAGGGCTGACATCGAAGATTGGACGGAAGTTGAGATTATACCCACAACCAGCCAACAGCCCTTACACATGATTGTTTCAGATGAGGACGTGTCTCCTACTCAGGACGCGTCGGTATCTCATGACGCGTCAACTTCTCAGAACGTGTCCCCTCTTAGCATAAGTGGATTCGAAAAGAGGATTCCTGACCCTGATGTATATCCTGTGTCCCCTCAAAAATTTGATCCTCCCCTAGAACACTGGGAACCCTCAGATGTTGAAGTGGATTGTGATTGGGCAAAGCTTGGTGCTCTAACAGAACCAGAGAAAAATGCCCGGAGGAAAAAAGAAAGCAAGCTAGCTTGTGTAGCCCTTGACTCCACTGCAACCGACTTGGAAATCCAGTGGCACATGAAATACTATGACATGGAGGGCATCTGGGCGCGTCCTCTCAGGATGATGAGGCCCCATATCTTTAATGTGGAAAACCTGAGAATTCCCAAGATGGTCCTAACCCCAAAACTTATCTCCTTAGTTGTGGGCGCACCCTTGCACCCATACATCAAAAAGATTTTAAAGTGGTATGACGTTGCCCCGGTTCAATTATCTCCAAACTCGTACAAACTAGCATGGGCTTTGTACATCATGTACCACAATCTTGGACTGGGCGCGCCCTCCATGAAGGAATTCAGCTTCTTCTACAGCATCAGAAAATCCATCCCAGGCTACCATTTCTTTGTAGTCAACAAGTGGTTGAACAACAAAGGATTCAATGAAAGTAAAATCATCCACGAGAGGGATTTGAAGGAACCTTTCTTCTACATCCACGATGTCAATAGAGCCCGGGTTCGCTTCAACTTAGAACCAAGTAAGTGATTTCCAAAACACGTCCTCATAGGCTTGACGCATCCTCTTATTCTGGACGCGTCCTCTTTTTTTCAAAATTTCCTTTCCCCTTAACAAGTCCTCATTTTTTTTCATCTTTAGACAAAAGAGTTCAAAAGGAATTAACAGGAAAAAGAAAAAAGAGAGCAGAGAAAGTACTCCAGTCTGCTAAGAAACACTTCAACCTCAAGGACATGATCACTGAAGACAACCTCATACTAGTAGGCGCGTTGTCTTCCCGAGTTAGTTCTATCTACAAATTCTGCGAGTTTCACAACGGGAAACCTATACTTATAGCCTCAGAAAAGGCTAGAGGCCTCAGCACTGCAGAAGTGATTGAGATTGATATCAATAAGCAATTTGATTTTGAACGAGGTAAGTACATGTGAGAGAGGACGCGTCATATATCTTTGGACGTGTCCAAAGCTACAGATTTAGCTTCTCATTTTAAAAATACCATCTCACCAAAATTCTTAGGACGCGTCATATGTTTGTCCTTCCTCTTGAACGCACAACTTAATTTGATTCATGGACGTTTCCTACACCCTTGTTCTTGGGTTTGGACGCGTCTTAATTTTAAGACACGTCTTGTTTTAACATTTGGAACTTATGTTATTTTCCCGTTGCTTATACTTTTCCCATAATTCACGTTATAGTCAATGTGTCCTTAGGTTGGGCGCGTCATAACTTTAGGACGTGTCATCCTTGCTTTATTTGACACATACATGCATTCCTCATGTCTCTATATATATTTTCTTTGACATGTCTTCATGCTTTTACATGTCTTTATATTCATTTTAATTGACATTTAAACATGCATTGACCATCTTTGATTTACGCTCTCGGCGCATCCTACTATAAGGCGCGTCTTCCTTATTTAACTAATGTTTTCTTTTTATGTTTATTTCACATATATGGCTTTTCTCCCAAAAGGGTTTGCTATTGGAGCTTCCAAAAAGCTGAGAGCCAAGAAACAGGCCCTTGCGAAGCCTGATCCAAAGGTTAAGACCCCAACTCCTGCTGTGACTCCTTCCCCTCCACCAAAAATCATTGACACTATGGTGCTGGACATCCCGGAGAAGGAGGACGCGCCCTCAAAGCGTCAGAAAACAGTGCCAAATGAACAATCCTTTGTTCACCGATATCTGGGCGCGTCCTCAGCTGGCTACTTCACTGAAGATGAAGTTCGAGGCTGGACGTTCAGGCTTGAGTAACAAATAGAAGAAGCCATGGTGAGGGCTGCAGTCGAGCTTCATTTGCACGCCAGACAAAGTGCCAACATGGCTGCTAGACTCAGGGCGCGTCTTGCTGTTACTGACACTGCTAAAAGCCAGGCTGAAGACGAAATCAAATCATTGGAAAAGTACATCAACTTGCTTGGCCAAGAAAAAGATGCTGAGATCAAGCGCCTATAGGAGGACATGACGCGTCTTGAGGGGGAGAAAGATGTGTTGGAAGGTAATGTCTCCTCTATGGAGAAAGCGATGGAGAGTGTTATCACACTAAATTCCACCATGCAGCTGGAGCTTAACACTCTGAACGATGACAGACTGCATGGATGGAAAGAGGAGAAGAAGCTAATCTATCATAATGGTTTCACAGCTGGGTTCGAGGAATGGTGCTCTGGGTATATTGCAAATGACCCAGAGTATTCTTTTTCCAAGTTTGATGAAGACACCCAGAAATGGGTAAGTGATTTCAGAATCAGAGCTGCGGATTCCATCAAAAGCAAGAGGATTTTTCAAGGCTTGGAGGAAGGTGACGCGTGATGGATTTTAATCACAGCGGAGGCATGGTAAAACACTTTTACACATATAAAATCCAAATAAAAGCATATAAATCGTGGTAAAAGCATAGGGATCGATTACTAACCTTAAATATGCGATCCAAAAGCAACGATCGGAGATCCTTAGCAGCTGCTCCTCAAACGTGAAGCACTCCACCGGTATCCACCAAGAAAACGACGTTAAGAAGGAGGAGGAGGTGGAGAGAATTAGGTTTTTCTAAAAATTGGGGTTCAAATAAAAATAGGGTTTATAATAGTATATTTATAGGCAAAATTTTCAGCTGAAATTTTCCAATAAATATTATTATTATTATCCCATTTATTATTCTCATTAATAATTAAAACACCTTTTAATTATTAATCCTTTTTCTAAACACTTTAGAAATAATTCTCTCTCTTGATTTAATTTCCAAAAAATTAAATCTTTAATTAATAATATTAAGAACTTTTCTTAATTAATTTATAATCAATTAAATCTCATTTAATCAATTATTAAATTTGCCAATTAATTATTTATTTCATAAATAAATAATTATTAGCCATTATTAATTAATTCCTTCACCATTAAATCATTCTCTTTTTATGGTGTGACCCTGTAGGTTCAATATTAAGCTGGTAATAGAAATAAATAATAATAAAACTATTTTATCATTATTTATATAAATTCTCTAATTTATTAAATATGATTAATTAATTAATCACATTTATTCTACATCGTGAGGGATACTTCTCAGCATAACGCGATTATCCGGATAATATGAATTCACTGCTTAGAATACCTAGAACCTATTCAGTGAATAGTTACCGTACAATAAACTCCTTCTACCCTACAATGTCCCGATTAAATACAAGGCATGGATCTCGTGTCAAGCCTATCTAATTCAATCACTTGCTTACCATTTACTATGCTTAGTTCCATGTAAATTAGAAACTCCTTTCTAATTTCATTCACTCTGGCCAGAGATTCCTGAACTAGCATAAGTGGATCAGCCTTGAACATTCGTTTCCTTCACTGGAAGGGGTAGATCCTTTATTGATCATACACTATCTTCGTGTACAAATTCCTAGACCCAGTAGAGCCCTAATAATTGTCCCTGGAGACTAAGAACTAAACCAAAGCATAGTTCAGTGTACACAAGATGACTATGATGACCTCAACTCTAAGGATACTTGTACAACTATCACTATGTGAACAACTGCTGACACGTGAGTGAACTCCATCAGTTGTTCAGCTGGGCGAGTCATGTTCAGTGAACTTATTCTATAATAAGCACCTACATACTAGCTATAGTGTCACCACACAAATGTCTATGAGAACAGACATCCTTCATAATGAAGCAAGCATAGTATGTACCGATCTCTGCGGATTATTAATTACCAGTTAGTAATCTTATGACCAGGAACTATTTAAGTTTAGAGTTATCATCTTTTAGGTCTCACTATTATGATCTCATCGTAATCCATAAAAAGCTTTACTCTAAACTATGGTATATCTTATTTAAACACTTAAATAGATAAAGCCCGTAATAAAACAAAACAAGTCTTTTATTAATATCAATGAAATCAAAACAGATTACACAGGAAGTTATTCCTAAATCCTAATATACCTTTCAATCTCCCACTTGTACTAAAGCCAATCACTCTGGTATCTAATACCCATATAGTCTTTATGACGATCAAAGTGACTTTCAGAAAGTAGCTTTGTGAGTGGGTCTGCTATGTTGTTATGTGTGTCAACTCTAATTCAATACAACACAAGAAATGTTACCGCGCTCCCACTGACCCTTTTGTAGACGCATGGTTCATCTACGTTTTTGATAAAATCAAACTCTTTGATTGTCTCATCAAAACGAATGTTCCGTCTTTCGAGAAGCTTGCTTTAAACCACATATGGTTCGCAGCAGCTTACACACTAGGTTTTCATTTCCCTTGGAAAGAAAACCATCTGGCCATTTGCCAGATTTCATAGTCGTAGTAAGCAGCAATCGCAAGCAAAATCCGAACTGATTTTAACAGGGCTACAGGTAAAAGGTTTCATCAAAGTCAATCCATTGCCTTTGTTTGAATTCTTTTTCCACAAGCCTGGCCTTAAAGGTCTCCACCTGGCCATCTGCTCTAATCATTCTTTTGTATCCCATATACATAGATTTTTTTCCGGATTTCATGGCACTATGCCATTTTTCTGAGTCAACACTACTCATAGCCTCATTATAGGTCACAGGGTCGTCATCATCAATGATCGACAACTCATTGTCATTCTCAATGACAAGGCCATATTACATCTCAGGTTGGCGAGACACTCTCCCTGACCTACGAATGGGCTGTTCCATAGAAGGTTGTTCAGTAAGAACAGGTGTTTCCACTTGATCCGTAGTAGTTTGTGCTTCTTGAACTTCATCAAGTTCAATTTTGCTCCCACTGTTTCCTTCAAGGATAAACTCCTTTTCCAAGAAGGTAGCATGTCTGGAGACAAACACCCGATGATCGGTGTAAAAGTAATACCCTAAAGTCTCTTTAGGATATCCCACAAAACTACATTTTACGGATCGATATTCCAGCTTATCTGGGTCAACTTTCTTGACATAAGCTGGACATCCCCAAATCTTAATGTGTTTAAGACTCGGTTTCCTTTCTTTCTATATCTCATACGGAGTTTGAGGAACAGATTTGGAAGGCACCTTATTCAGTAAATATGCTGAGGTTTCCAATGCATAACCCCATAGGAATACTGAAAGATTCTCATAGCTCATCATGGACCGAACTATGTCTAACAAAGTTCGATTTCTCCTTTCAGATACCAATCTGAAGGAGTCCACTGGGAGACTATACCATTTACTTTGAGATAATCTAGAAACACTCCATTAAAGTATTCACCACCTTGATCTGATCGAAGAGTTATAATACTATGTTTGGTTATTTCTCCACTTCATACTTATACTCTTTGAACTTTTCAAAGGCTTCAGACTTGTGTTTCATCAAACACATATCCGAATCTAGATCTATTATCCATGAAAGTAATGAAGTATGAAAATCCACCCATGGCTTGCGTAGACATTGGTCCACATACATCTGTGTGTACCATTCCTAGCAAATTTGCAGCCCTCTCTCCATGTCTACTAAATGGAGACTGCAGTGCCACAATGAAGTGAGATTTTCATCATCCCTTTTCTTTTATTAGTTTGTTCAATCAGAAGTAAATTATATCACATTTATACATACCATTATTTAAAGTACCACGTCCATAAAGAATATTATCTCTAAGAATAGAACATTCATTATTCTCAATAATAAATGAAAATCCAGCCAAGTCTAACATGGGAATAATATTTCTCACAATTGAGGGAACAAAATAACAATTATTTGAAACAATAGTCTTGCCCGTAGGCATATGTAAATGAAATGATTCTACATCTTCAGCAGCAACTCTTGCTCCATTTCCCATCAGTAAAATCACCTCCTCTTCTTTAAGAGTCCTACTTCTCCTTAGTCCCTGCAACAAATTGCAGATATGAGAACCACAGGCGGTATCTAATACCCAAGTAGAAATTTGATTTAATGACATATTCACTTCTATCATGAACATACCTGAATCAGAAGCGGTAGTCTCACTACCCTTCTTCTTCTTCAATTCTGCAAGGTATACC
Source organism: Apium graveolens (assembly GCF_009905375.1). Classification (NCBI taxonomy): domain Eukaryota; kingdom Viridiplantae; phylum Streptophyta; class Magnoliopsida; order Apiales; family Apiaceae; genus Apium; species Apium graveolens. The sequence goes on along the minus strand of NC_133652.1, from coordinate 183,537,655 downwards.
TTGCAGTTCCTCTTCCAGTGCCCCACCTTGTTACAGTGAAAGCAAACAACTTTGCTCTTGGGGTCTTCAGCTTTTGGTGGAATCGGCTTTTCTTCACCTACTTTCTTCTTCTTGGAAGAGTTCCTCTTCCTTTTCTTAGGATTGGAACCTTCACCAATTAGAAGAACAGAACTCTTCTTAGGGGGAAAATTCGATTCCGCAGTCTTCAACATGTTGTGGAGTTCAGGCAGGCTGACATCCAACTTATTCATGTGAAAGTTCACAACAAACTGCGAGAACGAACTCGGAAGCGATTGCAAGACCAAGTCTTGGCTCAGCTCCCCATCCATGGCAAAACCAAGTTGTCCAAGACGTTCAATCAAATTGATCATCTTAAGTACATGGTCATTCACAGATGATCCCTCAGACATCTTACAACCGAACAACTCCTTCGATATCTCATATCGAGCTGTCCTCCCTGCCACATCATACAACTCTTGTAGATGCATGAGGATAGTGTGAGCATCCATATGCTCATGTTGCTTCTGTAGCTCAATGTTCATGGAAGCTAGCATGATGCATTGAGCAACATTTGCATCATCTATCCACCTACGATACACAACATGTACATCATTATGTGCATCACTAGCAGGTTCAGTAGGCTTAGGTGAGTCAATCACGTATTCCAGCTTCTCAATCCTGAGAACAATTCTCAAGTTTCGAAGCCAGTCAGCATAATTAGGACCAGTCAATTTGTGAGCATCCAGTATGCTCCTGAGTGATAGTGCAGAAGACATAATGTATATTGTAAATCTGTAAATGATAAACACATAACAATACTTAGCAAATATTCGATTTCATTTTTAAAACACTATATGAACCGGGTCTTTATTCATAAGTGGCTCCCACTAGTTTACCTAATTTATTCAACCCCCTACGTGAAAAATTAAGCATTCATAATGCTAGTGGGAATAGGGATCCTACATTCCATTACACAACCCCGGCTGTGGCACGAAACGCCATGTAATGTTCAATAGGCAGACAACTCTTGTCAATTACATCTAATGTTATTCCCTAATCAAACTTTAGCCTCTTGAATAATTGAGTCACGACTGTGGCACGACAAACTCAATATTCTAAGTCAAGTCTAACCCAACATTCCATACAATTGAATCAGTCCCCAAAGGCCCACGGCTGTGGCACGTAACGACCTTTAGATTCTTATTCAATGTACACATCTCTATGTAATAGACAAGTATTTCTTATTTCGAAATCAAAGCCCTCGGCTGTGGCACGAAATGACAATGATTTAAAAATAAGAACTACTTTCTATCATGTTGGAAGGCTATGACCGACACAAGCCCGTTGTGTCATTGGCCAATTACTACTTGATATTATTTAATTTTAGAGGGATTATATTACGTTACAATGCTAATCATATTATAAAGAGATTCTTCCTTTTAAATTAAATATTTCAAATCAATAATTAATAATCAGATGATTCCCAGATCGGGTGGAGCATTGTCAAGAGGCGTCACTTAATAACCCTTTCTTACAGATAAAAATCTGTTGTTGACAGAATCATCCTTTCTCTCATATCGAAAATTCATATTCAATTACGTGTTTCATAAACACAAGAATCTCATGATTGTATTCATAATATTATTATTAAGGTTATGAAATAATTTCACTATACTAGGTTGTCTAACAAACGCCTTATGTTCATTTAAGTTCACCTAAATCTATCACCGCATGATAAACTAAGCATATATCACATATATAAATATGAATAAACATCAAGGTAGGCATGTTATATCATCTAGCACATTAGTATAAGCATTATACATCTCTATGTATCACATGAAGCATTTAAAAGCAATTAAAACAGTTAAAAATAGCTTAAAAACACTTCTGTTAGCTATAAACAGTTCGAAACAATTTCATAAAATATCTTATAATATACCATTAGAAGCGTCTCGAAAAGACGAATCCAACGACACCAAAATTGCCCAAATATGAGCTAGCACGCGCCCTCACGCGCCGAAACAAGCTTCCCTACACGCGGCCACGCGCACACGCGCCTGACAGCGCGTGTCTGACTTTCCTCCACGCGCCCCACGCGCCACACGCGCTCCACGCGCCCTAACCCCTATGCTAACGTTAGCATGACGTCATCTGATGACGTCAGCATGATGTCACCAGCGCGTGTCTACCACGCGCCGTGCGTGGCACGCCAGCGCGTGAGCCCCACGCGCGCGTGGTCGACGCGTGGTCCTTCCCCTCTGTGACAGTCGCCGCCGCCTGGCAACTCTCGCACGGAATTCTGTGCGCCGTACCTTTTCTGTGTCTTCTTCCTTTCTCCGTGCATCACAGATTATGCAGACAAGCAGATGTACAAATATATATACATACTTACAATTCATATATATATATATATATCTTTATTTAATTATGAATTTAATTACAACAACTTCAAAAATTCATAATAAATAATCTATACATCATAAAATTATGAAAAAAATACCCAGACGATCTACAACACCTGTAGAACCCAGATCAATATTCAAAATTATTCTGAGAAATGATTTCTCATCAGACAAAATTAATCCATGATATAACTTGTAAAAATCATAATTAATTCATACAAGTACATAAAATTCTGAAATTTTTACCACAGATATATATGCATAAAACCTAAAATCTGATACCATTGATGGATTTTAATCGCAGCGGAGGCATGGTAAAACAATTTTACACATATAAAATCCAAATAAAAGCATATTAATCGTGGTAAAAACATAGGGATCGATTACTAACCTTTAATATGCGATCCAAAAGCAACGATCGGAGATCCTTAGTAGCTGCTCCTCAAACATGAAGCACTCCACCGGTATCCACCAAGAAAACGACGTTAAGGAGGAGGAGGAGGTGGAGAGAATTAAGTTTTTCTAAAAATTGGGGTTCAAATAAAAATAGGGTTTATAATAGTATATTTATAGGCAAAATTTTTAGCTGAAATTTTCCCATAAATATTATTATTATTATCCCATTTATTATTTTCATTAATAATTAAAACACCTTTTAATTATTAATCCTTTTTCTAAACACTTTAGAAATAATTCCCTCTCTTGATTTAATTTCCAAAAAATTAAATCCTTAATTAATAATATTAAGAACTTTTCTTAATTAATTTATAATCAATTAAATCTCATTTAATCAATTATTAAATTTGCCAATTAATTATTTATTTCACAAATAAATAATTATTAGCCATTATTAATTAATTCCTTCACCATTAAATCATTCTCTTTTTATGGTGTGACCCTGTAGGTTCAATATTAAGCCGGTAGTAGAAATAAATAATAATAAAACTATTTTATCATTATTTATATAAATTCTCTAATTTATTAAATATGATTAATTAATTAATCACATTTATTCTACATCGTGATGGATACTTCTCAGCATATCGCGACTATCCGGATAATATGAATTCACTGCTTAGAATACCTAGAACCTATTCAGTGAATAGTTACCGTACAATAAACTCCTTCTACCCTACAATGTCCCGATTAAATACAAGGCATGGATCTCGTATCAAGCCTATCTAATTCAATCATTTGCTTACCATTTACTATGCTTAGTTCCATGCAAATTAGAAACTCCTTTCTAATTTCATTCATTCTGGCCAGAGATTCCTGAACTAGCATAAGTGGATCAGCCTTGAACATTAGCTTCCTTCACTGGAAGGGATAGATCCTTTATTGATCATACACTATCTTCGTGTAAAAATTTCTATACCCAGTAGAGCCCTAATAATTGTCCCTGGAGACTAAGAACTAAACCAAAGCATAGTTCAGTGTACACAAGATGACTATGATGACCTCAACTCTAAGGATACTTGTACAACTATCACTATGTGAACAACTGCTGATACGTGAGTGAACTCCATCAGTTGTTCTGCTGGGCGAGTCATGTTCGGTGAACTTATTCTATAATAAGCACCTACATACTAGCTATAGTGTCACCACACAAATGTCTATGAGAACAGACATCCTTCATAATGAAGCAAGCATAGTATGTACCGATCTCTGCGGATTATTAATTACCAGTTAGTAATCCTACGACCAGGAACTATTTAAGTTTAGAGTTATCATCTTTTAGGTCTCACTATTATGATCTCATCATAATCCATAAAAAACTTTACTCTAAACTATGGTATATCTTATTTAAACACTTAAATAGATAAAGCCCGTAATAAAACAAAATAAGTCTTTTATTAATATCAATGAAATCAAAACAAATTACACAGAAAGTTATTCCTAAATCCTAATATATGATTGGACTTAGGACATATACCTTTCAACGCCTCCCCCGCGCCTTCTTCACTTAATGTTCAGCCTCCTCCTCAAGACAACCAAGACAAGCCTCAGGACGCGCCTCCTTCCTAGGAAACGTCCTATGTCTATTTTCTCCATTTTATCTAAACTACTTTAAGGGTGCGGCCCCCTTCAAGCCTTGCAACTTGTAATGATTATCTTTGAACTCCTTTTGCTTGCACTTTTTATGATATTTCTCTTTTATTACTTTTATGCATATCATTTTACTTTCTTAATCTTGTTTTTATCATAGATAGGGGCGCGTCCTATGATGAAGATGCGTCAACATTGGAATTTTGTTGTTATTCCCTCCACTGTCATATGTCAAGTAATTGTTCTTGATGGGCGCGTCCCCTTTAGTTGGGCGCATCCTTGAATCATCTGAATAGTATATACTTCACGAGCATGATATCATACTGCACTTGTGTATTTAGATAAGGCACAAAGTAAGAGGGGGCGTGTCCTAATGTCTTGACGCGTCTACCATTTATTTTAAAGATACACTTAGTCTTTCATACTGGACGCGTCCTTTGTAAGAACATGTCTTTCTTTTTAGTTATGAAATGTCATAATCAAAGAAACATAAAACTGAAGGAGCATCAACCAAGATAACTTGGGCGCGTCCTTGGAAATAGTACGCGTCTTAGTTCCATTTTTACTTTGATTTTGTTGTTCCCTTTAACAGTTACCGTTCTATTAACATCTGTATAGAATTACCACTCAGCGCGCGTCTTGTGATTAGGAAGCGTCATACAACTAAGTAAATCAACAAATAAACAGCCCTTTGGAGAATTTCAATGTTTTTATTAATAATGTGCTCTGGTGTCAAAGGTGCACCAGTCCCACGGCTACTATGCTCTATTGGGAATTTATTCGACAAAATGATCCTTCGACTAGTTCTAAGGTAAGTAGTACATTCACTACCCCCCTAGGCTAGGAGGAATTTTATTGCTTCTAGTCTATAATCTGGGCACAATCCTAAGTAGATGAAAAGACACGTAAGGGGCCAAATCCGCGCCTTACTGATAATACTTCCGGAGATGTTCCGCGTTCCAAGCTCGCGGAACTAGTTTCCCTTCCATATCCTCAAGGTGATAAGTCCCTTTCCACAAGATAGCTTTTATCTTGTATGGTCCTTCCCAATTAGCTCCAAACACTCCATGCTGGGGATTTTTCGTATTTGGCATCACCTTGCCGGGCACCAAATCCCCTACCTTTAACAGTTGTCCCTTTACCTTCTTGTTATAATACCTTGCTGCATGTTACCGATACGCCGCAAGCCTCAGCTGAGAATTCTCCCTTATTTCTTCCAAGAGATCCAGATGAAGCCTTTGATTAACCTCTGCATCCTCCTCTGTGTAACGATCTATGCGAAGCGATCCTGAACCAACTTCCACGGGGACCATAGCTTCATAGCCGTAAGTCAGCATAAAAGGAGTTTCCCCCGTAGTAGATCGTGGAGTAGTGTTGTAGGACCACATCACTTTTGGGAGTTCTTCAGGCCAATTCCCTTTGCACTCTTCCAGTTTGGTCTTGAGGGTATGCTTTATTATTTTATTCACGGCTTCTGTCTGTCCATTACTTTGAGGATGATAGACTGCTGCAAACTCCTTCCTAATCTTCAGATCCTCACATAATTGCCGTAACTCCTTGCTGTCAAACTACTTTCCGTTGTCAGAGACAAGTTTGTAAGGAATACCTAACCTGCAAATAATGGAGTTGAAAATGAAATCTCTGATTTTCTTTGCCGTGATAGTTGCCAATGGCATAGCCTCTGTCCACTTAGTAAAGTAATCAACCGCGACCACCGCATACTTGACATCCCCTTTAGCCTTGGGCAACTCCCTAATAAGATCTATTCCCAACATGGCAAATGGCCACGGGCTTATCATAGACGTCAATAGCGTTGCTGGCATAGATGAGTAGTTTGCAAAGCGCTGGCAGCGATCGCATGCCCTGATGAAATTTGCAGCAGCCTCTTTCATTGTAGTCCAATAGTATCCTTGGCGCAAAACTTTTATTGCCAACGAGCTACCCCCGAGTGATTGCCACAGATTCCTTCATGCACTTCCCTTAAGATATAATTTTCTTCCTCTTCATAAACACATCTAAGCAGCGGTTGATTGAAGCCCCTCTTATACAGAATTTCATCGTACACCACATAACTTGCAGCCTGGTAGCGGAGTCGACGAGCCTTGAACTTATCTTCGGGGAGTGTTCCCTTGTGAATGTAGGAAAGAAGGGGCATCATCCATGTTTCCTTGGGAGCCTCATCTACTTGTATCGCCTCTATCTCTGGGATACTAGAAATTTCCTGAATCTCTAAAGATATGGATCCCAATAACACAGCCTCTTGTTGTGACCCCATTTTCGCTAAAACATCCGCCTTACTGTTCTTTTCCCGCGGTATACATTCCAACCTAACCTCTTTGAACTTTCCGATCAGGCGCTGCGTGCATCTTACAATTCCGTTCGCGGGCCTCGCGCTTAAAACCCCCCATTCACCTGATTCACTACCAGCTCCAAGTCACTCCTCACAATTAGGTTTCGCACCCTCATTTCCAAAGCGATCTTTAAGCCATTAATCAATGCTTCATACTCCGCATCATTATTCGTTGTATAAAATTTGAAGTGAATTGCACTCATCAGATGATGGCCTTCTGGAGACATGAGTACTATGCCTGCACCTGCTCCTCCATTGTTAACTACCCTATCTACATGTAAGATCCACCAGGGATGTGGGAACTCTTCTAAAGATTCTTCATTACGAGGGGGTTGTAGCACTACCAAAGCCTTATCATCAACAACAGAATCAAATTCCAACAAAAAATCGGCTAAGGCTTGTCCTTTAATTGCTGTACAGGGCATGTATTCCAAGTTAAACTATCCCAACTCTACGGCCCATTTCAACATCCTCCCCGATGATTCTGGCTTGTGATACTTGCCGTAGTGGATATGTTGTGTGGACTTCAATTCTATGGGCCTGGAAATACGGCCGTAACTTTCTTGACACAAGGATCAAGGCATAAACCAGTTTCTCTATGCTTGTGTAGCGAGTCTCAGCGTCGTGTAATCGCTTGCTCACATAATACACCGGTGACTGTTGCTCATCTTCCTCCCTTACCAGAATAGCGCTGATTGAATACTCCGACACTACAAGGTACAGTATTAGAGATTCTCCATCTAACGGTTTTGACAATATGGGAGGGTTTCCCAGTTGTTATTTGATCCTTCTAAAAGCCTCTTCACATTCTGACGTCCATGCAAAATCTTTCCCTGCCAACTTAATCGCCTTAAAGAATTCCTTGCATCTGTCGGACGATTTGGAAACAAATCGATTTAGCACGGCGATCCTTCCAGTTAAGTTCTGCACCTGTTTTACATTGGCGGGTGATTTCATATCCAACAATGCCTTGATCTTTGCGGGGTTAGCTTCAATTCCCCTATGGTTGACAATGAATCCAAGAAACTTTCCCGACTCCACGCCGAACATGCACTTTTGTGGATTCAACTTCATGCGAAACCTCCTTAGAATGTTAAACATTTCCATCAAGTGCTCGATATGGTCATTCGCCTCCTTAGATTTTACCAACATGTCATCCACATACACCTCCATGGTTCTCCCGATCTGGTTTTTGAACATCATATTCACCAACCGCTCATAGGTTGCGCCAGTGTTAATCAATCCAAACGGCATTCTTATATAGTGGTATAGCCCCCTGTCGGTGATGAAGGATGTATGCTCTTGATCGGGACCATACATAGGAATCTGATTGTAACTAGAGTATGCATCCATGAAACTTAGCAAGGCATGCCTTGTCGTCGCGTCAACCAACTGATCAATTCATGGGAGCGGGAAACTATCCTTTGGACATGCTTTGTTGAGATCTGTGAAACCTACACACGTCCTTCACTTCCCGTTCGGCTTTTTTACGAGCACTGGATTTGCAAGCCATTCTGGGTAGTAAGATTCTTTGATCAACCCCACTTCCAACAGTCAGTCCATCTCTTCTGTTAATGCTATCGCCCTTTCCCCGCTCACTGGGCGATGCTTTTGTCGTACGCCCGTCCAATTAGGGAAAATATTTAACCGATGACACATTACTCTGGGGTCGATTCCCACCATGTCCGAATGACTCCATGCGAAGACATCGAGATTTTTAATCAGAAAATGAGTAAATCTTTCTCTCATTTCATCACTTAACTGAGATCCCACTTTCAAAACCTTGCTCGGGTCACCCTTGTTGACTGGAACAAATATTGTATCTTCGGTCGGCCCCGTCTTCTCGGCGGGCATAGGGATCCTGGGATCCAGATCAAAATCAAAGTCACGGGGGTCCTCGATGCCCATTTTTACATCCAAGGGTGTGTCCACATGTGTGGGAGCATCTATCTCAGGACAAGGCATGTTCTTGTGTAATGCAGATGCGGAGGGCGCGTCCTCATTTCGAGGAGCATCAACCTCAATTCCATTTTCACTCTTGAAGGGCGCGTCCTCTTTTTGAGGAACATCCACCTTGAGGCTACTTTCGAGACTTTATAAAATCTCACTTCTCCCTTCCAACTTTTCTCCATTAACCTCCTTTTGCATGATCTCTTCTATATGGCTTACCACAACCTCTTCCACGCTACGGATCCTCAAAACATTCCCCAACGTTAAAACAGGGATCTCGGTGGTATGGGTTTCTTCCTCCTCTGGGCCTTCCACAAAATAGTGGACATGAACCTCTCCGCTTGGTTTTGTATGAATATCCTCTGCACCTTCAAATGGAAGACCCTTTCCCTCATATCTTCTCCTGCAGAATTCCTTAACAGCCTTGTGATAGCAGTTGCGTGACTCGTATTGCGACCCTCTCAGACTGCCTACTCCGTTAGGTGTTGGGAACTTTATCATCAAGTGATGTATCGAGGTTATCACCCTGAACGCCCGTAACCAAGGTTTGCCTACCAGCACATTGTGCGCAGAGTCTTGATCTAGCACTTTGAAATCTATCATTTGAGTGACAGACGAGCTCATTCCCCAAGTGTGACGGGAAGCCTAATCGAACCCATAACTCTCACTGCTTCTCCAGTAAAGCTATAGATATGTGCATCTTCAAAATACATGTCGCTATCCGGAAAACCCAGTTTTTTGTGCGTGCTGTAATACATAATGTTCGCAGAGCTCCCATTGTCCAAAAAGACCCGATGCACGTTCATTTCCCCAATAAGCATAGTTATTACCAGTGCATTGTTGTGGGGATGATGTACCCATCTTGACTCTCTCTCCCTGAACGTAATATCAGCCGATTCCCCTTTGAATATTTTTGGAGGTCTATCTTCCAAACTATGAATGTTGGTAAGTGGCAGGTGTCATGCTTCTCTTGCATTTCTTTCCAACGCCCGATTACTATCACCGACAAAGCGGTGTCCTCCAAAAATTGCCCTGATACTACCAGCTCTTTGGAACTTAACCTCCGCTATCTTTTCAGTGTCCTCTTTCCGCGGGGGTTTCCTTTCATCTTTCCCTTTGTCGTCATTCCTCATGCGTCACTTTACCCTGTCAATCCATTTTCCCAGGTATCCCGCCTTGATCAATCCTTCAATTTCATCTTTTAGGTGACGACATTCATGGGTGTCGTGGCCGGTAGACTCATGGTAATCACAATACTTCTTCTTATCTCTATTCTGCCATGAAGTCAGACGGTCTGGTTTCTTGAAGATTCCTCTATCCTTATTCACCTCAAAGATATGATCAATGGATGCTGCCAATGGAGTGTAGTTGCTTACTCTACTTTCATAGTTCGATGGCGGGCTTCATTCTCTCCGTGTGTTCACGATGTTCACCCTATTAGGGCTTCTGGCATTCCGCCGATAATCTGGGCTCACGGATCTATCTCTTCTCTTGGCTCGCCCCTTGGAGTTGTGGATGTTATCATTCTTTTTTGTTTCTACAAGAGACTGCTCAATCGCTTTGAATGATTCTGCCTGCGCAAGTACATCAGCTAACGACACAGGGTCCTTCCCTTGCAGGTGCTTCCAGAAATTTTTTCCCACACGCAAACCAGCTATAAGAAGTATTTTCAGTATTTCATCAGTTGCACCCCTCACCAAAGTAGACTCTGCAATGAACCTTTTAAAGTATGAGGTCAAGCTTTCCCCCTCTTTCTGTTTCACATTGGCCAGCGTGGTAACTGGAAGTGTATACTTCACCGCAGCTTGAAACTGAGTTAGAAACAAGGTTTTCATCTGTTCCCAAGATGTGATCACCCCTGGACTAAGTTTTTGAAACCACTGCTGATCGCCCTCTCTAAAAGTGGCCGCCAGGAGACGGCATCGAGCCAAGTCAGGTACTTGATATACATCCATCTCAATGTTGAAACGCCCTAGAAATTCCACAGGGTCAAAGTTCCAATGAAAACGTAAGTCATTGGTTGTGTTCATATATCCTGCCGGCAATTGCACCTCCCTCACAATAGCAGCAAAAGGAGAAGGAGCTTGTGCAGTCGCCGTTACTCTTCCTCCTTCAAGATGGTTGACCAACCTTTTAAGATCGTTCATATTAAACGTCCCTACTCCAGGAATGGTTTGAATATTAGGTTGTTGGGTTTGCTCCGTGATTTGTTGTTGTTCCCCTTAATTACCCCCGGGTGTAGCGGTGGATCTCGCCGTCCCTCACCCTGAGGCTGCGCCTGTGGTATGTTACCATCTTGATTTTGAACATTGTCCCATACGCGAGGTTCCTCCTGGCCGCGTCGCGGTACTTCCTTATTATTCTGCAACCTTTCTTGAATCTGCACGCCATCCTGGTCATGAGGACGCGTCCTGGAACCATTGCCCGTAGCACTGTGGGAATCTACATGAACAATGACAGGAGCTTCTTCAGTGGAGAGCGCGCCATCTCTCCTACCATTGTCGGGTGCCCTTCCATGTTGATATCCCATTCTTCCTCTCCCATTCCTTTGGTAGCCTCAGTAATAATTCCTGAACCTTCCTCGCGGAGGAGCACGCTCGTGCTTGCGGTGTCGCACCCTATTATCCCTTTGATATATAGGGGGCACACGCGTTGTGTCACGGGGCCTCGCTTCTCCAGCGTTTCCTTCCTTTTGCCATTCTACCCGCAACATTCTCAAATCGTCATCCTCCAACCTTATGCCAAGCCTTCTTTTTAAGGTTGAAAAATCTCTTCCTTCCCCATCTTGATTCTGAGTACTTTCGGCACGATGACGCTCGTCCATCGTACGCCCAGACCTATGGGGGTGTGATACGACCTGATTGACAAGACAAGGCCTTTCTCTACCGTTAGTGTCCTCATCAACAAGCTCCGCAATAGGTTCTACATCATCAGAATATTCCAAGCACCGCTGAGTGATTCACGGGTTTTCCCTGCTAGCCTAAGCATCTCCTTCGACTACTGGCACCTTCCCCACGGCGTGGCTGCGACGGGGAAGACGACGACCCTTCCTTGTCCTGTGACGCTCCACCGTATTCAACCTTTAATGAAAACTGTTAAGAGTATCCCCCACGTGGTACAACTTCTCCAAGATATCAGTATTGTTGATGAGAACTGGAGGTGTTCCTCCCACATCTGGAGCTCTCGATGGATCTGCCACGTAGGGTTCGTGACGAGTGTAGCCTCCCTCACCTTCTCCTTCAGATCTGCTGTCACTTCCATCATAAGAACTTCCATCATGATTGTAAGACATCTTTTCCTCCCAAGATTACGATCTTAATCAGCACCCCTCCTTCTAGCGCCAATTTGTTGACGGAGGAATCTGGTAACAATAAAGATTGAGGTTTCTCGCCGGAATTAAGATCTATGACGGTGGTTCTTCGCCGGAAAATCAAGCGGTGTTTGGTGGTTTGTGGTTGTTTTGGGCTGAGATTGATCAGAGTAAGTGGTGGCTCCTTTTCACCTCTCAACTTCTTACCCTCTCAATGTGCCTACATGCCCTTTATATAGGGATCAAGCCTAACGTAGTTCTTATGGAACAAGAAATCTAATGGGCTTAGACTTCTTATCCCTAGGCCCCATAGAAGCCCATCTAGAATCCATCTTCCGCTAACTTTAGGAATGTCCAACTATGAGGCCCAACCGCGAAGGCCCAAGGCTCATCCGTAATCGCAGGACTTCATGGATAGTGCATCTCCCTGCGCAAGGATAACACCCCGCTATAGCTATCTCCCTTAATTTACGGATGCAGGTATAGCCACGGTTCACCCCAAGTGCCAGACACATCCCTGTCCCCTGAATGAGGATAACCCACCAGATAACAGGACAGGTGATCCCAAGCTTTTGGGTGTAAAGTGTAGGATGACTCCAAAGTTTTCCAACGAGAACACCCATTGAATACAAGAACAGAGCTCCCAAAGCACACACCAATGTTAACCCACATCCCCAATGAGGACACCCATTTAATACAAGAGGAGGCCTTCAATTATCAGGCATACCCCTGGAGGCCTTCAAGTTTTTCACGGACATCCCCCTCCTTGACCGTCTCAAGGAGGGAATTCTTCAAAGAGTACCTGCAACAAATACGGTAGTAGAAATAATCTCCATTGCTCCTTTCCAAGCATGCTTTTTCCTGAATGATCCTCATGAGAGAGCACTCACCAAACACAGGACGCGTCCTATGTTATTGGGCGCGTCCTCACCTCCATGACGCCTGTATCGTCTCCCTAATATTTTCCTTTCACTACCTTCCATAATGGCAGGACGCGTCCTGAGCAGGACATGCACATCCTCCAGCTTATATTGCCAAAAGATCACAACTGTCGGACACATTCACCACGGTGGACACATCTACACTACTTGGGCGCATTCTACCCTAACCATGTGCTCCCAAGATTCCTTATTATCAAACTATCTTCCATAAAACATCTCCTCAATTTTGGGCGCGTCTTGTGTGCCTGGACGCGTCATCACCTCTTACAATGCAACACCGAGTTTGACTATAATTAGCCCTCGTTTGACTCGAGTCAATTCAATGCCAAATTTTGGGTAAGATATCTTGATGAAAGTTATAGATACAGTCTTTTAAAATTTAAAAAGAGCTCCAAAGCGAAAAAGTGCTGAGTATATTTCTATCTTTCCCACCTTGATGAATGATAAGTGATAACAACACTTGCCCTTTAAATATGAATTCTCACTTATTATAGTCGTGTTCTTCTACTCGAGCTTTTTAAGTATTCTATGCATGATTAGCGTGCGTACACTGTTGTACAATATGCGAAAAATTTGTTCGTTGTTCGTGTGTGTGATTGACAGACTAGAGTAAATAAATAATGAACGTGTTAGTACCGGAATATCGTAGAAGGGGGTTGAATACAATACTCACTAAATTAAAGAATTTTTAAGAATTTTTTGCAGATAAATACATTAGTGTTCGGATAGTGGTTCCATGTTCTTGAGGTGGATATTTTTTAGGACATTAAATTAAAGAACACAAGATATTTGTGGAAGTGTATATTCATATATAAATCTTCGAGGGTGTTGCTATACTCCAGTAAGTAAATTAACCGGCTACAATTCAAAAACAACAATGTTCTTCTTTCTACAAAGATATACAAATTAAATCCTATACAATGGTCTAGTTTTTTGTTCGTTTCAGGATCCAATTACCGGATAACGATTGTAATACCCCTTATGAATATACAAGAGTTAAATCGGGCATTATAACGTTTCTTCGGTGAGAAGTTTAATGAATATTCAATAAGCTTGAACTTCTCAGTGTATCTTTGTTTCTTATTTCATCAGTTCTCGTTTGACAAAAAGATGAACAGAACAATCATGTTGATTATTTTCTTCTGCTTCTTTGTGTAAACTTTATATCAATTTGAATTATGTGGCTAAATATTAACCTAGTAAATTAATTGATAGATTCAATAAATTGTTGTTGAGAGGTTACTTGCATCCAAGGAAAGTTTAGCACTTAGAAATATTTAACTAAGCTTTCACTTGCGCCAAGAAGCCTCCTAATTGTTCCAGTTATGCCTACAGGATTTTTAGAGGAATTTTGACTTAGTTTTTACGCTGAGTTACACCATCAAGGCCTCTACGATTAACACTGGCGACTAAAAGCACTCTAGGAAGCATTTTGCCTTAGTTTATATCCTACTTGGCGCCTACTAGTATCCTTGGAGCTCCAATGACGACCACAAGGAACTAGAGGAGATTTTTTCCTTAAAAAAAATCATAAGTTGAGCCTCCTAGCTCCCTAGGACACTTCACTGACGACCATATGCTACTAGGTGCATTTTTGAGTTATTTTCTGCTCTAATATCTTCCCTGTTGCTCCTACTAGGTTAAGACCAACTCTGGCACTACATTTTTGAGCCATACTTTAAGGTACTTGCTTCTAATATGTAATAGAATGGACATGGTGATTCCTACTAAAAGGTAGTGATCACTTTGACTGTTTTTGTAGAGCGCTTTAACCCTTAAACTGTCCCATCTTCAAATCTCCTCTCCAAGTTTTTGTATAAACCATATAACTTTCATATTCAGATACGAATCCTCACAAAAAAATTCTTCTAATGATAATAATATTCTTTATTTTACGAACTGCTGATGCCTAATGCAACTGGTCTGGTTCACGGATGTCTAACTTCGATTCAGGTCTTCGTATTATAGCTTTGATTATATTTTTAAGCTTGCAACAACTCTATCGCTTCGAACACCACTGACTATCAATAAAGAAATATACTTTCACTGGAATATTTTCAGGTACTTAGAGAACGTCTTCATTGCTACTACAGTCTTGAATACTTCATTCAGTGTTCTTCACTGACACTTGAACGTATGAATAAACTCCTATCAATGAGTATAACTTCAGTTGCAGTTGTCTTCTTGAACCTCTGTATTTACCCTGTGTTCAATTCTTCAGATTCCTATGTTTCGAACACCATCTATCTTCAATCAATGCTAATACACTGAAATCTTCTGGTGGCACTTTTACAATGAATCTTCAACACTTCTGAAACCCTGAAAGTCTTTAAACCTTATTCTTCACTGAGGCATGAACATGTTAATGAACTTCTTTCAGTGATCTGTAGACAGGCTTTAAAACTTCTTATAATATTTTGATTCTTTGTATTTTCCTCATCTTCATTTCTTCCTGATTTCTTATGCAGATGTAGTATTATTTACCCGTTCTGTTCTAGTGTTGAGTTATCACGTCTACTGTTCATACAGCTTCACAATCTCACCAACAATCTCCCCCTATTTGATTGTTAAACCTAACAAACAAATTAATTGAAAGGATAACTCAAATAACAACTAGAAAAAGTAAAGTACTAGTACTTGTAAATAATGCTACTGGTTTTCTGGAACAAATTCTGCATTTCCAGATTTCTTGAGTAATTAAAATGAAAGATATTTGTTCATCTAGCACTGAACTAATCTTCAACCAGTCTCATCTTCATTTCATTGGTTCCTTAAATCTATGTAAGATAACTATTCTCAGTCTTGAAGTAATCATCAACAACTCTTATTGTACTACCACATTTCCTATTAAGAAGCACATATCTATCTTGCTTCTCCCTGTATGAGAGACAACTACTCCCTTTAACATCCATAGTATATAACAATGGTATGGTGTACATGTACTTTACCTTGGCTTTTCCTTACCACTTCTCCCCCTTAGTTGAGGAATTCTTCAATATTTTTTATATAACACTTCTTCTTTTTTAGCAAGAGAATGAAGTATTATGTTGTCTGAAGGAGTTCTCATTTAGAACTTGGTTAGAAAAGAAGTAGCAAGTTGTTGTCTGATCAACCATGCCCTTTAAATACTGCAAAAATGGCTTCCCCATTGATCATTATGTTAACCAAACTTCCCAACATCCTTATACCCCCCAACTGTTAAATCACAATTCTTAGGCCCCAACTATTCGATTCCAATATGTAAAGTTTAGGTCCCTAAGTGTTAGGTCCCAATCATAAACAGATTTGAGTTCCTGAAGTATATAGTGGGATCCCTAAGAATCATCTTCCGAAAGATTGAACATTACGAACCATGTTTAGGGAAAATGAATGGGATTTGGTGTTTCTCTTTCTTCCTCATTGTGAGTGTTGATTTTGTTTTGTGTACCTCATAAGTGTTTCACTCTTCTCTCCACTCATGTGTACATCCATTCTCACAAGTGTATCACTCCTCTCATGGCTCCAAAATCCAGTTGTACCTGCAAGGAAAATCACCTTAGCCATCCTTATGGAGGTCACGAGTGGTGCAATGGGAGTTTGCAAATCCATGTCCTTGTTAGACTCGTCAGATGAATCTGAGTCATAATCTACAAATTGCTAATTCCTGTTAAGGATTCTAGAGTTGAATTCTGGGAAGGTAAACAAAAATCTAAAAAAAATTAGCATATAAATTAAAGTTTTCTTCTTATGTCAGTGAAGACATTTCCTTGTGACTCATTAGGTAAATCTGAATCATTGTCAACAAGTTGTCGATGTGCACCTATGTTAGACCCACTATCTGCAGATGCATCTAGGAGATTTAAGCCTGGGGAGATAGACACTGACCAGTGATAAAGGGCTATTGGATCAGTATCATCTTCTAAGACCTGTAAAGGCAATTGATCCATTAAAGAACCTTGAACAATCAAATATGACCTTAAGATGGCTAAAACTCTTGTTCCATCAACTCGTCCTCTATGCGTGTAACCTCACCTTGTACATCAAGAATTGTTTGTGTTCGAGGTGGTGACATTACTTCAGATACCTTGGCCGATAGGCAAATTTTAGTAGACGCACCCTGTTGAGAGGATGAACTAGTAACCGTTTCAGCCAATACATCTTTTTGAGAAGATGTATGGGGGCTAGAAGTTGCCTCAATTTAATACTAATTGACTTCGGAGGAGATAAAGCTCCCGGGTTGACCTCAGAACCATTCTTATGTGGTGCACTAAGGCACTTTCTCCCTCACGCTCGTTTATACTTCATTTTAGGGTTAAGAGAGTGTTGGTTGGTTTTGTTTATGTGTTTGTCTTTACAGTCTGGGATAAAAGTTATGGGTTTTCAACCTCATGACTATCAAATTAAAGAAGACCATTTGAGGATGAACCTACATTATCAAACATATAGCATAGTATAGATAAAATGCACATGAATCTTTGAAAAGTTTTATTAGTGAAAACTATGCATTTTATCTTTTGAGAGAAATGATGTACGATAGTAATTTCAAAAATATTTTCATGAAATAGACAATCACCATTGTAGAACGAAGTTTGTTTTTTTCTCTTAAAACGGTTCGAGTGCACAAGTCTGTTTTTATGCATAAAGAGATAAATGTTCATGTCTTTTAATATGAAAAAGTCACAGACTCATGATCTAGCAGTATTAAGAAGTGAAAGAAAGAATTTGTCTTTTAATATGAATGAGTTTTTAGAAAAGCATTAATCACATAGGGTAAATTCTAAGCAATTCTCATTCATGTCAAAAGCTCCACCGTCTATCTTTATAAAATTATAGTCAACAATATTGTGTATTGATAAATAATCTTAATAAGAATGACTATACTACCGATTTCAAATTGTAGTGAATTCGTCAGATATAGTAGCACATATAAATTCACTAGAACTTAAAATCTCATAATTATCTGCAACAAAATATTAACAATATATCATTGACTGATACTTGTCAAGTATTTGAGATACCAATAATTGTATTGCACCTTATTTTAATATAATTTAAATTATTAAACTTTTATGACATGGAATTGTCTAACATAATAATTTAAATATATTAAAATAATATATCAATGAATTAAATACCAACAAATGATCGTATAGACATTAACATTCAATTGAATATACTATACAGTTGCTAACTCCTAACAACTGTAAAAGCTCAAGAAATATTGGTTCGATTAATAAAGCAACATTAACCAACATTGTCTTGTTTGCAATCTTAGAAAAACATTTTAAGTTCCATATACTTTGATTCATTGGGTATTGCATCTATATCAAAGTATTTAGGAATTTGCAAATAAGTATAAAATTATTTTAAGTAGACAACATATGGTTAATTCTAATAAAGCATCAAACACAATAACCATGGTTATACTTAAAAGAATTTTCACACTTAAGATATTAGTATTAGTGAGTTGAGGATAAAGCATTGCTTATTTAGAGGAGTTCTAAGTAACTTCACAAATACTAGTACTTCACAATTAGTTCATACTTAAACTTTTAACTAAATATCATTAACTTATATAAGTCAAAAATTGTAATACAACTAATCATACTACAATCATGATTCTAATTCCAGTGAATTCTAGAGATATAACATAGTTAAATTCACTAGAACCAGAATCTCATAACTAACCTATAATAAATAAGTTACAATCAATATACTATATATCAATTGTTAACATATTTAGTTATAATTAATCATGCTACTTATTTATTTTAAGTTAATTTGAATTATGGAGCAAATAAAATCATTGAATTGCTTCAATTTCCATAATCCACACTTACTAAAATAAATACTAAATATCCATTAGTAAGATATTAGAACTTAAATATTCATTATTATCCTTGAATAATTACCAATAGAATATATAAATTATTTACATGGTAATTATTTTTTAGATAATTAGTAATTTTAAAAATACTTCCTGAGCATATAACATATTGAGAATTTTATTCACATTACTTAGAAAATACTTCAACTTATAATATTAGTAATTTTAGAAATATGAGTATTAATTACTTAGAGGAAGAATTCCATATAATATCACTAATACCAAAAGTATCACAATAATTCGTGCATTAATACAAATAACTATGTTGCATATTATTTTAATGTAATTTAAATTATGAGACTGATATGGCATGAAATTATCTACCATCATAATTTAAATCAATTAAAATAATATTCAGACTTAATGCGAGTAGACTTAATTACCACATATGTATATGACATTGTAATCATGATAATTAAGGTATTAGCACCAAGTACTTAGTAATAGATCACTGATAAATTCACAAGTCCTTTAAATATTGATGATTTAATACTTGTGAACTTGTATTAAGAATTCCTTGCAAATGGTATGTTGCCCAGTAAGGATACAATTGTTTAAGGGGGTTGAATACAATTGTATAAATATTTCGGACAAGTAATAAAATATAACAGCTTTTTATATTTCTGATAAAAACTGTTACAAAACTCTCTCAAGAAATACTGATGTTCTTGAGAGCTGCTAGGTCGTATGATGCTTAAGTTAATTCACCATGTGATGCGTGGCACCCTCCAAACCCGGGTCAGAAGTTTGGGGTCCACAACACATACACAATATATAAACCTGTATATGAAATAATATTTGCAATGACCCTGCTTTACATAACCATGGATCACAACAGGTTAAAGTATGAAAACAAGACACAACCTTAACTTATATTACAACGTACCAAATCCCAACTAATTTAATATACAACTAATAAGGAAATTATTCTTACAATCTTACTATTTCACTACCATATGAAGCTCCTGCTAGCTCGATCCAACTCAAACTGGAACCCTAGCTCACACTTTGGACTGAGGAACCTCACTCTCAACCATATTCTTTTTAACTGTAAAATACATAAAAAGATTCACAAGAGTGAGCTAACTAGCTCAGCAAGTAATACTAACAATAACTGAGGTTAAACAATGATCAAGTGAGATGATTAAGAGGAATCAAGTTTCTTGTTAAACAATCATTAGAATTGGATATTCATTCTAAATTTTAAAACCAAGGTTAGGTTGCTGATTAGTCATGCACTAACCTCGAGCAAGGCTCCCAGCTTTGCTCTATATACTGGATCCAAGGCACACATTGTCCTACTACGACCACGAATCTGGTCCACATAAAGAAAACTATCCAATTCTAAAACAGTTTAGTATGATAAACAATGTACTTCAATAAAATAAGATAATAATCAATGATGATAAAACACTTGAATAAAAGAATAATGCAATTCATGGGTATCACAAGGGTGTATCAAAGTATGTATAAGAAATGGCTTTCAGCATGTAAGAGAATCAGGTATTAAATGAGCAAGGATTTTACAAGGTTTGGTTCTTTGATGTCACAAGGTATGGTTGAGTATAAAAGTTTCTGTATGTTCAAACAATTCTGTTCCAGTGTTTGGTATATGATAGGTATATATTTGTGGAGTAGTATCGTTTTGTGCAGTTTACTATCTAGTAAATTAACAAGGAATGGTTCACAAGGAATAAGGCTTACCGCTCGAAGATCAAATGATGTGGCTCAGGTTCAAGGTTGAATGATTCAAATTACTTAGAATATAAAAAAGAGCTATTTTGAATACATAACAATATGTCACGAGAAAATTTAGAAATATTTGCATTATATCTCAAAAAAGGTTTAGAAGTACTTGTTGTGTATATGTTGTGTACTTGATGATTTCTTTAACAAAACACATTGGTAGATTTTACTTAGTGAAAAATGTAGCACTCGACGGATAAGGATTATAGTCCCGACAGATGACTCAATATAGTCCCGACGGATGATGATTTATTATCCATCGAGTGAGTAGTTTATGTAACAATAAGTCTGTAGCACATTTCTGCATACACATTGCTTAGATTCTGTAAGTAGTACTCAAGTCATGTTGACTTTAACTAGATATGCAGAATAGTTTGATTAATTGTACATAAATGATGTCTTGTAATTCTGCATAAATGAAATGAAGTCAAGTTCCAGATTGCTACCTGACGGATAAACAACAATGCCATTCAACGGATGATCAACAAGACAACCTGACGGATGATCATGAACTCGACGGATAATTATGAACCCGACGGATAAAGAATTCAAACATTTGTTGACAGTGACAACACAGTCATATGCATCGAGTGTATGCAAATGGAATGTGGAAGCCTATTCAACTGGATTTTAGAGAACAAAGAAGCATTGCCATTTCCATGCTATTATGAAGATATTCAAAAATGTTGGAATAGAGTAATGAAGCAGCATAGTATTAGACTTGATAGTTTTTGTTTTATTATCTTGTCCTATTACTTTGTAATCTTGGTGATATATAAACCAAGAAGTAGCAAATAGAACAACTAACTAAGCAACCAAGAGAGAAACATTTGTAAGCTGTATTCTTAGCATTTCTCTGCATTCTTAGTTGTTAAAATTTGTAAGCAGCTGTGAGCTAATTGCTACACAGAGTTCTCTTGATATAATATATATCTCTGGTGGATACATTCAAATCCACCAGAAAGTTTTTAAAGACTTGTGTTTTTAATTACTTGTGTATTGATTCATTCTAAGTTATTATTCCGCAGTTTGCAAATCAATTCACACAGTTATATATTATCAAGATAGAATATTTTTATTTATGAAAAAGATTCAAGAATTCCATTCAACCCCCCTTCTGTAAGTCTTATTGCATTGCTAGGGACTAATAATTGGTATCAGGGCAAGCTCTTAACAAACAGAGAGTTTAAAGATCACAACAAAACATCAAGATGAACAAGAAGGATGTTGGAGTCAAGATTCCTTTTCTGGATAAAGATGATTACCATCATTGGAAGGTAAAGATGCATCTTCATTTACTTTCTCAAGATGAGGCCTATTTAGATTGCATAGAAAGAGGCCCTCATGTACGAATGAGAGCTGCAACTGGAAATGAGCCATTTGTCCCCAAGCCAAGGCATGAATGGTCTGACCCTAATATTGAACAAGTCAGGAAAGATAAGAAGGCCATGAATATCTTGTTCAATGGAGTTGATGGTGACATATTTGACAACGTCATCAACTGCAAAACTGCCAAGGATGTTTGGGATACTATACAGATTATATGCGATGGCACTAAGCAAGTTAGAGAAAACAAGATGCAGCTACTGATTCAGCAATATGAGCATTTTCATAATGAAGAAAGTGAGTCTCTCACTGACATTTTTAGTAGGTTTCAAAAACTACTAAATGCCCTGAAGTTGCATGGAAGGGTCTATCAGACAAAGGACTCCAATCTGAAGATCCTTAGATCTCTTCCAAAGGAATGGAAACCAATGACAGTCTTATTGAGAAACTCTCAAGATTACAAGGAGTTTACTTTGGAGAGACTGTATGGCATCCTGAAGACTTATGAGCTTGAAATAAAGCAAGATGAGAGGATGGAGAGATGAAAGAAGAAAGGAGGGTCCATTGCACTAGTTGCTGAGTTAGAGAGAGAGAAAGAGATGAAGATGGAAGCTGTTGAATCAACTTCAAATGTCTGTAAAAATAAGGGCAAGGGGCTGATAGCAGAAATGAAGATTCTTTGAGCTAGGATGACATGGAAGATATTGATGAATATCTAGCATTTCTTTCCAGAAGATTTGCCAAACTTAAGTTCAAGAAGAACTTTGGAGCAGCTAAGCCAAATAGAAACATGGTGGATAAATCAAAATTCAAGTGTTCCAAATGTGGCTTGGCAGGGCACTTTGCCAGTGAGTGTAGAAAGTCAGATTCCAACAAAAAGAAGTTTGAGCCTGTGGATTATAAACAGAAATACTTTGAGTTGCTCAAACAAAAGGAAAAGGCTTTCATTATACATGAAAATGACTGGGCAGCAGATGGTCTGGATGAAGATTATGATGTCAGCTATGTCAATCTAGCCCTAATGGCCAAGTCTGATGAAACAGAGACAAGTTCTTCAAGTAATCAGGTAATCACCACTAACCTTGCACATTTATCTAAAGCCGAGTGTAATGATGCCATAAATGACATGTCTACAGAATTATATCATTTGCGTGTTACACTTAAGTCTTTTACTAAGGAAAATGCTAAAATCAAAGAAAACAATTTGTTTTTAAGTAAGAGGAATAATGTGCTAAAGTCTCAGTTCATTGAATTTGAAAAATTAAGAATTGAGTGTAAAATTGCTAAGGACGAATTAACTGAGTCCTTAAAGAAAGAGGAGATCTTGAAGAAGCAGCTTGAACGAGAACAGGAGGTGATTGAGGCATGGAAAACATCAAGAGATGTTCATGCTCAAATCACCAAAGTTCAAGGGATTGAGTCCTTTTGTGATGCAGCCTGGAAGAAGAACAAGGAAAAGCTGGAATCCAACTTGGTGGAAGGATTGCTAACAGATGTAGACTCAACGGATGATGAGGGTCATCCGTCGGATAAGAAAAAGGGTTATCCGTCGAGTGATATAAATCCTCATCCGTCGACTGTGAGCAAGCCTGTAAGTAAAGCCAAGCTTGTCAAGTTAAATGAGAAATATGGATCAGTTTCCAAGAACTTTGTTCCAGGAGAATCCAGTCAAGTGAAGAAGGAGAAAAGGGCAAATGTTGGACATATGACTGTCAAGCAATTGAGTGACAGACTTGGAAAGATTGAGGTTAAAACAGAGGCTAAAAGGAAAAATAATAGAAATGGTAAAGTAGGAATTAAAAAACAAAATAACTACACACCTGATAAATATGCTCCTAGAAAAATCTGTGTCAAGTGTGGCAGTATAAATCATTTGTATGTTACTTGCAAATCTGCCATGCCTACTCCCATATCTGTGCTACCTCACTTTCCCAACATGAATGCCATGCCTTCTATGCCTATGAATGCTATGTCTACACAGAATATGAATGCACAGTTTGCTAATATGCCATTTGCACCTAATCCTTATTATGCTGTATTTAGTATGCCACAAATGCCATTTAACATGCCTTACTGGAATAACATGTTTACTAATAGCATGCCATTCCCTGTTAATCAAAATATTCATGATAATTCTGTTACAATGAATGGTTTCAAAGGCCCAACTCAAATGACTAAGGATGAATCTGAAATCCCTAAGTCAAATGAGATAAAGCCTAAGAAACAAAAAAGAAAGCTAACAAGGCAGGACCCAAGGAAACTTGGGTGCCAAAATCAACTTGATTTGATTTTGATGTGTGCAGGGAAACAGAAAGAATCTATGGTACTTGGATAGTGGTTGTTCAAGACACATGACTGGCGATTCTACCCTGCTCACAGAGTTCAAGGAGAGAGCTGGCCCAAGTATTACTTTTGGAGATGACAGCAAGGGTTATACTATGGGATATGGCTTGATTTCAAAAGACAATGTCATCATTGAAGAGGTTGCCTTAGTGGATGGTCTCAAGCACAATTTGTTGAGTCTCAGCCTGCTTTGTGATAAAGGCAATTTAGTAACCTTCAACTCAGAAGCCTATGTTGTGACTAACAAGAGGAGCAACAAAGTGGTTCTCGCTGGTGTGAGAAAAGGAAATGTGTACCTAGCTGACTTCAACTCATCAAATGCAGAATCTGTTACTTGTCTTCTCAGTAAAGCAAGTCAGGATGAAAGTTGGTTATGGCACAAGAAGCTATCCCATCTAAACTTCAAGACCATGAATGAACTGGTAAAGAAAGAATTGGTTAGAGGCATTCCTCAAGTGGAGTTTTCAAAGGATGGATTATGTGATGCCTGCCAAAAAGGAAAGCAGATCAAAGCATCATTCAGAAAGAAGCTTGATTCAACAATTGAAGAACCTTTGCAACTGCTACACATGGATTTGTTTGGACCAGTCAATGTGTTGTCCATCTCAAGGAAAAGATTTTGCCTAGTAATTGTAGATGATTTCTCAAAGTTCTCAAAGACATATTTCTTAAAGTCTAAAGATGAGGCTAGTGAAATCATCATCAATCACACAAGGCAAGTCAATAATCATCCTGATTTCAAAGTTAGAAGAATCAGGAGTGACAATGGAACTGAGTTCAAGAATTCTGTCATGAGAGCATTTTGTGAAGAAAATGGGATTTTGCATGAGTTTTCAACAGCAAGAACTTCACAACAAAATGGAGTAGTAGAAAGGAAGAACATATCACTTATTGAAGCTGCAAGGACAATGCTTGAAGAATCTAAATTACCAACATATTTCTGGGCTGAAGCTGTAAATACTGCATGCTACACTCAGAATATTTCTCTGGTTAATCAAGCAATATGCATGACTCCCTATCAATTGTTCAAGAACAAGAAGCCAACTTTAAATTTTCTTCATGTCTTTGGCTGCAAATGCTATATCTTGAGAAATCAAATTGATCAGAATGGGAAGTTTGATGCTAAAGCAGATGAAGGAATTTTTGTTGGATATGCTGTTGGTAAAGCATATAGAGTCTACAATCTAAGAACCAACATTGTTGTGGAATCAATACATGTTGTGTTTGATGATAAAAATATTGAAGGACTGCAAGATGGAGATTACCATGAGAGCCTCAAATTTGACAATGTGGAGACGGTTAGTGATGATAGTGATGATGAAAGTGATCAAGAAACAGTGTCAAAGAATAATACAGAAAAATCCATTACCAATGAATCACAAAATTCAACATCTGTCGAGTTGCAAAATGCTTCATCCGTCAGGAGACAATCTGCCTTATCCGTCGAAAGACAACCAGCCCCATCCATCGGTACTCAAAATTCACCATCCGTCGGGTCATCATAAGAAGCTGGAAGTCAGAATAGATCACCTACAGAAAGCTTTCCCTTCTCAAATCAAAGATCCATTAACTCAGGGGGAGTTTCTAATAATTAAAACTCAATCACGCATCAAGACAACAATGAGGCGTCTTCATCTAGAGCTAATCTACCTCAATAAAGAAAATGGACAAAGGATCACCCCTTTGAACTCATCATTGGTGATGTATCTTCTAGAGTTCAAACAAGGAGAGCAACTCAAGAAGAATGTCTATACAACAGCTTTCTTTCTAAGGAAGAACCAAAGAAGGTAAACGAAGCTTTGTTGGATTCTGATTGGATTTTAGCTATGCAGGAGGAGCTAAACCAATTTGAGAGGAATAAGGTATGGAAGCTGGTGCCCAAGCCTAAAGGAAAGAATCCAATTGACACCAAATGGGTATTCAGAAACAAGATGGATGAAAATGGGATAATAGTCAGGAACAAAGCTAGATCGGTTGCTAAGGGCTATTGTCAACAAGAATGAATAGATTTTGATGAAACATTTGCTCCTGTTACAAGACTTGAAGCCATCAGAATCTTCTTAGCCTATGCAGCCCATGCCAATTTTAAGGTCTATCAAATGGATGTCAAAAGTGCTTTTCTGAATGGAGACTTGGAGGAGGAAGTCTATGTTAGTCAACCTCCTGGTTTTGAAGATCCAAATTTTCCAGAATATGTCTACTATCTTTTGAAAGAACTTTATGGACTGAAGCAAGCACCTAGAGCCTGGTATGACACTTTATCAAAGTTCCTTTTGGAAAATCACCTCACAAGAGGTACTGTAGATAAAATGTTATTCTTTAAAAATGTTAATGGCTCTAGTATACTTGCTCAAATTTATGTAGATGACATTATTTTTGGCTTTACAGATGAAAAACTTTACAAGAAGTTTGCCAATTTGATGCAGAGTAAGTATGAAATGAGTATGATGGGAGAACTAACTTACTTTCTTGGTTTACAAGTTAAGCAAGTTAGTGATGGAATATTCATTAGTCAAACTAAATACATTTTTGATCTTTTAAAGAAGTTTGATCTAATGGATTGCACATCTGCAAAAACCCCTATGGTCACTGCAACTAAGCTTGAATTAAACACTACTGAAAAGCCTCTGGATATTTCAAGTTATAGGGGCATGGTTGGCTCACTTCTGTACTTAACAGCTAGTATGCCAGATATAATGTTTGCTACATATTTGTATGCTAGATTTCAGGCTGATCCTAGAGAATCTCACTTAGTAGCTATTAAGAGAATTTTCAGATATCTTAAGGGAACACCAAATCTTGGCATTTGGTACCCTAGAGATTCTGGTTTTGAAATAACTGGTTATTCAGATGCAGATTATGCAGGTTGCAGAATTGATAGAAAAAGTACAATAGGAACCTGTCAATTTCTAGGAAACAAGCTTGTGTCCTGGTTCAGTAAAAAGCAAAATTCAGTTTCTACTTCTACAACTGAAGCTGAATATATTGCTGTTGGCAGCTGCTGTGCATAGATTTTGTGGATGAAAAACCAATTGCTAGACTATGGTCTGTAAGTGGAAAGAATTCCCATTTTCTGTGATAACACAAGTGCAATTGCCATCACTGAAAATCCAGTGCAACATTCAAGAACAAAGCACATAGTCATTAAGTACCACTTCATAAGGGAACATGTAATGAATGGTACTGTAGAACTACATTTTTTTCCAAGTAAAAAGCAGCTTGTAGATATATTTACCAAGCCACTGGATGAATCCACCTTTTCAAGGTTGGTAAGTGAGTTAGGTATGCTTAATTATTCTCAAATCTTTTCAGAAAAATTTGCAAGTTGTCATGCAGCCAGAAATTTAATTGATTTTTCAGTCTTAGATGGAATTTTGGCTAAGTCAAAATTTACATCTCGACGGATGATCTTTATCCATCGAGTTTGATCATCCGTCGAAATACTGCTTGTAAATAAAAATCAATTATTTTTCTGGAATATTTTATAACTCGACGGATAACAGTTTATCCTCATCCGTCGATTTGTCTTAATTTTAGCCGTTAATTTCCTGAACATTATCCATCAAGCATACTTACAGTTTGTAAGCATAACATGACGGATAATTGATGGAATTTTTACAGTTTATTTTTAAACGGCTATTTTAGGCAATTTTCATTGGTTACTTTATTTTACTTTATTATTTTGACAGTTATTTTTGAGATAGTATAAAAGCCTATTTCATTTCCATTGCTTTTCTTTTATCATTCTTAAATTATCAGCTCTAAATTCTCTCTCTCTCTCACAAGCAATTAGCATCTCTATCTCTGCAATTTCCACTCTCTAACAATGGCACCGGTAGTCAAGATCATGTGACAAACTGGATACATCTATGAGACGAACAATTTCACGGCTCTAGTAAACAAGGGGATTCAACATTCAAGTGACTACCACAAAATGATTGATTTTGTGAAGAACTGCAAACTCAGCTATGCAATGCTAGAATCACCCACCATCTTCTGTAAGGTTGTTGAAGAGATGTGGACTACTGCTTCATACAACTCGACAGATAAGACCATCACACTCATCACCATTAAAGGTAAGGAATTCTATATTAATAGTGATGCTATCAAAGCATGTTTTAAGATTCCTGATAATACTGTAACCTCACCACACACAGACACTGATATAGTTGATATGCTTAATTCCATGAACTATGCACTCTCTACTTCTAATTTAAGTGACATTAGGAGATTGGGTCTTAGGAAGGAATGGAGTTTCATGTGTGATGTAGTGACCAAGGTCTTTTCTGGTAAAATCAGTAATTTTGATTCTGTCAATATTTCCATACTTAACATGCTTTACATGCTAGTTACAGATAAGTTCTTCAATTTTGGTGATCTTGTTTTGTTTGAGTTGGGATTTAAATTAGGAGAGTTAAATAAGAGAGGTAAAAATGTTTATTATGCTAGATTTTTCATGATGTTAGCTAACCACCTCTCTGAGGAAATTGTACTTGAGAACCCAAACAACAAATCAGATTGTTGGGTTCAAGAGAGAAGAATTATTACAGATTTGAACAGGGCAAATCATCATAGAGAGGTGCCACTCTTCTATTTCCCTGTAATGGAAGCACCTCAGGTAAGTGAGGTAAGTTCAACTGTCCCTACTACTCCAACCTCACAAATTTCTTTGCAATCAAGTGTGGCTATGACAACTGTGTCAATGACCCAACAGTTGCCTACCCAAGCTGCCAAATCCAAAATTTCTAAATCCAAGTTAAAGAAAGCCCCCTCTGGTATCTCTCAAAAGATGTCAGTTGCAAAATCTACCAAAACCAAAGAGGGGAGTGTGAAGGTGGGTAAGGTAGGTGAGGGACAGGGTGAACATAAAAGAAATCCTAAGAATAAGGATGGAGAGTTGAGTGTTTCCTCAGCCTGGCCACACTGCAGTTTCCCAACAAACTGCAGTGATTAATAAGGATAAAAGCTCATTTCTAGTTGCATCCTCCCAAAAGGATGTGACTATTGAACAAAGATCTCAACCAAGAGCATAGGCCAAAAGGGTAAGGGACACTAGCTCACCCCAAACTTATGCCAGAAAGAAGAAATAAAAAAATCTTGGGGATGCACAGGGTTCACACACTGTGCAAACTGGTACTAAAGACACAGTCACTGCACCTTCACAAATTCAGCTTGATGTGGCTCCAATAAATGTGGAGTCACAGCCAAAATCATTAGTTATAGAAGCACCTCAAACACCAAATCTCCCACAAACTCTCTGGATGTGGATATGATCAACACATCAATTCCTGATTCCCCTTCTTTAACTTTGTTGGGGAAGCTAAAATCTAGTGCAAGTGAGCATCATCTTTTGGATGATTTGTTGGCTCACTTGCCAATTCTTTCAGGAACTGTTGAAACATCTGTGCCCAAAATCTCATCAATCAGCACAGAGTCCATAATAGTTTCAATTCCAAGTTCATTCATTTCTACTCTCTCGATGGATATTGCTCATCCGTCGAGTAGTGATTGTATCCCGACAGATAAGCTTAACAACATTTATCCGTCGGATAGTCAAACTACTAACCTGATGGATATTCCTCATCCGTCGGGTGTCTCTGCACAACTTCAAATTTCATCCATTATCTCTAGTGCAGAAGACTTAGTGGTTGTACAGTCACTCTTAGGATTGAGGGAAGAGAGTGTTATGAGTGAGTCTGGGTTGCTCCCAGGAAAAAGGAGAGTAAAAGAGTGAAAATATGCAATCCATTTCTCCAGGATTGGAAAAAGAGAGTGAGAGGAGTCCCACCTTAGATGATGAAGGTGAGGGTGTGAGGGTGGGGAGCCAGGGTGAGACTTTGAGGCAACAAAAGAGAGAACAAGAGAGAAATGCAGGTACAGGAGCTATAAGGATGGATGTCATTGCTAGTGAGTTAATGAATGTCCAGGATGCAGACAGGGAGGGACTATCTCAGCATCCTCAAGCTGTTATAGATTCCACCTCCCTTGATGCTGAGGCATTTACTCACCCTGTTCCAGCTTATCAACTTCTAGCTGAACAGGGCAATGACAATGCAGAAAGGATGCTCAATTTGGTGCATACCACTCAGTCAATGCTAAGAGCTAAGGATGCCATCATAGCTTTGACCTCTACAGCTGGTGATGTTGATTATGAGACTAGTGGTTTAGCAGATTTCTTTGGAGATGAAGGTGGAGATAGTGAAGAAGAGCCATTGGACATAGGGGGAGAAGTAGGCTCCAGTTCAA
Source organism: Apium graveolens (assembly GCF_009905375.1). Classification (NCBI taxonomy): domain Eukaryota; kingdom Viridiplantae; phylum Streptophyta; class Magnoliopsida; order Apiales; family Apiaceae; genus Apium; species Apium graveolens. Next base: position 183,507,126 of record NC_133652.1, on the reverse strand, counting down.
GATCAGGTATGCCATCATGGGCATTTTCCAAACATTGTGATGAACACTACTTCAAGACAACCCTGATCCAACTCATAAATCAGACAAATTATGCTCTTTAAATAACTACTAATGCCAACACCAAGAAGCTCCTTCAAGCACATCTTGCTTCTCTGCAACTACAACAGATTCAAGGCTTCCAATATGCTAGAGATGTCAACACCATCAAGGGTGATATTGATGAGATGAAAAAGGCTATTTCTGACAAGATGGGCTCTAAGCTTCCAGAAGCTACAATGCTTGACATCAAGAGACAACTCAGGAAAAATTCTGATCTTACCACAAAGATTGATGTCTTAGATACCAGAATGTCAGCTATGGAAGCATCTCTAACAGCCATTCATCTGCATCAAGCCCAACAGACAGACTTGCTTCAGAAATTGGTGGCTGCTCAAACCTCCTCCTCTAATCAACTTGATGATAACAAAAAAAGGGAGAAAGGACCAAGTGAGGGGGAAAAACAGCTTAACATTCAAATCAGTAAAGTAATTATGCCTACAATTGCTTTCACCAAGCCACCAGTTACAAACAGTATTGATCTGATCAATGAAGCAGCAGCCAATTTAAGAGCAGCTGAAAAGGAGCATTTGAAGCCAATCAACTGGGAGAAGATTGATGAGGACATTCAGAAGATGTTTGGGCTAGTAAAAAAGCCAGAAAAGTCAGCCATTCATCACTCTCAAGTTAGACAGATTTTCGTGAATGAAATGAGCATGAACTATCTGGAAAGGGGACAACCATCCTGCATCAAATCTCCAAAGGCTGAAATAATTCTGAAGCACCCTTCGGATACAGTGTATGAGACACCTAAGCCTGATAGGAAGAAACTGTTATCAAGGTCAATTGCCTTCTACAAGGATCCAGCTGATTCAGCTTTAAAAAGGAGGATTGCTAAAGTTTTTAGGAATGGGAAAGAAATTTGTGTGGTGGATGGACATCCTCAATTTGCTCAAGAAAAGAGAGAAGAAAAGGCAAGATTAAAGCAGGAAAAGAAGCAAGCTATTCTAGATGCTAAAAAGGCTAAACAAAAGTAAGAGCAAGCTTCTATTTTGGCCAAGATACAATCTGTGAAACCAACACAACAAATTCCTGCTCAGCCATCTAAAATCACTGAATCTCAAGATCCAAAGAAGCAAGCTAAACCACAACAGAAGAAATCTCAGAGATACAAGGAATTGGCCAAAAGAACCAAAAGGAAATTGAACTTTGTTGGTAAGGAATTGGAGGATCAGTTTCCCAAGGAATCCACTCCAACTACAACTTAAGCATCAAAACCCTCTTTGGTATTTGAAGACATTAATGTGGTGGATCCTTACAGGAACATCCATGGTGAACCTATTGTGCCTAAGGATGAGCCAATAGACTAGGAGAGTCTACCAATTCCTAAATTCAATCTGCCAATCTTTAACAAGCCAAAGAGAACAAAGTCAAGAGCAGTCAAGAAAGTGAAGTTGTCACCTCTCAAATCCAAATCCCTAGTCAAAGCTCAATCTAAAGTCAACAAGGGAGATTATATGTACTTGTGTGACATCAAGGAATTCTCTGATCTAAATCTCTATCTAGATGAACTAGAAGAAGTGAGAGGGATTGATGCATACAAAAATCTACCTGAAAGGTTAGTTTTCAAGTACAAGGGATGAAAGGAGATTCAATGGCCACTTCACAGGATCCTTCAAGAAAGCCAAGCAGTACTGATAAAGGTTTATTCATCTTTCAAGAAGAACTTTGGGTTCAATGTAATTGCAAGAAGACTGGTTCTAAAGAAGATTGAAGAACTGAGGAGTATTAGAGCTAAAGATGCACTCCCAAATACTCTAATTATCCCTTACACAGGGAGAAGAGTGCATCTAAGGCCTTACTGGTTGATGGAGTTCATGGATGACAAATGAGTTAGAAGATTTTTCAGATTGGAAGACCAATTGAGCATCTCTAGCAATGAGACTCTTTTGGAGATGCAAGAAAAGCTAAATCTCTCAGAATTTGATGAACTGGAATTCCACAGACAGCTCCAAAATCAGATAGAAGAAAATAACAGAAAGCTTGGAAAGAGATCCAGACCTTCAAGGAACTAGATAAATCTGCTCAGGCTAGAGGAGCACCTTGAAAATGATTGTGAGCTAAACTTTGTACATTTTGTTAATAGAAGAACTTTACAGTTTTATCTACTTACTTTCAAAGTTGTATTTTTAGGGTATTTTATTATCATCAAGTTTCTCTTAATTTATGGCTACAATTCCAGTAGACATAAATTGGGGGAGATCGTTGTGTATATGTTGTGTACTTTATGATTTCTTTAACAAAACACCTTGGTAGATTTTACTTAATGGAAAATGTAGCACTCGACGGATAAGGATTATAGTCCCGACGGATGACTCAATCTAGTCTCGAAGGATGATGATTTATTATCCATCGAGTGAGTAGCTTATATAACAATAAGTCTGTAGCACATTTCTGCATACACATTGCTTAGATTCTGTAAGTAGTACTAAAGTCATGTTAACTTTAACTAGATATGCAGAATAGTTTGATTAATTGTACATAGATGATGTCTTGTAATTTTGCATAAATGAAATGAAGTCAAGTGCCAGATTGCTACCCGACAGATAAACAACAATGCCATTCGACGGATGATCAACAAGACAACCCGACAGATGATCATGAAATCGATGAATAATTATGAACCCGACGGATAAAGAATTTAAACATCTGTTGACATTGACAACACAGTCACATGCGTCGAGTGTATGAAAATGGAATGTTGAAGCCTATTCAACTGGGTTTTAGAGAACAAAGAAGCATTGCCATTTCCATGCTATTATGAAGATATTTAAAGATGCTGGAATAGAGTAATGAAGCAGCATAGTATTAGACTTGATAGTTTTTGTTTTATTATCTTGTCCTATTACTTTGTAATCTTGGTGATATATAAACCAAGAAGTAGCAAATAGAACAACTAACTAAGCAGCCAAGAGAGAAACATTTGTAAGCTGTATTCTTAGCATTTCTCTGCATTCTTAGTTGTTAAAATTTGTAAGCATATGTGAGCTAATTGCTACATAGAGTTCTCTTGATATAATATATATCTCTGGTGGATACATTCAAATCCACCAGAAAGTTTTTAAAGATTTGTGTTTTTAATTACTTGTGTATTGATTCATTCTAAGTTATTATTCCGCAGTTTGCAAATCAATTCACACACTTATTTATTAACAAGATAGAACATTTTTATTTGTGAAAGAGTTTCAAGAATTCCATTCAACCCCCCTTCTATAATTCTTGTTGCATTGCTAGGGACTAACAATACTTGCCTTGCAGGGCTTTACAATTATTACTGATCGACTCTGAGCCGATTCTGATGATCAGGCTTTAACGTCCAACCACTAGATCACCATGGATTCGACTTCGACACTCAAGTTTTTTGGTTGAAACTCTACTAAGCTTGTTGACTGACCACTAGGTTATCTTTAGTCCAACGTCCACTTTCGGTTTCCCGACTAGAACCTACAGGGTCGAAATACTCTATGTTAGAGACCCAGTTATGCTTGACATATCCTCGATACCAATCCTACCCAAATGATAACAATCCCGACTCATACTTATATACATTACTATAGTACACGTAACATACTGGATTCATATACTCAAATCTCGATTCAATATTCATTTTCGAAAAACACATACACTCATCATTTTAGGAAACAAATTGTCCGTTATATTTTACAAAATATTTGTTTATAACTTTATAACTATTTATATTCGAGTGGTAGTTCCGATATTTCACAGGATATGCTTCTAAAAGTCGGGCAACGTCTCATTGGTTTATCGGACTACCCGTCGAATACAATCGATATAATACCCTCAAATCCGGGGTTGGGGATCCGGGTTGTCACGAGTTCCATTTCCCTTAATAACACCCAATCTTAATAAACAATCAACTACTCCGTACTGTGACCCCACAATATACACACACACGCCACAAGTTATAGTCTCAGAGATGAATACCAAAAATAACACAAGTCATTTTATTCCACATTATAAGCCATTACACCTCAAGAGGGTTTCTGAATAAATTTACATTTCTTTGCCATTATTACAATTCATATAGATACATAAGTCCGGTATAACAAAAGTTGAAAGCCTAGCCTACTGGTAGTTCCTACCTCAGCTACAACGACATCAACGCCTACAGGAAACTGCAGAACGTTTCCTAACCGCTCACGAATTGAGAGCTTGATCCTGTTCATCTTGTCTATCTGTTGTTGTGTGATGAAAGAATAAAGCAAGGGTGAGCAACAAGCCCACCGAAATAATATGTATAATGAATAACAATATATGAGCATTCTCATAGCACTAATGAAAGTCTTGGTCAAGAAGAATTGAACCAAGTTGATATCTTAACGCGACCAAGTCGCAAAATATTCAGTATATATATACATATATACTTTTCACAATCTTTGAAATCCTCTGACATGTATAATATACACAGAGTTCCAGTTTATATCTATATAAAAATATCGTTGCAAGGTGATCTCATATATCTAACCTTGTCTCAACATTTTTCTGAAAACCTTTGTCATTCATAAGATAATCATTAACTAGATATAAGTTGAAAAGATGAAGTTACAAGATAATCCAATATACTTATATCTTTTTCCGAATACTACTTGAATTACCACCGTTCAAGGTATAAATAGTTCATCCCATAGATGAAGCTAAACGACAAAACTTGTATAGAATCAATCTTTAAAATATCATCAAAATGAAATGAAGTTACGAGATACTTAATTTGATGAAAACATCATTTTGAAAACTCGACCCTGCCAATACTCAACAATCGCCCAGCCATAGCCTTTCTATCGAAGTGCTCTGGGTAGTGTTACAGATATATCCGATTGGATGATGAACTCTTTACGGGAGTTTACCGTGCCAGGAAGACCACTTACGATGATCAGTCGCAGTATTGCAACCCCACCATTTTCTACATGTAGAGGAGAACAGTCGGATTTACTTGTCAACCGAACCCTGGACTCCTAAGGAATGGACCGTCTTAGCGGAACTTCCGGGCCAATTTGGCCAATAAATAAGGCTGGGCCGGCGCTACTCGACCACTTACGCCACTTCTAGTTCAGATGAAATCCATGACTCTGAAATGTAAAGCTCGTCTCCCCTTTCCCGAAGTAGGAACTTGTTGATATGACTCCACCAAGAAGTCGCATCTAGTTGGAAAGAAAAACTCATCGATATTTCCCAGGCGATGCCTGTTAATGGATTAACTTATTCCAAGAATTTTATTTCCCAAGTGTTGGGTAAGTAATCAAAAACTCTTTTATCAAAACAACAACCTTGTTGCGAATATAAGAATACATCACGGAGCCGGATCCCTCAGATTTTTGAGCGAGTATTTAAATCCCCTTCGAAAGGAAGATCTTAAATTTGAAAATGATTTTTGGGATCCGCTCTAACTTTTAAAATCATTTTGAAGACTCGAAAACATTTTTAAGAATGTTTGGAGTAATGCTGATTTGATAAAATAAATCAGTCCCGATATATTAGAAAAAATTTGAATATTATTATTTAAATAATATTCCCACAAGGATAATCCTTATAAAAATAATTGAAGTAGAAGTTTTAAAACTTATACTTAAATGAATAATAAATAATCAAAAATATACTTATACGAAAGTACGATCTTTATTTGAATAATCGAAAATAAGTTTGATTATCGAAACATTATTCTTTAATAAAATAAAGAATATTATTTAATAAAAGAAGCGGAGTCATAAGACCTTGAATGAATATTCAAAATAATATTTATTTTATAAAATAAGCGGTGTCATAAGTCCTCGAATGAATATTCAAAATCATATTCATTAAATAAAATAAAGTTACCGAATAAACCTTATTCGATTAATAGTTTTGAAAACTATATCTATCTATATATATATATATATATATATATATATATTATACTCGGGAATATCGACTCCCGGTTTATAAAATGTTCACCTTTGGGTCCCCGATACTAAGGGTATACGCAACTACTGCTTATCTCTAGCATATGTATTATGCAACTTATAAGCATTTGAATCAATAATTAGATATCAAGATTACGAAACAGACATGCATATATACCATATCAGCATGCTCCAATATATCGCAAAATTTGCTAAAAACAATCATGCACTTATCACAAGATAATGCATATACATATATTTACATCACAACAACAGTATAACGGGTAGAAACCTTTCCTGAGTGCTCCGGGGTAGACTTAAACTTAGAGTGGGTCCGGTAACCTATGAACAATAACATAAGCCGGAATTAAACCACGATCGGTTAAGAAACTAGACTTTAACCAATTCAACCCTAACGTTTGCTTATGGTCATTTCTACGCTTAACAAATCACATAAGTCGTTCGAGTACCCTCGGCTCCACCATTTTTAATAAATTAACCGTTATGAATTTTAAGGCAACGCTTTCACGAATATCCTAGCAACTGCCTAGTCCACTTTACATAATTGTTTCATACTCCAATTAGTCATTTAAGGGCCTTAACTAAGGTTTCAAAGTAAGGCGAGGGGTAATGGTTCGTTCGCGTAATGCCGTTACTTAAAACGGTCGTTTCTCCTAAACCGTACATCGGATTCAAGCGAACCACATATTAAAACGAAGCTCATAACATGAACTATCTAAAAATGGAAAAGGTTAGAATCTTTCAGTAAGTTCACGTGTCCTACAGTTAAGAACATAACAGTTAAGGAAAATCGGGCATTATGACATTGATGTTTACGCGATTTCCAATTTAATTAACACTCTAAATTATCATCAATTTACTCACAACCACCAATACAACAGTATTCAACCATCATACTACAAACTCAGTCCCCAACTCCAAGTTTTCCCAATTTATCCAACCAATCAAAGAGCCAATATTCAAAACCAATACAAATCCACCAAAACTACTTATAATCAAAGATCAAGCCTTAATACTAACAATGCTTCAATAAAACTTAATGAATCATAAAATCAAAGCTAGGGTTTGAAGTTTATACCTTCCTTGGTAGGTGTTAAGTTGCTAGGAAGCCTTAGGGAGCCTTAATCTAACCTCCTACAAGCTTGATATTTCCAAAGAAATCAAGAATACAAAGTTAGGTTTTGAAGTTTCTAAAAATCCGATTTAAAGAACTATAAAAATGAGGGTCGTACCATGCTTAGTTGGATGCGACTTGTGAACAAGTGTTGTAGGCCATCTCAATACCTTTCCAACGAGCTATGGAACACAACATTTGAGTGAGTATTGAAGGAGATATGCTAGTTTTTAGTTGTTGCTCTGGTTTTGGCCGAGAGCAAGGGAAGAAAAAGTAAAGTAAAAATGTTTCTAGTTTGATTAAATGATTTGTGTGGTATTTAGCTTGGTTACTTCCTTTTGTTTGTTTAATTAAATTGTTACCATGGTAAAAATTCTATGGCTTATAATCAACCAATAAATCATTCCCATTTGGTCATGCTTATGTCATCCACTTATGTCATCTTCCCACACTTGTCTTCTTCTTGTTGGTGTGATGACATTATCATCATTAACCTCTTTGATTAACTCCAAATTACTTGGCTAATGATCATTGATCTGTTATACGGTTCGCTTAACTTTCGTTCTCGTTTATCGTTTGAGGGATCATACCCGGGATTTTATTACTTGGGTTCCCTTAACCTTTCTCAATACATTATATTCCTTTTATGATCCCCTCTTATAATTCTTGAATTTAAATCCTTTTTATCCTGTTACCTTATACTCAATTCTTTCGGTATCTGGTGGATTTTTGGGAAAAATCAAAATGTTCGGATTTGGATTCTGACAATCTTTACATACACTTATATACCATATAGAGACTAATAAGACCTCAGAATATCCATAAAAGGACTGCTATATTGTGTGGCATGAAAAATTTTCTTATTCAGCATAATCAGCAAAATCACTATTTATAAGGTTTACAAAAAGTCCAAAATTTTTGGGGTTATTACAGTCTCCCCTCCTTAAAAGGATTCCGTCCCGGAATTAGATAGAAAATGAATAGAGATACTTTCTTAGCATTGCACTTTTAACTGTCAAGTCAATTTTCCCACATTGTGGTTCTGCCATAAACCCTGACTAGCATGATAACCCTTCTTCTAAGCACTTGTCCATTTTTGATCTATAACCCTTCCTGGTTGCTCCATATAGGTTACGTCTGGTTGCATGTCTATGCGCTCATATGCCTCTATTTGTCTGGCATCCGGATTACGCTTCCTTAACATTGATACATGGAACACGTTATGAACTTACTAAGGTTCGGGGTAAGGCTAGCTCATATGTTAACTTCCCAATACGACTTAATATATCCAAGGGTCCAACAATTCATGGGCTTAGCTTTCCTTTCTTTCCGAACCATATCCATCCTTTCCAAGGGAATACCTATAACATCACTAGGTCCCCTACTTCTTATTCTTTGTCCTTTCGTGTCAAATCAACATACTTCTTATGTTCATCTTGGGCTACTACCAGCCGTTCTCTGATTAGATCTATTATATCTCTGGTCCTTTGGACTACTGTGGGTCCGAGCATCTTGCGCTCTACAACTTCATCCTAACATATGGGAGATCGACATTGTCTTCCTCAAGGATCTCATAAGGCGATACCTCGATACTGACATACGATCGATTATCGTAAGAAAACTCAATCCGCGTTAAGTGATCATTCCAAATTTCTTTCAAGTCTATTGTACAGACTCTCATTATCTAATCTAGATCTACAACTTTTGCTTCTCAATACCCACTCTTTTCCAGTTCGTAATCGTTACTATCTTCCGTACCAAATTTTCTACTGATTACACTTTTGCTCGTTAGCGTTCTATAACCTTTTAAAAATCGCGTCAACCTTTGTATCACAAACGCGTTAGAATCGGAATACCACCATACTTGGTACCACTTCATCTCTAGCTGCCTCTATCTTCAAAAGCTTGGTCCTTCATATAGAAGTAAAAGAATTTATTGAGAGATCACTATGATCATGAACACTTGTTACATTGCATAGTTAGTACAGAAGGTGGCCAGTCTTTAGTACTTGACAAGCAATTAAACAATAGATGGTATCCTACTAGGCTTCTATCACACAGATAGATAGTCATTCGGCAATACCTCCCCTTCTGGAAGGGTTGTTCTTCTTAGCTTATATGAAATGAAAAGGAGAGAGAAGAACGAATTGAAGAGAATTGTATATATATAAAATATACTGCCACAAAATATCTGGCTTGGAATCTACCTCTGAACTATAGAGGTTTGTCATAGGAGAACAAAACATATACGTATATATATCAACATCAAGTATTATAGCATCGTATTTCACGTGTCTGAATATTTACTATTCCGTCCATCATTCTATGGACCCATGCTCTTGCTCGAGCTTATAAACAATCACCTTGAAACTCCCTCGACATCGAAAATCGAATCAAGGATTTCATTCTAGACGTCATCGTTATTAGAATTCTATATTTGCATCGCAACCTTCCTCGTATAGTAATACGACTCTCTATTGATAAGAAGGAATAAGTATTCAATAGGTAGATAATCGATTTAATTAGCCTATCAATGATAACTTATACACCACCACGACCTGATTAGTGGTACTCACTCTCAACATCCATTCCAATGCAACTCTCACGGTTGTAAGTAATCGGCTCATTACTCGCAGAATCATTCCTGCATTACTATGGCCCACCGTTGACCTACTGTAGTCATTCGTTTTCCATGAAGTTTTAATAACTAACCATAGGAAGTCCATTCATATCATATCAAATCCTTCTAAGCAGGTAACATAATCACCATTCATGATTCGTGAAGAACATTCCTGATCCTGACGTACATACATGACATGAAGCAGATAAAATTACAGAAGAGTTTCAATCAAAGCAATGATAGCAGGCTAATACCGTTATTAACCATATTTCTTTACTGGGAGACATGAAGCTCAAAGGTTCATTTAGTCCTTTCGTAACATGCTCCTGGCTTATCTCAAGATAGGACCTTCTAAGATAGAAAGCCCGCTCACGACGATTACATGAATTTAATCTTTACCAAACTACTATTACGGTTGAGTACCGCACAGTCATCAGAAGGAATGTCAATCTTTCACACCATAATACAACCTTCACGGAATTAACCATTGTCACTGTATTCCTCTGGCACGAGCTCTGATAATTGTCCTCTTACACTTAAAGTGTTGGCCACCTCTTTGGCCTTTCCTGATAGTAAAATTTCCTTACAATCAATGCCATTTTAACCACCTCCAACTAAATTTTCTACCTAATTTCAATTACTGCTTATGTGAAAATGCTTCTCTTAAGTCCTGGTGAGAAAAAAAATCACCATTTTTCCATAAGTCATTGCCTTAGTCTTTAGATGTGAACATTGCCACGACTGACTCTCGATCATACTTAGGACGTCTCTTATCTTGGGTCCTTGTTTTCACCAATCTCGACCCTTATTGGATCGATCTATACTTTCTTATGGTTCAACACATGCCCCACCTGGCATTATTATAATTACGTCATATTTCCTTCATCAAAATTTCCATTCTTGAGAACTTTGAATATTACCTTTCTCCTTGTAAAACCTCTAAGGTTATCCTTAAATCCTTCATCAGGTACACCCTAGGCACAGGGCATATCAAGATACCATTTACTAATACCAGAATTATTGTCTATATACTTCTGAAAAATTTCTCCACTGATCCTTAAAGGTTGTTGTTACCTTAATCCTTTCCAATTCATACTGTCAAAACTCATGCTTTCCCTATTAAGGGTGAAATTCCAACCTTTATGCATTCCCCTAGGATTCATTTCAAGTTATCGGGGTTTCATCCTTAATTCCACCTTTACAAGATACTTACACTCTTCCATGGATAAATCAAGTCATATATACTTGATAGATTACCTTATTCAATCATTCTCACTTCGATAGTCTATACTTAATTTCATAATAACATCCTTATTCAAACTGAGGTCAATCCATATGGCCTCCAAAAGATAACAACGGTTTTTTTTTCTCGCTTTGCTTGCCTAATTTGGTAATGACAACAGGGATGTTCTCGAAGATATTGGTCGTGTTCAACGTGAACTTCTTCTTAATAATTCCTTATTTACTTTTGTTGTTTATCTCAACAGTCATCTCAACGTTGGGATATATTTCATGCCTGGCATCTCCATTTCTGGGTATCAAGCCACCGGTCTTACACTTCACATTCTTGAAGGTCACTTCCTTCATCCAATTTTCCTAATTTCTTACTTCCTTGTCTCCTCAGTCTATCCGCGTCTCATTATTTATCCTTCGAACTATCTTAAGGTTTCCTCGAATCCTCCCAACTTACAGGGGATAAAATATATGTATCTCTTATGCCTTCAACCATCAATTTTAACTCATGGTGAATCACCCTCATCCTGACGATTACATACTTTTCTATTTCTATTGCTACGAGTCTTTAGGGTTTCCTCATACCCAACTCCCTTATCATTCCTCAAACTCTATTGTCTTTATATTCCTTTCCACTTTAGTTTCTTTTTATTTTCCTTTCTCTTATCATTATTTCATGAACCAACACAACATAAGCATTGATGTAATAACCCCAATTTTTGAGAAATTTTGAAACCCTTATGAATAGTGTTTTTGCTGAACGAGAAAACTTTTCATGCCACGCTATGTAGAGGTTCTGTTATTGATCTTATGGGATATTATTAGTACCCTATGAAGTATATAAGTGTATGTAAAGATCGTCAGAATCCAATTCCGAACACTTTGGTTTTTCCCGGAAATCCACAAGATACGGAGAGAATTGAGTATAAGGTAACAGGATAAAAAGGATTTAAATTAAAGGATTATAATAGAGGATCATAAAAAGGAATATAATGTATTGAGAAAGGTTAAGGGAACCTAAGTAATAAGATCCCGGGTATGATCCTTCAAACGATAAACGAGAACGAAAGTTAAGCAAACCGTATAACAGATCAGCGGTCATTAAGCAAACGATTAGGAAGATAATCAAAGGGATTAGTGGGAATGATGTCATCCAACCAATAGAAAGAGGACAAGGAAGGGAGGATGACATCATGAGGATGACATAAGCATGATATGGGAAGGAAGGAGGTGTGGTTGAATGAGAACCACACAAATTCAAGGGCAAGAAGGTAATTGACTAAAGCAAGCACAAAAACCAATCAACCAAGCCAAGTAAAATCATTTTCATCAAAAATAAAAAGCAACCAAGGCCTTGTTCTTGAAGCTCTCGGCTTTTTACTATTCATTAGGCAAGAATTTTCAAAAATTCAAGATCCAAGCTTCCTAAATTGGTGAGTAAATTCCCTAATCATCTTCATGCATAGTTAGGGCTATACCATGAGTTTAAGCCATCAATTCCTTCTCAATCTTCTTCATTTAATCAAAGAAGAAGACTATGAATAGTGTTTTCAAGTTTTTTAACTTGAAGTTTTATTGTTTTTCTTGAAGATCCAAGCTTTCCTAAGACTTCTCAAAGCTTCTTAAGGCTTCCTAGCTCATCCCACCACTTCAAGGAAGGTATACCATCTCCAAACCCTAGATTCCTATGTATTATAAGATGATTTTGATTGGTAGGATGATATTGTAGCTTGTTGTTGTGATTTAGAGTTTGGGATTTGGAATGGTAGTGAAATGGAATGGTAAATGTTGTGGTTTTGATTAAAAGAACTTAAGTATGGTTAAATTAAGCTTAGGCATAAGTATAATTGATTAAATTGAATTGGTTGGGGTTATTATGATGTGATGAGGATGGATGTTGGTTGTATGTTAGATTTGAGGTTGGTTTGTGGTTGGTTTTGAATGGTTAAAAATCGGGAAATCGCGTAAACATAGCCGTCGTAACGTCCGATTTTCTTTGGACTGTTTTTGTGCATAGCATTAGGACCCGAGAACCCCCTGCTAGATTATGACCACTGCCATGTTTAGATAGCTCATGTTACGAGCTTCGTTTTGATATGTAGTTCGTTCGATTCCGATGCACGGTTTAGGAGAAACGACCGTTTCAAGTGACGGCGTTTCGCGAACGAAACTTTTTCCCTCGCCTTACTTTAAAACATAGGTTAAAGACCAAAAAGGGTTAATTAATGTATGAAACATTTATGGTAAGTGTGTTAGGCAGTTGGTAAGACACTCGCGAAGGAATCGCTTTAAAACTCGTAAAGGTTAAATTATTAAAAATGGTGGAGCCGAGGGTACCCGAGTGACTTAAGCAAATCAGTGAGCGCAAATCAAGCGTTAAAGTCTAAGTTAGTTAAAGTATAGATTTACAAGTGATTTTGGTTTAATTCCAACTTACTTGTTGTTTATAGGTTACCAGACTCGTCCCGAGCCTTTTATCACCCCAAGTCGCTCAGGCAAGTATTCTATCCGTTATACTGTTGTTGTGATGTATACATTTGTATATGCATGATCTTGCGATAAATGCATATTGGTTATTTAGCAAATTCTTGCGATATATTGTAGCATGTGATATGGTATATATGCATGCCTGTTTCATATTCTTGAAATATATATCTGTTGGTTCAGTTGATAATACCTATGCTAGAGGATAGCGGTAACTTGCATATACCCTTAGTATAGGGACCCAAAGGTGAAAATATTTTCTAAAACCGGGAGTCGAGGATCCCGAGTAATTTTGTATATATGGATATATATATATATATATATATATGGTTATAGTTTCCAAACTATTAATCGAATAAGGTTTATTCGATAACTTTATTTTATTTAATGAATATTATTTATAATATTCATTCGAGGTATTATGACTCGGCTTATTATTTAATGAATATTATTTCGAATATTCATTCGAGGGCTTATGACTCAGCTTATTTATTTATTGAATATTATTTCGAATATTCATTTGAGGGCTTATTACTCAGCTTATTTTATTTATTGAATATTATTTAAATATTCATTTGAGGATCTATGACTCCGATTATTTGCTGAGGTATATTCTTTATTTTATTAAAGAATAAGGTGTCAATAATCAAACTTATTTTCGATTATTCAACTAAAGATAATACTTTCATATAAGTATATCTTTGATTATTTAATACTCGTTTCAAGTATAAGTTTTAATACTTCTACTTCAATTATTTTTATAAAGATAATTCTTTATGGGAATATTATTTAAATAATAATATTCAGACATTTTCTAAATATACTGGGGACTGATTTACTTCATCAAATCAGTTTTACTCCAAACACTCTTTAAAGTGTTTTCGAGTCTTTAAAATGATTTTCAAAAGTTAGAACGGATCCCAAAACTATTTTTATATTTAAGATCTTCCTTTTAAAAAGGGGATTTAAATACTCGCTCAAAACCTGGGGGATCCGGCTCGGTGGTGTGTTTTATATTCGTAACAAGGTTGCTGTCTTGGTAAAAGAGTTTTCGATTACTTACCCAATATTCGGGAAGTAAAATTCTTGGAACAAGTTAATCCATTAACAGGCATCGCCTGGGAAATATCGGTGAGTTTTCCTTTCCAACTAGATACGACTTCTTGGTGGAGCCGTATTAACAAGTTTCTACTTGGGGAAAGGGGGAAACGAGCTTTACGTTTCAGAGTCATGGATTTCATCTGAACTAGGAGTGGCGTAAGTGGTCGAGTAGCGCCGGCCCAGCCTTATTATATTGGCCCAAATGGCCTGGAAGTTCCGCTAAGGCGGTCCATTCCCTAGGAGTTCAGTGTTCGGTTGACAAGTAAATCCGACAGGTTCTCCTCTACATGTAGAAAATGGTGGGGTTGTACTACTACGACTGATCATCGTAAGTGGTCTTCCTGGCGCGGTAAACTCCCGTAATGAGTTCATCATCCATTTGGATAATTCTGCAACACTACCCGTAGCATTTCGATTGAAAGGCTACTAATGGGTGGTTGCCGAAGCATTGACAGGGTCAAACATTTTTATTGGTGTATCCATTGAATGAAGTATCTCGTAACTTCATTTCTTTTCAAAATATTTCAAAGATCAAATATTTTTAAGTTTTACTTGTGGTCTCATCTATGGGATGACCCCGTGAATTTTATTATACTTTGAACAGTGGTAGTTCAAGTAGCTTTATAAATGATATAAGTATAGTGAAGTATTTGGTAACTTCATCCCTTGTTTTTACTTATATCTAGTAAGTAATTATCTTACTCATGATAAAAGATTCTAGTAAGTATCCATTTAGATACTTATATTATTGTTATCACTATATATTATCTTGCGAGCTGTAAGGCTCACTCTTGCTTTATTTCTTCATCACACAACAACAGTTAGGAAAGATGGCCAGACTCCAGCAGACCCATCGCAAGCGCGTGGGAAGCGTCCCTCGTCTTCCCGATGATGTTGTGGCTGCTATAGCTGCAGAGGTAGATCCATTGGTAGATCAGGCATTCTATTTTGAGAATCAAATTATGTATAATTATAACTTGTGGCAGATAATGGCAATTAACTGTAAATTTATCAAGTAATCATTTTGGGTTGTAATAACTTTTAAATTGTGGATTCAAAGACTTGTACTTATTTAAATTTCATCTCTGAGACTATAACGGGTTGTGGTGTGTGTTAGTGTGGGGTCACAGCATAAGGTTATTATTATTAATTAAGTGAAGTGATATTGTGGAGAGAAAGACCGTGACGACCCGGATCCCCGACCCCGGATCTGGGGGTGTTACAGAAATGGTATCAGAGCTAAGCGTTATAAACCTCAGAGATGATGGGACGTTAAGATAATAAGTTCACAAAGATAATAAGAACTCTTGCCAAGTTCATAGTCGGGCTACCTAACGTAGTACTGACAGTTAAAACCCTTATGGGAACCCTTATAAATATCGTGATAGGAGCGTAGTTCGTTATCGTATATGGTAGCGGGACTCCGAACCCTGATGTTGAGGAGCAACATCGCGATGATATTTTATTACTAATTGGAGATCGAATTGTGGATCCGATAGAGTGTCCTAATGCAGGACCGGATGATGTTGATATTGAGGATTTAGCGGTTGAGGATGTTGTCCTAGAAGGGATAGTTGTTGAGGAGGATCCCATGGAGGATCCTGACAGGATTGGATAAAGGACCACTGATGAATTGATGACCATGGTTTGGTCGACTACCAGAGGTAGGATTGGCCGGTCACTACCGGAGGTTCGTTCAAGTTGTAAAGATAGTAGCCCCTTTAACGCGGCTTACTCGTAAGACTGAGAAGTTTGAATGGACAGAGAAATGCGAGAACAGCTTTCAAGAACTGAAGCAAAGATTGGTGATGGCCCCTATGCTGGCGTTGCCGGATGGAAAAGGAGATTTTGTGAAGTATAGTGACGCTTCGCACTAGGGCTTAGGGTGCGTGCTTATGCAGCACGGTAAGGTAATCGCGTACATGTCAAGACAATTAAGGTAATATGAAATTCGATATCCCCGCCCATGAGCTTAGGCTCGTGGCAATAGTTTTGCCCTAAAGGTTTGAGGCACTACTTGTATGGAGAGAAGTATGAGATTCACAAACCATAAGTACTCTAGTACATTTTCCCATAGAGAGAGCTCAACATATGCCCGAGGAGGCGGTTAGAGCTAATCAAGAATTATGATTGGGAGATTCTTTATCATTCGGGGAAAGCCAATGTGGTGGCTGATGCCCTTAGTAAGAAGGAGAGACTCAAGAGGTTAATGTCTTTGGGAAAGTTGATAAGAGATTTTGAAAAAAATGGAAATAGATATGAAGGTAACCGGAGCCGGTACCGAAAAGCTGTTTGAGATTGCAATACAGTCCGAATTATCGGAAAAGAGCATATTGTGCCAGAGAAAGGTGATGAATGAAGGCAGAGAGCCAACAAATAAATATGAGATTAATACCGAGAAAGAGGATAAGGGAATAATGAGGTATTCCTATAGAATTTGGGTTTCGAAAGTTCAAGAGCGTAAGGATGAGAACTTAGATGAGAGCCATAGTTTGAGGAATAAGATTTAGAGCAAACCCTGAACGTGATAGTCAGGGAGGTCGCCATCAAGATAGAAGGAACCCATGACATAATGGAGAGGAAAATGAGGATTTTAAATTAAAAGATGGCCCCAATTATGGGGAGTAGGATGAAACATTTCATACTAAGGAAACAGAAAGTCGAGTAAGGAAAGGAGAACCGAGACGGTACTCCTATACAGCAATTCATGGACCTATCTAGACAGAACTTAGACTATTATCCCCAACCACCACCCTGAGGGGACAATGCGGCAGGAAATTCTTTCATGACCTTTAAATCGTTAAGCTCTCAGAGTTCCAAGGAACAGGTTGACCTAGTCGAGGCAAGAGCCTGGCTAAAAGAAATATAGGAATCATTTGAGATTCTAAATGATTGACGAATCACAAAAGACTGTTTTTATCACTCACCCTCCTAAGAGAGAGACCACCTGCTGGTGAAAGGCCAAGGAAGGCACGGAGCAAGAGATTATAATAAACTGATTTAAGTCCAGTCAATTGTTTTCGGGAAAGTAATTCCCAAAGATAAGGAGATAGTGTAAAGCTTTAGAGTCAGAACAAAGGCAGACGAGTATGATAAATTATGAATCTAAGTTGTAAAAGTTGTCAAGATTCGTTCTGAGGACACGAATCCAGAATGACGGGATGTTTGAAATCAATGCTTATGTTGTGTTAGTTCATGAAATAATGATAAGGGAGTTAGGTATGAGGAAACCCTAAAGACTCGTAGAAATAGAAATAGAAAAGTATGTAATCGTCAGGATGAGGGTGATTCACCATGAGTTAAAATAAATGGCTGAAGGTGTAAGAGATACATATATTTTATCCCCTGTAAGTTGGGAGGATTCGAAGAAACCTTGAGATAGTTCGAAGGATAAATAATGAAACGCGGATAGACTGAGGAGACAAGAAAGTAAGAAATTAAGAAAATTGAATGAAGGAAGTGACCTTCAAGAATGGGAAATGTAAGACCGGTGGCTTGATACCCAGAAAGGGAGACGCTAGGTATGAAAGATATCCCAACATTGAGATGACTGTTGAGATAAACAACAAAAGTAAATAAGGATTTATTAAGAAGAAGTTCACGTTGAACACGACCAATATCTTCCAGATCATCCATGTGATCATTACCAAATCAGGAAAGAAAAGCGGATAACCATTTTTATCTTTTGGAGGCCATGTGGATTGACCTTAACTTGAATAAGGATGCTATTGTGAAATTCGGTATAGACTATCGAGGTGGAAATGATTGAATAAGATACCCTTATCAGGGATATATGACTTTATTTATCCATGGAAGGATGCTTGTACCTTTTTAAAGGTGGAATTAAGGATAGAACATCGGTAACTTAAAACGAATCCTAGGGGAATGCATAAAGGTTGGCATTTCACCCTTAATAGGGATAGTATGAGTTTTGACAGTATGAATTGGAAAGGATTAAGGTAATAATAACCTTTAAGGATCAGTGGAGAAATTTTTCAGAAGTATATAGACAATGGTTCTAGTATCAGTAAATGGTATTTTGATATGCCCTGTATATAGGGAATACAGGAGGAACGATTGAAGGATAACCTTAGAGGTTTTACAAGGAGAAAGGAAATATTCGAAATTCTCAAGAATAAAAATGTTGATAAAGGAAATATGACATAATTATAATGATGCCAAGTGGGGCACATGTTAACCCACGAGAAAGTATGGATCGAACCAGTAAAGGTCGAAATTATTCAGGGCAATTAAGACTTAAGATAAAAGATGTTCTAAGTATGATTGAGAGTCAGTCGTGACAGTGATTAACCTCTAAAGACTGAGGCAATAACTTATGGAAAAATGGTGATATTTTTTTTTACTCATCAGATTTTAAGGAATACATCTTCACAAAAGCAGTGATTGAAATAAGGTAGAAAATTTATTTGGAGGTGGTTAAAATGACATTGACTATAAGGAAATTTTAATATCAGGAAAGGCCAAAGAGGTGGTCGACACTTTAAAGGTAAGAGGATAATTGTAGGCGCTTGTGCCAAAGAATACAGTGATGATGGTTAAAGCTGTGAAGGTTGTATTATGGTTTAGAAGATTGACATTCCTTCTGATGACTGTGCAATACCCAACCGTAATAGTAGTTGGTAAAAGTTTAATTCGTGTAATCGCCATGAACGGGCTATCTATCTTAGGAGGTCCTATCTTGGGATAAGCCAGGACCATGTTTCCAAAAGGACTAGACGAACCTTTGAGTTAAGTCTTCTATTTAAGGCATATGATTAAGAATGGTATTAACCTGCTATCGTTGCTTTGATTGAAACTCTTCTGCAATTTTATCTGCTTCATGTCATGAAAGTACGTCAGAGTTTGGAGTGTTCTTCATGAATTGTGATTGGTGGTTATGTTAACTCCTTAGGAGAATTAGATACGAGATGTATGGACTCCGTATGGTTAGCTATTAAGACTTCATGGAAAATGAATGACTACAGTAGGTCAGTGGTGGACCATAGTAAGGCAGCAATGATTCTACGAGTAATGAGCTGATTATAACCGTGAGAGTTGTATTGGAATGGATGTTGAGATTGAATACCACTAATCGGGTAGTGGTAGTGTATAAGTTATCATTGATAGACTAATTAAGTAGAGTATCTACCTATTGAATATTTATTCTTTCTTATCAATAGAGAGCCGTATTATTATACGAGGAAGGTTGCGATGCGAGCATAGAATCCTAGTAACGGTGATATATAGAATGAGATCCCAGATTCGATTTTCGATGTCGAGGGAGTTTCAAAGGTGATTGTGTATAAGCTCGAGGAAGAGCATGGGTCCATAGAATGATGGACGGGATAGAGAAAATATTTAGGCACGTGAAATGCGATGCTATAATACTTGATGTTGATATAAATACATATATGTTTTGTTCTCCTATGACAAACCTCTATAGTTCAGAGGTAGGTTCCAAGCCAGATATTTTGTGGCTGTATATTTTTTCATATATACAATTCTCTTCAATTCGTTCTTTTCTCTTCTTTTCATTTCATGTAAGCTGAGAAGAACAACCCTTCCAAAAGGGGAGGTATTGCCGAATGACTATCTATCTTTGTGATAGAAGCCTAGTAGGATACCATCTATTGTTTAGTTGCTTGTCAAGTACTAAAGGCTGGCCACCTTCTGTACTAACTATGCGATATAACAAGTGTTCATGATCATAGTGATCTCTCAACAAATTCCTTTACTTCTATTTGATTGATCAAATTTTGGAAAATAGAAACAACTGAAAAAGGAGTAATAAAGTGGTGGTAGTATGCGGAATGGAAACACATTCGTGATACTAAGGTTGACGTGGTTATTAAAAGGTTATAGAACGCTAACGAGCAAAAGTATAACCAGTATAATATTAGGAACCGAAGGTGATAGCGATAACGAACTGGAAAAGAATGGGTATTAAGAAGCAAAAGCTATAATGCTAGAAGCTATAATGAGAGTTTGTCCAATAGACTTGAAAGAAATTGGAATGATCACATAACGCGGATTGAGTTATCTTACGACAATAGATCATATGTCATTATCGAGATGTCGCCTTATGAGATCCTTGAGGGAAGACAATGTCGATCTCCCTTATATTAGGATGAAGTTGTAGAGCGCAAGATGCTCGGACCCGCAGTAGTCCAAAGGACCAAGGATATGATAGATCTAATCAGAGGACGGCTGGTAGTAGCCCAAGATGGACATGATAAGTATGTTGATTTGACACGAAAGGATAAAGAGTATGAAATAGGGGACCTAGTAATGATATAGGTATCCCTTGGAAAGGATTGATGAGGTTCGGAAAGAAAGGAAAGCTAAGTCTACAATTCGTTGGACCCTTGGATATATTAAGACGTTTGGGAAGTTAGCATATGAGCTAGCCCTAACCCCGAACATGTAGCAGGTCGTAACGTGTTTCACGTATCAATGTTAAGGAAGTGTAATTCAGATGCCAGATAAATAGAGGCATATGAGCGCATAGATATGCAACCCGACATAACCTATATGGAGCAACCAGGAAGGGTTATAGAGTAAAAAGGAACAAGTGCTTAGGAGAAGGATTATCAAACTAGGCAGGGTTTGGTGGTAGAACCACAATGTGGGAAAATTGACTCGAGAGTTAGAAAGTGTAATGCTAAGAAAGTATCCCCCTGATTCTGGGACGGAATCCTTTTAAGGAGGGGAGACTGTAATAACCCCAATTTTTGAGAAATTTTGAAACCCTTATGAATAGTGTTTTTGCTGAACGAGAAAACTTTTCATGCCACGCTATGTAGGGGTTCTGTTATTGATCTTATGGGATATTATTAGTACTCTATGAAGTATATAAGTGTATGTAAAGATCGTCAGAATCCAATTCCGAACACTTTGGTTTTTCCCGGAAATCCACAAGATACGGAGAGAATTGAGTATAAGGTAACAGGATAAAAAGGATTTAAATTAAAGGATTATAATAGAGGATCATAAAAAGGAATATAATGTATTGAGAAAGGTTAAGGGAACCTAAGTAATAAGATCCCGGGTATGATCCTTCAAACGATAAACGAGAACGAAAGTTAAGCAAACCGTATAACAGATCAGCGGTCATTAGGCAAACGATTAGGAAGATAATCAAAGGGATTAGTGGGAATGATGTCATCCAACCAATAGAAAGAGGACAAGGAAGGGAGGATGACATCATGAGGATGACATAAGCATGACATGGGAAGGAAGGAGGTGTGGTTGAATGAGAACCACACAAATTCAAGGGCAAGAAGGTAATTGACTAAAGCAAGCACAAAAACCAATCAACCAAGCCAAGTAAAATCATTTTCATCAAAAATAAAAAGCAACCAAGGCCTTGTTCTTGAAGCTCTCGGCTTTTTACTATTCATTAGGCAAGAATTTTCAAAAATTCAAGATCCAAGCTTCCTAAATTGGTGAGTAAATTCCCTAATCATCTTCATGCATAGTTAGGGCTATACCATGAGTTTAAGCCATCAATTCCTTCTCAATCTTCTTCATTTAATCAAAGAAGAAGACTATGAATAGTGTTTTCAAGTTTTTTAACTTGAAGTTTTATTGTTTTTCTTGAAGATCCAAGCTTTCCTAAGACTTCTCAAAGCTTCTTAAGGCTTCCTAGCTCATCCCACCACTTCAAGGAAGGTATACCATCTCCAAACCCTAGATTCCTATGTATTATAAGATGATTTTGATTGGTAGGATGATATTGTAGCTTGTTGTTGTGATTTAGAGTTTGGGATTTGGAATGGTAGTGAAATGGAATGGTAAATATTGTGGTTTTGATTAAAAGAACTTAAGTATGGTTAAATTAAGCTTAGGCATAAGTATAATTGATTAAATTGAATTGGTTGGGGTTATTATGATGTGATGAGGATGGATGTTGGTTGTATGTTAGATTTGAGGTTGGTTTGTGGTTGGTTTTGAATGGTTAAAAATCGGGAAATCGCGTAAACATAGCCGTCGTAACGTCCGATTTTCTTTGGACTGTTTTTGTGCATAGCATTAGGACCCGAGAACCCCCTGCTAGATTATGACCACTGCCATGTTTAGATAGCTCATGTTACGAGCTTCGTTTTGATATGTAGTTCGTTCGATTCCGATGCACGGTTTAGGAGAAACGACCGTTTCAAGTGACGGCGTTTCGCGAACGAAACTTTTTCCCTCGCCTTACTTTAAAACATAGGTTAAAGACCAAAAAGGGTTAATTAATGTATGAAACATTTATGGTAAGTGTGTTAGGCAGTTGGTAAGACACTCGCGAAGGAATCGCTTTAAAACTCGTAAAGGTTAAATTATTAAAAATGGTGGAGCCGAGGGTACCCGAGTGACTTAAGCAAATCAGTGAGCGCAAATCAAGCGTTAGAGTCTAAGTTAGTTAAAGTATAGATTTACAAGTGATTTTGGTTTAATTCCAACTTACTTGTTGTTTATAGGTTACCAGACTCGTCCCGAGCCTTTTATCACCCCAAGTCGCTCAGGCAAGTATTCTATCTGTTATACTGTTGTTGTGATGTATACATTTGTATATGCATGATCTTGCGATAAATGCATATTGGTTATTTAGCAAATTCTTGCGATATATTGTAGCATGTGATATGGTATATATGCATGCCTGTTTCATATTCTTGAAATATATATCTGTTGGTTCAGTTGATAATACCTATGCTAGAGGATAGCGGTAACTTGCATATACCCTTAGTATAGGGACCCAAAGGTGAAAATATTTTCTAAAACCGGGAGTCGAGGATCCCGAGTAATTTTGTATATATGGATATATATATATATATATATATATATGGTTATAGTTTCCAAACTATTAATCGAATAAGGTTTATTCGATAACTTTATTTTATTTAATGAATATTATTTATAATATTCATTCGAGGTATTATGACTCGGCTTATTATTTAATGAATATTATTTCGAATATTCATTCGAGGGCTTATGACTCAGCTTATTTATTTATTGAATATTATTTCGAATATTCATTTGAGGGCTTATTACTCAGCTTATTTTATTTATTGAATATTATTTAAATATTCATTTGAGGATCTATGACTCCGATTATTTGCTGAGGTATATTCTTTATTTTATTAAAGAATAAGGTGTCAATAATCAAACTTATTTTCGATTATTCAACTAAAGATAATACTTTCATATAAGTATATCTTTGATTATTTAATACTCGTTTCAAGTATAAGTTTTAATACTTCTACTTCAATTATTTTTATAAAGATAATTCTTTATGGGAATATTATTTAAATAATAATATTCAGACATTTTCTAAATATACTGGGGACTGATTTACTTCATCAAATCAGTTTTACTCCAAACACTCTTTAAAGTGTTTTCGAGTCTTTAAAATGATTTTCAAAAGTTAGAACGGATCCCAAAACTATTTTTATATTTAAGATCTTCCTTTTAAAAAGGGGATTTAAATACTCGCTCAAAACCTGGGGGATCCGGCTCGGTGGTGTGTTTTATATTCGCAACAAGGTTGCTGTCTTGGTAAAAGAGTTTTTGATTACTTACCCAATATTCGGGAAGTAAAATTCTTGGAACAAGTTAATCCATTAACAGGCATCGCCTGGGAAATATCGGTGAGTTTTCCTTTCCAACTAGATACGACTTCTTGGTGGAGCCGTATTAACAAGTTTCTACTTGGGGAAAGGGGGAAACGAGCTTTACGTTTCAGAGTCATGGATTTCATCTGAACTAGAAGTGGCGTAAGTGGTCGAGTAGCGCCGGCCCAGCCTTATTATATTGGCCCAAATGGCCTGGAAGTTCCGCTAAGGCGGTCCATTCCCTAGGAGTTCAGTGTTCGGTTGACAAGTAAATCCGACAGGTTCTCCTCTACATGTAGAAAATGGTGGGGTTGTACTACTACGACTGATCATCGTAAGTGGTCTTCCTGGCGCGGTAAACTCCCGTAATGAGTTCATCATCCATTTGGATAATTCTGCAACACTACCCGTAGCATTTCGATTGAAAGG
This sequence comes from Apium graveolens, assembly GCF_009905375.1. Lineage (NCBI taxonomy): Eukaryota > Viridiplantae > Streptophyta > Magnoliopsida > Apiales > Apiaceae > Apium > Apium graveolens. The sequence goes on along the minus strand of NC_133652.1, from coordinate 183,482,538 downwards.
CTACTAATGGGTGGTTGCCGAAGCATTGACAGGGTCAAACATTTTTATTGGTGTATCCATTGAATGAAGTATCTCGTAACTTCATTTCTTTTCAAAATATTTCAAAGATCAAATATTTTTAAGTTTTACTTGTGGTCTCATCTATGGGATGACCCCGTGAATTTTATTATACTTTGAACAGTGGTAGTTCAAGTAGCTTTATAAATGATATAAGTATAGTGAAGTATTTGGTAACTTCATCCCTTGTTTTTACTTATATCTAGTAAGTAATTATCTTACTCATGATAAAAGATTCTAGTAAGTATCCATTTAGATACTTATATTATTGTTATCACTATATATTATCTTGCGAGCTGTAAGGCTCACTCTTGCTTTATTTCTTCATCACACAACAACAGTTAGGAAAGATGGCCAGACTCCAGCAGACCCATCGCAAGCGCGTGGGAAGCGTCCCTCGTCTTCCCGATGATGTTGTGGCTGCTATAGCTGCAGAGGTAGATCCATTGGTAGATCAGGCATTCTATTTTGAGAATCAAATTATGTATAATTATAACTTGTGGCAGATAATGGCAATTAACTGTAAATTTATCAAGTAATCATTTTGGGTTGTAATAACTTTTAAATTGTGGATTCAAAGACTTGTACTTATTTAAATTTCATCTCTGAGACTATAACGGGTTGTGGTGTGTGTTAGTGTGGGGTCACAGCATAAGGTTATTATTATTAATTAAGTGAAGTGATATTGTGGAGAGAAAGACCGTGACGACCCGGATCCCCGACCCCGGATCTGGGGGTGTTACAGAAATGGTATCAGAGCTAAGCGTTATAAACCTCAGAGATGATGGGACGTTAAGATAATAAGTTCACAAAGATAATAAGAACTCTTGCCAAGTTCATAGTCGGGCTACCTAACGTAGTACTGACAGTTAAAACCCTTATGGGAACCCTTATAAATATCGTGATAGGAGCGTAGTTCGTTATCGTATATGGTAGCGGGACTCCGAACCCTGATGTTGAGGAGCAACATCGCGATGATATTTTATTACTAATTGGAGATCGGATTGTGGATCCGATAGAGTGTCCTAATGCAGGACCGGATGATGTTGATATTGAGGATTTAGCGGTTGAGGATGTTGTCCTAGAAGGGATAGTTGTTGAGGAGGATCCCATGGAGGATCCTGACAGGATTGGATAAAGGACCACTGATGAATTGATGACCATGGTTTGGTCGACTACCAGAGGTAGGATTGGCCGGTCACTACCGGAGGTTCGTTCAAGTTGTAAAGATAGTAGCCCCTTTAACGCGGCTTACTCGTAAGACTGAGAAGTTTGAATGGACAGAGAAATGCGAGAACAGCTTTCAAGAACTGAAGCAAAGATTGGTGATGGCCCCTATGCTGGCGTTGCCGGATGGAAAAGGAGATTTTGTGAAGTATAGTGACGCTTCGCACTAGGGCTTAGGGTGCGTGCTTATGCAGCACGGTAAGGTAATCGCGTACATGTCAAGACAATTAAGGTAATATGAAATTCGATATCCCCGCCCATGAGCTTAGGCTCGTGGCAATAGTTTTGCCCTAAAGGTTTGAGGCACTACTTGTATGGAGAGAAGTATGAGATTCACAAACCATAAGTACTCTAGTACATTTTCCCATAGAGAGAGCTCAACATATGCCCGAGGAGGCGGTTAGAGCTAATCAAGAATTATGATTGGGAGATTCTTTATCATTCGGGGAAAGCCAATGTGGTGGCTGATGCCCTTAGTAAGAAGGAGAGACTCAAGAGGTTAATGTCTTTGGGAAAGTTGATAAGAGATTTTGAAAAAAATGGAAATAGATATGAAGGTAACCGGAGCCGGTACCGAAAAGCTGTTTGAGATTGCAATACAGTCCGAATTATCGGAAAAGAGCATATTGTGCCAGAGAAAGGTGATGAATGAAGGCAGAGAGCCAACAAATAAATATGAGATTAATACCGAGAAAGAGGATAAGGGAATAATGAGGTATTCCTATAGAATTTGGGTTTCGAAAGTTCAAGAGCGTAAGGATGAGAACTTAGATGAGAGCCATAGTTTGAGGAATAAGATTTAGAGCAAACCCTGAACGTGATAGTCAGGGAGGTCGCCATCAAGATAGAAGGAACCCATGACATAATGGAGAGGAAAATGAGGATTTTAAATTAAAAGATGGCCCCAATTATGGGGAGTAGGATGAAACATTTCATACTAAGGAAACAGAAAGTCGAGTAAGGAAAGGAGAACCGAGACGGTACTCCTATACAGCAATTCATGGACCTATCTAGACAGAACTTAGACTATTATCCCCAACCACCACCCTGAGGGGACAATGCGGCAGGAAATTCTTTCATGACCTTTAAATCGTTAAGCTCTCAGAGTTCCAAGGAACAGGTTGACCTAGTCGAGGCAAGAGCCTGGCTAAAAGAAATATAGGAATCATTTGAGATTCTAAATGATTGACGAATCACAAAAGACTGTTTTTATCACTCACCCTCCTAAGAGAGAGACCACCTGCTGGTGAAAGGCCAAGGAAGGCACGGAGCAAGAGATTATAATAAACTGATTTAAGTCCAGTCAATTGTTTTCGGGAAAGTAATTCCCAAAGATAAGGAGATAGTGTAAAGCTTTAGAGTCAGAACAAAGGCAGACGAGTATGATAAATTATGAATCTAAGTTGTAAAAGTTGTCAAGATTCGTTCTGAGGACACGAATCCAGAATGACGGGATGTTTGAAATCAATGCTTATGTTGTGTTAGTTCATGAAATAATGATAAGGGAGTTAGGTATGAGGAAACCCTAAAGACTCGTAGAAATAGAAATAGAAAAGTATGTAATCGTCAGGATGAGGGTGATTCACCATGAGTTAAAATAAATGGCTGAAGGTGTAAGAGATACATATATTTTATCCCCTGTAAGTTGGGAGGATTCGAAGAAACCTTGAGATAGTTCGAAGGATAAATAATGAGACGCGGATAGACTGAGGAGACAAGAAAGTAAGAAATTAAGAAAATTGAATGAAGGAAGTGACCTTCAAGAATGGGAAATGTAAGACCGGTGGCTTGATACCCAGAAAGGGAGACGCTAGGTATGAAAGATATCCCAACATTGAGATGACTGTTGAGATAAACAACAAAAGTAAATAAGGATTTATTAAGAAGAAGTTCACGTTGAACACGACCAATATCTTCCAGATCATCCATGTGATCATTACCAAATCAGGAAAGAAAAGCGGATAACCATTTTTATCTTTTGGAGGCCATGTGGATTGACCTTAACTTGAATAAGGATGCTATTGTGAAATTCGGTATAGACTATCGAGGTGGAAATGATTGAATAAGATACCCTTATCAGGGATATATGACTTTATTTATCCATGGAAGGATGCTTGTACCTTTTTAAAGGTGGAATTAAGGATAGAACATCGGTAACTTAAAACGAATCCTAGGGGAATGCATAAAGGTTGGCATTTCACCCTTAATAGGGATAGTATGAGTTTTGACAGTATGAATTGGAAAGGATTAAGGTAATAATAACCTTTAAGGATCAGTGGAGAAATTTTTCAGAAGTATATAGACAATGGTTCTAGTATCAGTAAATGGTATTTTGATATGCCCTGTATATAGGGAATACAGGAGGAACGATTGAAGGATAACCTTAGAGGTTTTACAAGGAGAAAGGAAATATTCGAAATTCTCAAGAATAAAAATGTTGATAAAGGAAATATGACATAATTATAATGATGCCAAGTGGGGCACATGTTAACCCACGAGAAAGTATGGATCGAACCAGTAAAGGTCGAAATTATTCAGGGCAATTAAGACTTAAGATAAAAGATGTTCTAAGTATGATTGAGAGTCAGTCGTGACAGTGATTAACCTCTAAAGACTGAGGCAATAACTTATGGAAAAATGGTGATATTTTTTTTTACTCATCAGATTTTAAGGAATACATCTTCACAAAAGCAGTGATTGAAATAAGGTAGAAAATTTATTTGGAGGTGGTTAAAATGACATTGACTATAAGGAAATTTTAATATCAGGAAAGGCCAAAGAGGTGGTCGACACTTTAAAGGTAAGAGGATAATTGTAGGCGCTTGTGCCAAAGAATACAGTGATGATGGTTAAAGCTGTGAAGGTTGTATTATAGTTTAGAAGATTGACATTCCTTCTGATGACTGTGCAATACCCAACCGTAATAGTAGTTGGTAAAAGTTTAATTCGTGTAATCGCCATGAACGGGCTATCTATCTTAGGAGGTCCTATCTTGGGATAAGCCAGGACCATGTTTCCAAAAGGACTAGACGAACCTTTGAGTTAAGTCTTCTATTTAAGGCATATGATTAAGAATGGTATTAACCTGCTATCGTTGCTTTGATTGAAACTCTTCTGCAATTTTATCTGCTTCATGTCATGAAAGTACGTCAGAGTTTGGAGTGTTCTTCATGAATTGTGATTGGTGGTTATGTTAACTCCTTAGGAGAATTAGATACGAGATGTATGGACTCCGTATGGTTAGCTATTAAGACTTCATGGAAAATGAATGACTACAGTAGGTCAGTGGTGGACCATAGTAAGGCAGCAATGATTCTACGAGTAATGAGCTGATTATAACCGTGAGAGTTGTATTGGAATGGATGTTGAGATTGAATACCACTAATCGGGTAGTGGTAGTGTATAAGTTATCATTGATAGACTAATTAAGTAGAGTATCTACCTATTGAATATTTATTCTTTCTTATCAATAGAGAGCCGTATTATTATACGAGGAAGGTTGCGATGCGAGCATAGAATCCTAGTAACGGTGATATATAGAATGAGATCCCAGATTCGATTTTCGATGTCGAGGGAGTTTCAAAGGTGATTGTGTATAAGCTCGAGGAAGAGCATGGGTCCATAGAATGATGGACGGGATAGAGAAAATATTTAGGCACGTGAAATGCGATGCTATAATACTTGATGTTGATATAAATACATATATGTTTTGTTCTCCTATGACAAACCTCTATAGTTCAGAGGTAGGTTCCAAGCCAGATATTTTGTGGCTGTATATTTTTTCATATATACAATTCTCTTCAATTCGTTCTTTTCTCTTCTTTTCATTTCATGTAAGCTGAGAAGAACAACCCTTCCAAAAGGGGAGGTATTGCCGAATGACTATCTATCTTTGTGATAGAAGCCTAGTAGGATACCATCTATTGTTTAGTTGCTTGTCAAGTACTAAAGGCTGGCCACCTTCTGTACTAACTATGCGATATAACAAGTGTTCATGATCATAGTGATCTCTCAACAAATTCCTTTACTTCTATTTGATTGATCAAATTTTGGAAAATAGAAACAACTGAAAAAGGAGTAATAAAGTGGTGGTAGTATGCGGAATGGAAACACATTCGTGATACTAAGGTTGACGTGGTTATTAAAAGGTTATAGAACGCTAACGAGCAAAAGTATAACCAGTATAATATTAGGAACCGAAGGTGATAGCGATAACGAACTGGAAAAGAATGGGTATTAAGAAGCAAAAGCTATAATGCTAGAAGCTATAATGAGAGTTTGTCCAATAGACTTGAAAGAAATTGGAATGATCACATAACGCGGATTGAGTTATCTTACGACAATAGATCATATGTCATTATCGAGATGTCGCCTTATGAGATCCTTGAGGGAAGACAATGTCGATCTCCCTTATATTAGGATGAAGTTGTAGAGCGCAAGATGCTCGGACCCGCAGTAGTCCAAAGGACCAAGGATATGATAGATCTAATCAGAGGACGGCTGGTAGTAGCCCAAGATGGACATGATAAGTATGTTGATTTGACACGAAAGGATAAAGAGTATGAAATAGGGGACCTAGTAATGATATAGGTATCCCTTGGAAAGGATTGATGAGGTTCGGAAAGAAAGGAAAGCTAAGTCTACAATTCGTTGGACCCTTGGATATATTAAGACGTTTGGGAAGTTAGCATATGAGCTAGCCCTAACCCCGAACATGTAGCAGGTCGTAACGTGTTTCACGTATCAATGTTAAGGAAGTGTAATTCAGATGCCAGATAAATAGAGGCATATGAGCGCATAGATATGCAACCCGACATAACCTATATGGAGCAACCAGGAAGGGTTATAGAGTAAAAAGGAACAAGTGCTTAGGAGAAGGATTATCAAACTAGGCAGGGTTTGGTGGTAGAACCACAATGTGGGAAAATTGACTCGAGAGTTAGAAAGTGTAATGCTAAGAAAGTATCCCCCTGATTCTGGGACGGAATCCTTTTAAGGAGGGGAGACTGTAATAACCCCAATTTTTGAGAAATTTTGAAACCCTTATGAATAGTGTTTTTGCTGAACGAGAAAACTTTTCATGCCACGCTATGTAGGGGTTCTGTTATTGATCTTATGGGATATTATTAGTACTCTATGAAGTATATAAGTGTATGTAAAGATCGTCAGAATCCAATTCCGAACACTTTGGTTTTTCCCGGAAATCCACAAGATACGGAGAGAATTGAGTATAAGGTAACAGGATAAAAAGGATTTAAATTAAAGGATTATAATAGAGGATCATAAAAAGGAATATAATGTATTGAGAAAGGTTAAGGGAACCTAAGTAATAAGATCCCGGGTATGATCCTTCAAACGATAAACGAGAACGAAAGTTAAGCAAACCGTATAACAGATCAGCGGTCATTAGGCAAACGATTAGGAAGATAATCAAAGGGATTAGTGGGAATGATGTCATCCAACCAATAGAAAGAGGACAAGGAAGGGAGGATGACATCATGAGGATGACATAAGCATGACATGGGAAGGAAGGAGGTGTGGTTGAATGAGAACCACACAAATTCAAGGGCAAGAAGGTAATTGACTAAAGCAAGCACAAAAACCAATCAACCAAGCCAAGTAAAATCATTTTCATCAAAAATAAAAAGCAACCAAGGCCTTGTTCTTGAAGCTCTCGGCTTTTTACTATTCATTAGGCAAGAATTTTCAAAAATTCAAGATCCAAGCTTCCTAAATTGGTGAGTAAATTCCCTAATCATCTTCATGCATAGTTAGGGCTATACCATGAGTTTAAGCCATCAATTCCTTCTCAATCTTCTTCATTTAATCAAAGAAGAAGACTATGAATAGTGTTTTCAAGTTTTTTAACTTGAAGTTTTATTGTTTTTCTTGAAGATCCAAGCTTTCCTAAGACTTCTCAAAGCTTCTTAAGGCTTCCTAGCTCATCCCACCACTTCAAGGAAGGTATACCATCTCCAAACCCTAGATTCCTATGTATTATAAGATGATTTTTATTGGTAGGATGATATTGTAGCTTGTTGTTGTGATTTAGAGTTTGGGATTTGGAATGGTAGTGAAATGGAATGGTAAATGTTGTGGTTTTGATTAAAAGAACTTAAGTATGGTTAAATTAAGCTTAGGCATAAGTATAATTGATTAAATTGAATTGGTTGGGGTTATTATGATGTGATGAGGATGGATGTTGGTTGTATGTTAGATTTGAGGTTGGTTTGTGGTTGGTTTTGAATGGTTAAAAATCGGGAAATCGCGTAAACATAGCCGTCGTAACGTCCGATTTTCTTTGGACTGTTTTTGTGCATAGCATTAGGACCCGAGAACCCCCTGCTAGATTATGACCACTGCCATGTTTAGATAGCTCATGTTACGAGCTTCGTTTTGATATGTAGTTCGTTCGATTCCGATGCACGGTTTAGGAGAAACGATCGTTTCAAGTGACGGCGTTTCGCGAACGAAACTTTTTCCCTCGCCTTACTTTAAAACATAGGTTAAAGACCAAAAAGGGTTAATTAATGTATGAAACATTTATGGTAAGTGTGTTAGGCAGTTGGTAAGACACTCGCGAAGGAATCGCTTTAAAACTCGTAAAGGTTAAATTATTAAAAATGGTGGAGCCGAGGGTACCCGAGTGACTTAAGCAAATCAGTGAGCGCAAATCAAGCGTTAGAGTCTAAGTTAGTTAAAGTATAGATTTACAAGTGATTTTGGTTTAATTCCAACTTACTTGTTGTTTATAGGTTACCAGACTCGTCCCGAGCCTTTTATCACCCCAAGTCGCTCAGGCAAGTATTCTATCTGTTATACTGTTGTTGTGATGTATACATTTGTATATGCATGATCTTGCGATAAATGCATATTGGTTATTTAGCAAATTCTTGCGATATATTGTAGCATGTGATATGGTATATATGCATGCCTGTTTCATATTCTTGAAATATATATCTGTTGGTTCAGTTGATAATACCTATGCTAGAGGATAGCGGTAACTTGCATATACCCTTAGTATAGGGACCCAAAGGTGAAAATATTTTCTAAAACCGGGAGTCGAGGATCCCGAGTAATTTTGTATATATGGATATATATATATATATATATATATATGGTTATAGTTTCCAAACTATTAATCGAATAAGGTTTATTCGATAACTTTATTTTATTTAATGAATATTATTTATAATATTCATTCGAGGTATTATGACTCGGCTTATTATTTAATGAATATTATTTCGAATATTCATTCGAGGGCTTATGACTCAGCTTATTTATTTATTGAATATTATTTCGAATATTCATTTGAGGGCTTATTACTCAGCTTATTTTATTTATTGAATATTATTTAAATATTCATTTGAGGATCTATGACTCCGATTATTTGCTGAGGTATATTCTTTATTTTATTAAAGAATAAGGTGTCAATAATCAAACTTATTTTCGATTATTCAACTAAAGATAATACTTTCATATAAGTATATCTTTGATTATTTAATACTCGTTTCAAGTATAAGTTTTAATACTTCTACTTCAATTATTTTTATAAAGATAATTCTTTATGGGAATATTATTTAAATAATAATATTCAGACATTTTCTAAATATACTGGGGACTGATTTACTTCATCAAATCAGTTTTACTCCAAACACTCTTTAAAGTGTTTTCGAGTCTTTAAAATGATTTTCAAAAGTTAGAACGGATCCCAAAACTATTTTTATATTTAAGATCTTCCTTTTAAAAAGGGGATTTAAATACTCGCTCAAAACCTGGGGGATCCGGCTCGGTGGTGTGTTTTATATTCGCAACAAGGTTGCTGTCTTGGTAAAAGAGTTTTTGATTACTTACCCAATATTCGGGAAGTAAAATTCTTGGAACAAGTTAATCCATTAACAGGCATCGCCTGGGAAATATCGGTGAGTTTTCCTTTCCAACTAGATACGACTTCTTGGTGGAGCCGTATTAACAAGTTTCTACTTGGGGAAAGGGGGAAACGAGCTTTACGTTTCAGAGTCATGGATTTCATCTGAACTAGAAGTGGCGTAAGTGGTCGAGTAGCGCCGGCCCAGCCTTATTATATTGGCCCAAATGGCCTGGAAGTTCCGCTAAGGCGGTCCATTCCCTAGGAGTTCAGTGTTCGGTTGACAAGTAAATCCGACAGGTTCTCCTCTACATGTAGAAAATGGTGGGGTTGTACTACTACGACTGATCATCGTAAGTGGTCTTCCTGGCGCGGTAAACTCCCGTAATGAGTTCATCATCCATTTGGATAATTCTGCAACACTACCCGTAGCATTTCGATTGAAAGGCTACTAATGGGTGGTTGCCGAAGCATTGACAGGGTCAAACATTTTTATTGGTGTATCCATTGAATGAAGTATCTCGTAACTTCATTTCTTTTCAAAATATTTCAAAGATCAAATATTTTTAAGTTTTACTTGTGGTCTCATCTATGGGATGACCCCGTGAATTTTATTATACTTTGAACAGTGGTAGTTCAAGTAGCTTTATAAATGATATAAGTATAGTGAAGTATTTGGTAACTTCATCCCTTGTTTTTACTTATATCTAGTAAGTAATTATCTTACTCATGATAAAAGATTCTAGTAAGTATCCATTTAGATACTTATATTATTGTTATCACTATATATTATCTTGCGAGCTGTAAGGCTCACTCTTGCTTTATTTCTTCATCACACAACAACAGTTAGGAAAGATGGCCAGACTCCAGCAGACCCATCGCAAGCGCGTGGGAAGCGTCCCTCGTCTTCCCGATGATGTTGTGGCTGCTATAGCTGCAGAGGTAGATCCATTGGTAGATCAGGCATTCTATTTTGAGAATCAAATTATGTATAATTATAACTTGTGGCAGATAATGGCAATTAACTGTAAATTTATCAAGTAATCATTTTGGGTTGTAATAACTTTTAAATTGTGGATTCAAAGACTTGTACTTATTTAAATTTCATCTCTGAGACTATAACGGGTTGTGGTGTGTGTTAGTGTGGGGTCACAGCATAAGGTTATTATTATTAATTAAGTGAAGTGATATTGTGGAGAGAAAGACCGTGACGACCCGGATCCCCGACCCCGGATCTGGGGGTGTTACAATTGATTTCAAACATCCCGTCATTCTGGATTCGTGTCCTCAGAACGAATCTTCACAACTTTTACAACTTAGATTCATAATTCATCATACTCGTCTGCCTTTGTTCTGGCTTTAAAGCTTTTACACTATCTCCATAACCTTGGGAAGTACTTTCCTGAAAACAATTGACTGAACTTAAATCAGTTTATTATAATCTCTTGCTCCGTGCCTTCCTTGGCCTTTCACCAGCGGGTGGCCTCTCTCTTAGGAGGGTAAGTGACAAAAACAGTCTTTTGTGATTCGTCAATCATTTAGAATCTCAAATGATTCCTATATTTCCTTTAGCCAGGCTCTTGCCTCGACTGGGTCAGCTTGTTCCTTGGAACTCTGAGAGCTTAGCGACTTAAAGGTCCTGAAAGAATTTCTCACCGCATTGTTTCCTCAGGGTCGTGATTGGGGATAATAGTCTAAGTTATGTCTAGAAAGGCCCATAAATTATCGTATAGGAGTACCGTCTCGGGTCTCCTTTCCTTACTCGACTTCTTTTTCCTTAGTCTGAACATTCCCTCCTCCTCCCCATAATCGGGGTCATCCTACATGTTTTAAATCCTCATTTTCCACTTCATTATGTTATGGGTTCCTTCTATCTTGATGGCGACCTCCCTGACTATCACGTTCAGGGTTTGCTCTAAATTTTATTCCTCAAACTAACTTTCATCTAAGATCTCATCTTTAAGCTCTTGAACATTTGGAACCCAAATTCTGTAGGAATACCTCATTATTCCCTTATCATCTTTCTCGGTATTAATCTCTTATTTATTTGTTGACTCTCTGCCTTCATTCATCACTTTTTCTGGCAGAATATGTTCTTTTCCAATAATTCGGGCTGTATTGCAATCTCAAACAGCTTTTCGGTACCGGCTCCGGTTACCTTCACTTCTATTTCCATTTTCTCAAAATCTCTTATAAACTCTCCCAAAGACATTATCATCTTGAGTCTCTCCTTTTTACTAAGGGCATCACCCACCACATTGGCTTTCCCCGAATGATAAAGAATCTCCCAATCATAATTGATTAGCTCTCACCGCCTCCTCTGGCGTATGTTGAGCTCTTTCTACGTAAAAATGTACTAGAGCTCCTATGGTTTGTGTAAATCTTGCACTTCTCTCCATACAAGTAGTGCCTCCAATCTTTAGGGAAAAACTATTGCCACGACCCCAAGCTCAAGGGTGGGGATATCGAATTTTATATTCCCTTAATTGTCTTGACGCGTACGCGATTACCTTGTTGTGCTGTATAAAAAGCACCCTAATTCCTTATGCGAAGCGTCACTACACATCACAAAATCTCCTTTTCCATCCGGCAAGCCATCATAGGGGCCGTCACCAATCTTTGCTTCAGTTCTTGAAAGCTGTTCTCATATTTCTCTGTCCATTCGAACTTCTCAGTCTTAGGAGTAAGCGCGTTAAAGGGGCTACCATATTTACCAAATTGAATGAACCTCCGGTAGTAACCGGCCAATCCTACCTCTGGTAGTCGCCCTAACCATAGTCATCAATTCCTCAGTGGTCCTTTATTCATTCTTGTCAGGATCTTCTACGGGATTCTTCTCAGCAACAATCCCTTCTAGGACAACATCCTCAACCACTACATCCTCAATATAAACATCATCCGGTCCCGCGTTAGGACGCTCTATCGGATCCATAATCTGATCTCCAATAAGTAATAAAACATCATCGCGTTGTTGTTCCTCAACCTCAGGGTTCGGAGTCCCGCTACCATATACGATTACGAACTACGCTTCTATCACGATATTTATAAGGGTTCCCATAGGGGTTTTAACTGTCAGTACTACATTAGGTAGTCCGACTATGAACTTGGCAAGAGTTCTTATTATCTTAGTGAACTTATTATTTTAACGTCATATCATCTCTGAGGTTTATAACGCTTAGCTCTGATACCATTTCTGTAACACCCCCAAATCCGGGGTCGGGGATCCGGGTTGTCACTAGTTCCATTTCCCTTAATAACACCCAATCTTAATAAACAATCAACTACTCCGTACTGTGACCCCATAATATACACACCACGCCACAAGTTATAGTCTCAGAGATGAATACCAAAAATAACACAAGTCATTTTATTCCACATTATAAGCCATTACACCTCAAGAGGGTTTCTGAATAAATTTACATTTCTTTGCCATTATTATAATTCATATAGATACATAAGTCTGGTACAACAAAAGTTGAAAGCCTATCCTACTGGTAGTTCCTACCTCAGCTACAACGACATCAACGCCTACAGGAAACTGCGGAACGTTTCCTAACCGCTCACGAATTGGGAGCTTGATCCTGTTCATCTTGTCTATCTGTTTTTGTGTGATGAAAGAAGAAAGCAAGGGTGAGCAACAAGCCCACCGAAATAATATGTATAATGAATAACAATATATGAGCATTCTCATAGCACTCATGAAAGTCTTGGTCAAGAAGAATTGAACCAAGTTGATATCTTAACGTGACTAAGTCACAAAATATTCAGTATATATATACATATATACTTTTCACAATCTTTGAAATCCTCTGACATGTATAATATACACAGAGTTCCAGTTTATAACTATATAAAAATATTGTTGCAAGGTGATCTCATATATCTAACCTTGTCTCAACGTTTTTCTGAAAACCTTTGTCATTCATAAGATAATCATTAACTAGATATAAGTTGAAAAGCTGAAGTTACAAGATACTCCAATATACTTATATCTTTTTCCGAATACTACTTGAACTACCACCGTTCAAGGTATAAATAGTTCATCCCATAGATGAAGCTACACGACAAAACTTGTATAGAATCAATCTTTGAAATATCATCAAAATGAAATGAAGTTACGAGATACTTCATTTGATGAAAACATCATTTTGAAAACTCGACCCTGCCAACACTCAACAATCGCCCAGCCATAGCCTTTCTATCGAAGTGCTCTGGGTAGTGTTGCAGAAATATCCAATTGGATGATGAACTCATTACGGGAGTTTTCCGCGCCAGGAAGACCACTTACGATGATCAGTCGCAGTTTTGCAACCTCACCATTTTCTACATGTAGAGGAGAACAGTCGGATTTACTTGTCAACCGAACCCTGGACTCCTAAGGAATGGACCGTCTAAGCGGAACTTCCGGGCCATTTGGGCCAATAAATAAGGCTGGGTCGGCGCCACTCGACCACTTACGCCACTCCTAGTTCAAATGAAATCCATGACTCTGAAACGTAAAGCTCGTCTCCCCTTTCCCCAAGTAGGAACTTGTTGATATGACTCCACCAAGAAGTCGCATCTAGTTGGAAATAAAAACTCACCGATATTTCCCAGGCGATGCCTGTTAATGGATTAACTTATTCCAAGAATTTTACTTCCCGAGTGTTGGGTAAGTAATCAAAAACTCTTTTATCAAAACAACAACCTTGTTGCGAATATAAGAATACATCACGGAGCCGGATCCTTCAGATTTTGAGCGAGTATTTAAATCCCCTTCGAAAGGAAGATCTTAAATTTGAAAACGAGTTTTGGGATCCGCTCTAACGTTTAAAATCATTTTGAAGACTCGAAAACATTTTTAAGAATGTTTGGAGTAATGTTGATTTAATAAAATAAATCAGTCCCGATATATTAGAAAATATCTGAATATTATTATTTAAATAATATTCCCACAAGGTTAGTCCTTATAAAAATAATTGAAGTAGAAGTTTTAAAACTTATACTTGAAATGAATAATAAATAACCAAAGATATACTTATACGAAAGTACGATCTTTATTTGAATAATCGAAAATAAGTTTGATTATCGAAACATTATTCTTTAATAAAATAAAGAATATTATTTAATAAAAGAAGCGGAGTCATAAGTCCTCGAATGAATATTTAAAATAATATTCATTTAATAAAATAAGCGGAGTCATAAGTCCTCGAATGAATATTCAAAATAATATTCATTAAATAAAATAAAGTTATCGAATAAACCTTATTGGATTAATAGTTTTGAAAACTATATCTATATATATATAAATAAATATGTATATATTATACTTGGGAACATCGACTCCCGGTTTAGAAAATGTTCACCTTTGGGTCCCCTATACTAAGGGTATACGCAACTACTGCTTATCTCTAGCATAGGTATTATGCAACTTATAAGCATTTGAATCCACAATTAGATATCAAGATTACGAAACAGACATGCATATATACCATATCAGCATGCTCCAATATATCGCAAAATTTGCTAATAATAATCATGCACTTATCGCAAGACGCATATACATATATTTACATCACAACAACAGTATAACAGGTAGAAAACTTGCCTGAGTGCTCCGGGGTAGACTTAAGCTTAGAGTGGGTCCGGTAACCTATGAACAACAACATAAGCCGGAATTAAACCACGGTCGCTTAAGAAACTAGACTTTAACCAATTGAACCCTAACGTTTGCTTATGGTTATTTCTACGCTTCATAAATCACATAAGTCGTTCGAGTACCCTCGGATCCACCATTTTTAATAAATTAACCGTTACGAATTTTAAGGCGAAGCTTTTGCGAATACCCTACCAACTGCCTAGTCCACTTTACATAATTGTTTCATACTCCAATTAGTCATTTAAGGGCCTTAACCAAGGTTTCAAAGTAAGGCGAGGGGTAATGGTTCGTTCGCGAAACGTCGTTACTTAAAACGGTCGTTTCTCCTGAACCGTACATCGGATTCAAGCGAACTACATATCAAAACGAAGCTCGTAACATGAAATATCTAAACATGGCAAAGGTTAGAATCTTTCAGTGAGTTCACGTGTCCTAAAGTTAAGAACATAACAGTTAAGAAAAATTGGGCATTATGACGTTTATATTTACGCGATTTTCAATTTAATTAACACTCTAAATTATCATCAATTCACTCACAACCACCAATACAACAATATTCAACCATCATACTACAAACTCAGTCCCCAACTCCAAGTTTTCCCAATTTATCCAACCAATCAAAGACCCAATATTCAAAACAATACAAATCCACCAAAACTACTTATAATCAAAGATCAAGCCTTAATACTAAAATGCTTCAATAAAACTTAATGGAATCATAAAATCAAAGCTAGGGTTTGAAGTTGATACCTTCCTTGGTAGGTGTTAAGTTTCTAGGAATCTTTAGGGAGCCTTAATCTAACCTCCTACAAGCTTGATATTTCCAAAGAAATCAAGAATACAAAGTTAGGTTTTGAAGTTTCTAAAAGTCCGATTTAAAGAACTGTAAAAATGAGGGTCATACCATGCTTATTTGGACGCGACTTGTGAACAAGAGTTGTAGACCATCTCAATACCTTTCCAACGAGCTATAGAACACAACATTTGAGTGCGTATTGAAGGAGATATGCTAGTTTTAATTTGCTGCTCTGGTTTTGGCCGAGAGCAAGGGAAGAAAAAGTGAAGTAAAAATGTTTTTAGTTTGATTAAATGATTTGTGTGGTGTTTAGCTTGGTTACTTCCTTTTGTTTGTTTAATTAAATTGTTACCATGGTAAAAATTGTGTGGCTTATAATCAACCAACAAATCTTTCCCATTTGGTCATGCTTATGTCATCCACTTATGTCATCTTCCCACAGTTGTCTTCTTCTTGTTGGTGTGACGACATCATCATCATTAACCTCTTTGATTAACTCCTAATTACTTGGCTAATGATCGCTGATCCGGTATACGGTTCGCTTAACTTTTGTTCTCGTTTATCGTTTGAGGGATCATACCCGGGATTTTATTACTTGGGTTCCCTTAACCTTTCTCAATACATTATATTCCTTTTATGATCCCCTCTTATAATTCTTGAATTTAAATTCTTTTTATCCTGTTACCTTATACTCAATTCTTTCGGTATCTGGTGGATTTTGGGGAAAAATTAAAGTGTTCGGATTTGGATTCTGACGATCTTTACATACACTTATATACTATATAGAGTACTAATAAGACCTCAGAATATCCATAAAAGAACTGCTACATTGTGTGACATGAAAAGTTTTCTTATTCTGCATAATCAGCAAAATCACTATTCATAAGGTTTACAAAAAGTCCAAAACTTTGGGGTTATTACAATCGACGTCCACAATCACAATTCACAACATATCATCATTCGCAATCTCAACTCAACAATTAATTCCACTAATATCACAACCGAAATCCATTTCCTAAATCCCAACCACCGATCCAAACTAAATTATTATTATTCGCATTTTTACAGTTATTTATTTTAAAATATTAGGACTCAGAATAAATATCACAGTCCATCGTCGGCTCGCCGAGGCTCATCGCCGACGGCAGTAAAATTCATCGGTACCTATTAAATTTGGGTTTCCTCACGAATTCCACTGATTTACAAAATTATTTTTCGCACGAAATTATATAGTTTATTTCACGAAACTCAGTCAAAAAATTTCCGGCAAAAAATTAAAGTTAAAAAAACAATTAAAATATAACCATCAATACGTGCGCATACACGCGCCCCAAACACAGGGCCAAAAAGATCATGGCCGGAAGAACAATACAATCAGGCGGCACAATACTACCGCAACACACACAAACAAACTGATATACACACACACGCACACACACTTACACCCACGAACACAAACACACACTTTCGGTACTACACACACAAGCACACATATATATACACAGCAGTAAACAAAAGCAGAGCCAAAGAATACACTAAAACAGGCCGGCCGAAAAAACTCACCGGAATCGGAGCAATCGAAAATTAAAAAGGAGAAACAGAGGGGAAGATGGAGATAAGAAAGAGGGGAAATCGAGGGATTAATAACGAGAGATGGGATTAAATGGAAGTGAGAGGCAGCAGCTCGCGAGAGATAGCGAGAGAGACGAGACTAAGAAATTGATGAGGCTGGCTGAAAATGGATACAGGGCTGGGTTTTATCTGATTTTATTATTTTTTTTCCTCCAATCAGTAAGTGACACATAGAGAACAAATTGATGAGGACTAAACACGTGTCCTTTCCCTTATTTTGACAGCATGTTTTAACCCATTTCTAACCCGCGTTTCGTAAATTATCGAACCAAGTTCACCTAAAATAAACTCGGAAAATAATCAAAATAGTCTTAAAATGTTACAAATATCCCGAAGTTTATAAAAACATAAATTTTGAAATTTTAAAAAAAAATTTGAAATGCAATTTATGCTCGCATTTATCAGTTAAACGAATCAACGCGAGGGTGAAATTAATACCAAAAATTTCCAAAATAATTTTAAATTCTCAGAATAATTCAAACTTCTTAAAATATGAGTTTCGTAATTTTTGAAGAATTCTGGAATTAAATGCAGATTTTAAAATTAAATGTTATCAGAAAATCATATAGGGCTAAATAATTGATATGATATTGATTTTTAAATTTTATAAAATTCCAAAAATAATTATTGTAATTATAAAACCATTAAAATAATTTAGACACAATCCACATATTTATACAAATAATTTGCATTAAATTTACTTTTAAAAGTAGAAATAATTCAATATAATTCCATAATTAATTACGGGGACAACTAGGTAGACCATATATCTTGCATACATAATAATAAAATAAAACCGAGCTGACAAAAAAAACTATACATATACTTTATTTATTTAATACTTCCATAAGTATATATTTAAATAATTCAAAAATACACGAGTCATTATATCCTTTCCCCTTAAAAAGATTCTGTCCTCAGAATTGATCTAACTAAACAAGTGAGGATATTTGTCAAACATATCTAACTCTAGTTTCCAAGTAGACTCTTCTACTCGAGGGTTTCAAACGTACTCACTATAGATATACACTAATTTCAAAGGACTCGCCTTTAACGATCAAGAATTTGTATCGATCACTATATGCAGAATAAACTTGGATAAGAGCCCATTGGCTCCTAATCAATCACTTGATTCGAATCTGATATTTATCGCTTTAACATTGACACGCAGAATAAATTATATGTACATACTATTGTAACGGTAACATCAACTCATGAACAACTTTATCTATATTTATCAATACCTCGAATGATTCAATAATTTAGGACTCAACTTGTCCCTTTTATTTAGACCTATCCAATCTCTTTCAAGGTGAAACTTTTACTAACACTACTGGTCCTATTTCTATATTCATACTCTCTCTCGATACAATTCCGCCTTCTTTTTTTGTCTACTCTGAGCTGCTTCAATCAATATCACTACATCCTTGGTGTGCTGAATTAATTTAGGATTTGACAACTTCCTTTCTCCCACTCTATCTTAATTAAGTGGGGACCTACACTTGCGTCCACATAAGGCTCGGTAAAGTGGCATTCTAAAGTTGACATCGATGATAAATGATCATCCCAGTTTTCCTTAAAACTCAACCTCTCAATATATCATATATTTCCTGAATCGCTTCCTGTAAGAACCCAAATTTTTGACATCGGTAAAAGACCTTTATGAATAGTAACCTTTCGGTTTAATAGAAACTTTTGCGACCACACCATATACGAGTTTTTAATTTAAGATTCCGAGTTTATATTGTGATTATACGTACCAAATGAGTGTATGCAAATGCTATTAATTTTCGAAGAAGACGAACTTTAAAAAATGACTATATCTATGAACTATCAAGAATTATGGGAATTATAATATAATTACAAATTTAAAATCCTAAGGATTTATATCCAAGAACGATACTTCAAAACATAAAGAATGTATACAAAAGGATTTACACCGCAAACCATTTACGAGAAATTATTACGAAAACGAATAAGCCACCAAGAAAACGCGTAAATGAATAAATAAACGTGTCGAACCAAGCTAACTAAACTAAGTAACCATGGTAAGAAACTAACCATGGTTAAATTATTAAATAGTAACCTAAACTAGAGAGCATGATGACCTAAAGGCTAGAATAGTAAACCTAGAATCTAAACTAGATAGATTAGCTTGTAAACCTAATAAGCTAGCTAAGATATACAAATATATACTAGTAATAGGTTATATACTAAATCATATCTTCAAAATCTTCCAAGAGAAGCATTCAAGAAAGCACAAAACTCTTTCTCTCTCTCTCTCTCTTCAAAATACAATGCTGATTTAAAGAACACCATGGAAAGAAAAATTCATATCTCATGTTCTACTCATTCACAAATCACCAAATTTTTACCAAACCTCTTCCATATCATGGTTAAGTCACGCACCAATTTCAAACCCATCCATGAAGTTTTCAATTTTATAAAAATGTTTGAAGTTGAGGGTGAATAGTAACTCCAAAAATCACTAACTTGTTTTCTTGATTTTTCATGGAAGTTTAAGGCTCCTAAATCTATACCACGGCTTCATCAAGGATCTTAGGACTTTATTAAGTATTAACAAGTTTCAAGGAAGGTATAAACATTCATCCAAACTTTGTTTAAGTTTTAAGTTTCAAGAATCTTGGATATAAGTATGATATTGATGATTGATTTGATATTTTCTTGATGTTTAGTTAGTTAGTATTAAGGTTGATGTTTGTTGCCTCAAGAAAACGATTTTCTTAAGAGGAGTTAGTGTTGAGATGATGATTATTGAGGGTGGTATAATGATTTAAGACGTAAACGAAACTCGGATCGTAATCGTAACCTCGTTAAAATGAACAAATCACAACTTGAGTTTTCTACAGAAAATCCCGAATATATAAACTATAGTTTATTGAAATATAAGACTTAATTATTATAGAAAATTTTATGAGGATCATTTAGGCGCTTGAATCGCTTGATTTCGATTTACGGATCAAAAATTATGACCGTTTTAGTAAAAGTGACTTGCGCGACAAAAACTGCTACGAATTACGAATTTAAAAATAGAAATGATAGACTTAAGAATATTCAAAAATCCTAAAATTCTTACAGAGAATAATAAATAGATTTTATTAACTTCCATAAAAATTTAAAAAAAATATTGATTTTTCAATTTTATAAAAATGTCGGAGCCGAGGTCGCGTGGAGTACGAACATAAAAAATAACCCCCTGTTACACACTGCTTCTTCGGGATTTTAGCCCTCTTCCCAGAAAACCATTTCTAAATGGTGTGTTTTAAATGTTGTCTAGATAGCGTACGCAAAAATGGTGCATCAATTGAGTTAACAGTTTGAGAGATATCGATGTTTTAGTGAAAATGGTTTGAATAGTAAACCCCATAGTTGACCGAACTTTTAAAATGCCTTTCACCTAATTAAATTCATTTTATCGAAATGAAACTTTTATGATAAATATTAAAAAGCACTCAAGAAGCTCCTCGAGGTGGTTTCTTATTAAAATATTAATTTTATCATTTATTAAAAATGATAGAGTGTGAGTCGCGTAATAGTAACATCCGGTAAAGTCAAATCTAGAAGACCACTTTGACCGTCCGTTTCGACCAAGGATTGATACTTATTTCAAGTCAGTCGAATATTGAAAATTATGAAGTATTGAACTTATTAGAAATATAAGTTGGTGATGAGAGTAGGAATACTGATTAAGATTATGATGTTTATTGATTAGAAAACCCGGAACGAGAGAAAGTCGGGAAACGTATATGGGACTCTAGGCAAGTTTTCAAACCCTACCTTTTTAAAACTGTTGTGTTGTGATTGCTTTTAAATACTGCAATATATGCATCATAAATGTTTTACGGTGATTTATAAATTGTAATATATTGAATCATAAGATATGATGATTTTGGTATAATAAAAGTACTGGATTTGAAACGATATATTTAGACCGAGGATTGGTCGGTGTAAGTTTATAAGAACCTCGAATTTATTTAAAATGATTTCCAAATATCGTATTCCCTCAACTATATTTAATCACTCAAAAAATGCATATTATTTCGGATATTCATTTTAAATAGGAGAAGTATACTCCAACAATTATTTATTTTAAACTCGATTACTTATATCTATTAAAGATTACTTTAATTATTTAAACATAAATTAGTTGAGGAATATTATTTCAAAAATTCTTTTAAAGAAGAACTATTCGAGTTTTAATTATTTAATAAATATTATTTAATTATTCAGTATTTATTAGATGATTTATTATGATTTAAAGATCATAAAACCTGATTTAAAATACTTTCTGATTTTCGGAAAATCATTTCAATAATTTCAAATCGTCGGAGAATGTTATCTCGACTTATTTTAAATATTTTGAATATAGTTTTAATAGAAACTCCCCCTTATTTACTTATCTGTTGACAACGGTCAACTCACATCCTTGGTACTTCCTCCGAAAATTCTCGAAAGTACATATATATACATACAAATCAAAGTGTACCTATCAACAAACAATATGCTTGAGGAACAATATAAGTTCCAGATATATGATGGGATTCTTACAGGGACAAGGAGGGGTAGACTCCAGTACTTCGTGGACTGGGGAGACTACCAATTTACTACCACATGAGAAGGTATCTTATATACTGATGAACATGTGGAGTATTCGTACCTGAGAGGGATGGATGAAAAATCGTGTCTTGAGAGGGATAGACACGAAGTGTGTACCTGAGAGGGACAGACACGAAGTGTATACCTGAGAGGGATGGACGCAGAAAAGGCCCGATTGCGGCCAGTGTGATAACCGATAATAAAAAGAGAATCGTCCTTCTACTAGTAGAAAAGGTTACTATTTTCCGTATTACGACTGATCATCGTATGCGGTGGCTCCAGTGAATGTCCTAAATTCTTCCAATTAGAATTGTGATGCAATACCGTAACCCAAGCCTAGGTGTTGGGTTTACCGTTAAGGTATTCGCAGTGTTAGGTCACACACACTTTAGAAGGGGGTTGAATACAGTGTTTACTACAATCAAATCGAATATAAGAACTCAAGTAACAGAACATAGATTTTATTCAACACAATAAACTCTGTTACAATATGGAACTGTCCTCTCTCAGTGATGAACAAATTATCACGAGAGTTGCTAGGGTTATAATGAATAATAACTTCGATAATGATAACACTTATAGTGTAAACCCCATGTCTGTGTTTATATACTACACAGTTACAAGTTAATGTTCTAATTGATATGGAATATAATTATGCTTCCTAAAATATATCAACTAGTTATCTTTTCTTGCAAGTATTCTATTCTTCATAGAATTCTTTCTTCATGCATATTTCTTCTTGTATTTGTCTTGATCTTCTTTCCTTTCAATCAGCCGTCTGCCTTATCTGAAAGTCTCCTTAAGTCCTGATATTATCTCCTGATAAATATCTCCTGATAACTTAAGTAGTGATAACTTAAGTTCTGATATCTTAAGTCCTAACTTCAGTATAAGTACTGATTTCCAGTTAAGTACTGATTTGTCCTGTTAGTTAAGATCTGAAAACTAAACACAAATCATATTACACATGACATCACAAATATATCTAACAATCTCCCCCAACTTGTAAATTAACATAATATACAAGTTCAACAGATATTTGATGATGTCAAAAACATTAAGTATAAATGCATGAGAATTTGACTAGATAACTACAACTTACAGTCCTTTCAGCTTTACCATCTTTAACTTCTGATAATAGCTTCAGTCTATATACACTTCAGAATTTAAGCAGTTGTAGATCTTCGACTTGGCTTCAATTTCTCATCTCTCTGATGTCAGGAGTTGTTCTGAGATAGTTCTTCAACAAACATCTCTCAGTATATTCAAGTTCATTAATCATCCTCCTTTTTGCATCTTTCAATTCAGCTGTATCTTCACCAGTTTGAAAAATAGCTGCTCTGAGATCATTTATCTTAGCTTTTCTTATCTCCTGATCTAGTCTGATCAGATATGCCTTGTCAGACTCTAGATTGAATTCCACAGCCTTATAACCCAGAAAAGTAGTTATAATCTTAGCAGTGTTAGGCTTCATTTCAACAATATCACCTTTGTGATCTCTGTACTTAGGACAATATGTGCTGTCAGACTTTACAGAGTAAAGCTTCTTCTGTCTTTGAATTTGTGACTTTAAATAACCTGCAGCACTATCTGTTAATCTGTTTCTTACTTGAAGTAGGAATAGAACATGTTCCAGTTCTTCAAAATACTTCAGTGGTATAGCATTCTGCCTGATATGGTATACCCTTCCATCTGTCATAAAATATAACAAGATATGTTCTTTCAAAAAGGTATGGTAAACCATTTGTACAGATTCAAGTTGATTCAATCTTTCAGGAGTTGCTCCAACACCTGGTTCACTTAAGGAAGTTGGATCGTTGGTAGTGTTATGTACTCTTCTTTCATCAGAACTACCTAATCCAGATTTATCTCTTGATTCCTTTCCTATAACAACTCTTACTTCAAAACCACTTGTTGTAGTCTTCAAAGGTTGAGTCTATTTGGCTTTGGTAAATCCTGGTAGGAGTATATTTGAAGGTTTAACATGAGCAATGTTAGAGGTTTCCTTTTCCTTATCTTCTAATATCAAGCTAACTTGAGCTATGTCAGAGGTTGCTTGCTTCACTGTCATATCAAAACTTACTACATCTTGACCCTGAACAACATGAGCCATGTCAGAGGTTGTTTGAGAAATCTTCTTTGAAATCAGAGTAAGATTAGAATCTTCATCATAAATTATTTCTTCATCCATGACTGGCATATAAACCTTTACAGGTTCATCAACTTTTTCTTTGCCCTTGGAACTTGGATCTATCTCCACCTGTGATTTGGCTTTAATTGCCTCAGAAATTGGCCTTTCTTTTATCACAATGCCCTTAGGCTTTGGTGGTTTCTTTTCAACAACAGAAGCTTTAGATTTTGTCTTGACACCTTCTGCTTTGAGTCTAGCTTCTTCTTCCTTTAGACTCTCAAAGTCCATTCCTAGATTTTCTTTAAGAAATAATTGCTTTGAAATTTCTTCATCAAGTTCCAGATGTTCACCAGAACTTATCCTTTTACCAGTATTAGAACTTATTTTTCTCCCAGTATCAGAATTTGTTCCTTGACTTGTAATTCTAGCTTTAATTGATGAAAATCATTTACCTTGACCTTGACCTCTACCCTTATCAGAGTTTCCCTGGTCATCATTTCCATCATCCTTTCCCTTCAGTGCTTGAGTAGATTTGCATTTGGACTTAATCACTTTCTCCCCCTTTTTGGCATCAGCAGGTAAAAGAAGAGAGACAAGCAATTCCACTGAGGATTGGATCTCATTGAGTTTAGTTTGCTGAGAAGCTTGATTTTTTAAAATTTCATCAATCTGAGTTTGTTGCTTCTCCTGAGTTTTCTCAATATAGGAAATTCTGTCAAAGGTTGGCTTGAAAAATCTGTTCTTTTCAAGTTCCACATTCATATCTTGCTGTATCAAGATTTCTTGAATTTTATTCACCTTGGCATGAGTTGTTGAGTGTTGACCTTGAAGGTGCCTAGTACTCAATGCAGTAACTTTCAGCTGTGCCTTGAAATCATCATTTAGGCGCATTTCATCAGCTTTTGCCAGATGCTCAGCAAGAATCTTTTCAGAAGGAATAAAACTAACTGAGTTCCATTCTTTAGTCCACTCCTTTCCTCTAGGAGTTTCACTCCAAGGTACTGGTGCTTCCTTAACAAACTTCTTGATTAGATCAGCTTTATTAACTGTTTCTTGAGGTGCATGTCCTGATGGACCAGCTACATCAGCATTTAGATTGGTAGCAGCTTCACTAGTAGTTTCCTCATTGGCAGCATCAGAACTTGCAGATCCTGCAGTATCAGCATTCTCTGATAAAATAGCAGTATGTGAGGCTATAAAGGCTTCAACATCATCCTCTAAATTCTGATCTGCAGCCAAGTTCTGATCAACATCCAAAATTGGTGTTGTTGGTGGAGTGAGTTGAATTGCTGGAGCTTCAAAGTACAAAACCTCAAGCACAATTAAGTTATGAATATCAATTTCAGCACTTGTACTTGGTTCTTCAGTATGTACTTGTTCAATTATAGGTGACACGGGAGATGTAGGAACTCTGTCTTGAGCAGTTTCTGGTTGTACATAAGGAGGTGATTCAATAACAATTGGTTTCGTTGGGATCAGATATTCCTGACCCCCTTCCTTAGTTGCTTCCACATCTTCTGAATCTGACTCAACTGTGTCCCTGTGAGCTCTTTGCTTTTTCATCTTCTTCAAGGGTGGCGACACTGTAGGAGCTTTATCATCAGAATTTAACTTTCTAAGCCTTTTGAGGGGCCTAGAACTCCCAGTTACAGTATCTTTCTGAGAAGAGATCTTCTCAACTTCTACAACAACAGGTTCTGATATGGGAACCTGTTCCTCAGTATCTGACTCATCTCTCAGAATCATTCTCCTCCTCTTCTGTTGAGACTGAGGCACAACCTTTATCCTCTTAGGTTTGGAAGATGAAGGCTTCACTGGATGTGCTGAAGCTTGAGGTTGAGAAGTTTGAGGTGTTTGTGTAGAGGTGGTAGGTGCTGATGGTTGAGGTTCGAATGGTTGGACATCAGGATATAGTTCAGTGTATTTAACTGGATCATAGGTTATTAAGGCTTGTTTGACAGATAAAGGAACTTGGAGGGGTCTTAACACAGCCTTCTTATTATCAGTAGATAATAAGTCATTAAAAGCTCTTTTAGCTAGTCTGAATGATGAAATTAATTCACTAGCTGATTGGGGCTTATCATAACAACAAAAACTATAAATAAGCTGACATAATCTAGCAAAGTAAACAGTATTTCTGTCTTCTCTCATTCTGTCCCCAATAAAACCTAAAATAGCACTTGCATAATCAAAATCAGTTTGGTTAATGAGAGCATACCCGATTTGTTGGCTGCATATAGGGATCGCATCGAAATTAGAACATTTGTTTGCAAAAGCCTTGGTTATGCAGTCAAAGAAGAAACTCCATTCCCTCCTTATGTAAGATCTCTTCAACTCACCCAGCTTTTCCAAAGTCCTCTCATACCCCAGACTGGCCATCATGTTTTAAAGAACTGGCTCCTCAACAGTAGAATAAACACAGTTCTCATGCAGCTGCAATGCTTGTCAAACCGTAGCCAATGTCACGACATGCTCATCCTCCCCTGATGAAAAAATAATACTTGGAGACCCTTGAGCACCACCATCATCATATACTCCGCTTCTCCAGAATTCCAGCACTTGAGTACCAGAGACTTCATTCGGTTCGGTCAGAGCGTAGCCAATATCATAACTAGTAAGAAAGTCCTGAATGAAGTGAAGTTCTGATGGGGCTTCTGATTTGTTAAGAATAGAGGAGAAGTTATTAGTAACAAACTTAGCCCCATTGAAAATTACGTCTTTTGGTGCCATCTCTGTAAGAAGTTAAGTAAATAAGAGAATGTTTGCAAAGTGTTTGTAAAAAGTCCTGAGAGAAAAACAACTTCAGAAAATAAGAAAGAGAGAGAGAGAGAGAGAGAGAGAGAGAGAGAGAACATAAAAGAGATTTAGGATAAAAAAGTAAGTAAAAGATTAAAAAATCTTTTATCTCTCTTATATATATATATACTCTCTCCTCTCAACAGTTGTATTTTTGAAGCATGGGATACACTTTACACCTGGCACCATGTGAACAGTCAGTAAACGGTTAGAACAAGAGTTAATGAGCACGTAAAATAAGCAATAATTACCGTGCACATGCAGTGTTTCAGGACATACACGTTAACCACTAACCCATAATGATTATGACTATTTTATCTCACATTAACCAATATTCTATAAAAATATTATCATTCAAGTAATGACCAAAAATAAACCAAGTAAATAAATACTGCTACGTCAGCATTAGAACTTGATTATTATCAGAATTTAAAAGTCATCAGAATATGGCTCCTTAACTCGAAAAGTGAATGGTTATTCCTGTAATTATTCACATAAATACTAATATGGTTTCCTCAGAACTTAATCATCAGAACTTCCATCAGAACTTGTCCTTAGAATTTATGCAACTGACACTTAAACTGTTCATCTAAAATAACATTTATCACCACAGTAATTTTCATCATTCATATGGAGTGTATGTGTGTGCATTAAGCTAAATATCAGACAAAGATTAAAGTCTGATTCACTTCAGTACATCTTAAAAATAAGGCATAACTAAGAAATTTGCTCAAAATCTGTCATTATTCAGAAGTCTATTGTAGAATGAGTTCATGCATGAGTCCACCTCAACTGTTTTGTGCTCATTTTATGCATCTTTTGAAATTCCATTTTACAGTTGCTTCTCAGTACAAGTGGGTCACGACTGCTTATCAGAATTTATGTTGTTATCAAAGTATTTCTCCAGTAATCATAGAGTGTGAAAAGTCACCAAGAAATTTTTTTGCTTTTCTAATGCATATTACTTAATACCAACAATGCACTTGGGTCTTCCCTTCCATATTTTTACTCTAGATCTCAAAGGAGTACCTGATATTTATTTCTTATCTTTTTCTTTTGATAAGTGAGGCTTGTCAGCACTTAGTACATCCATCAGATTTACTAACATCAGAACTTAACAGATAAGAAGCACTATTCTAGTTTTGGACTTAGTAATAAGATACACAAAGTAAACTTAACTAAGCTCAATATCAGAATTTGCTTGTGTTAAAAGATTTCCACATAAACAATTACTTCATACATGGGATCTTCAGTATATTAAAGACTACTAGGTCAGCATCTAGCACAGTTATCCTCATTGGATTAAATAGTCACAGAAACATTCATATCACTATCAGAGTTTAGAATTCACATCAAACAACAATCAGCACTTAAGCAAATTTCAATTTAAGCACAGAATACACAAAGATAGTAATATCTGTAAATACTGGTCATAAAGTCTGATGTATCAGAACATAAACTTAAGCAGATTTAGAGAAAAAACCTGAAACCATTCCAAGTTCATTTACCAATCTTATAAAAGTAGCTTCATACAGTGGTTTTATGAAGATATCTGCTAGTTGTTGATCTATTGGAACAAAATGCAATTCCACTCTACCTTCATCCATATGTTCCCTTATGAAGTGCTACCTAATGCTGATGTGCTTTGTCATTGAGTGTTGAACTGGATTACCTGTCATAGCAATAGCACTTTGATTATCATAGTAAATAGGGATTTTAGAAAATTCTAACCCATAATCCAGTAACTGATTCTTCATCCAAAGAATCTGTGCACAACAGCTTCCTGCACCAATGTATTCTGCTTCTGCAGTTGATGTGGAAATTGACTTCTGTTTCTTGCTAAACCAAGAAACCAATCTGCCTCCAAGAAATTGGCAGCTTCCACTTGTGCTTTTCCTGTCAATTTTGCATCTTGCAAAATCTGCATCTGAGTAACCTATTTACTTAAAGTCTGATTCTCTAGGATACCACAATCCCAGATCTGCTGTATCCTTAAGGTACTTGAAAATTCTTTTCACAGCTGTCAAGTGCGGTTCTCTTGGATCTGCTTGAAATCTTGCACAGAGACATGTAGCATACATGATATCAGGTCTACTTGCAGTTAGATAGAGTAATGAGCCGATCATACCTCTGTAATCAGTAATATCTACTGATTTACCAGTATCCTTATCCAACTTTGTTGCAGTGGCCATA